>NC_134403.1:285200172-285538297 GCF_038048845.1 Mixophyes fleayi
TGAAAATACATATGTAGAACATCACAATAAACAGTATCTACGTTCCATTGTCAAATATCATTCCAACTGTATCACACCACAAGTAGCCGCACAGGAATTCCAGTAGCCAATGGCTGCTTTACTATTGGTGGCTGATCATGCTCCTACCTTGCAGTAGCCACAAGCACTTCTCCCCGGCAACTACAATTGTTGCTGCCATACCTTTTATATCAGTTGTTCCCCACGTTTTTAGATTATAAGATCAATAGGGCAGCATCATCTATACCTTCTGTTTTATGTCACTGAAGGGCTCATGATACAACCAAAATACATAATATAGTAAAGGATACTAAAAAAATGTGTATATTTGCTCAGGCACATTGACGATGTTATAGGTGTTCTGTTGATTGGTCTTGTATTTATAAGTAACGTTATTTGGTGACATTTGCTACTACCAGATTATTGTTAAGCTACTTTTTATGGTGCCCCTCGATTTAAAGTGTAACAATGACTTAATAATTTGATGTTAATTAATTTTAAGGAAATTAGAACATTTTGCCCTAATATTAGTTTAGAAACACTGGAGTGTATTTTTAAGCTTGACAACACACCTTTACAAATATGATTTTAGATTGTACTGAAATGTTCATACATTACATTCGCTCCATTAAAAAGAAGAATGGAATAGAACCACCATCTAATTATTTCACCCTCTATAGCAGACAGAAGAGGAATCCTGCATTGTTAGGACACTATCTCATACAGGACAAAAAGACCAGCAGAACAGTTATGCTTGTGGTGACATCCCTGCCCTTTCCCTAGTGCATGAATCCACTAATAAGCAGCCTGTAAGAGCAATGAGTTTAACATGTTAAGCATAAACAAATATATATTAATGTCAAAACAACTTTACTTGCACTTTAAACCAGGTGTTCATATTATGGCAGGGCAAGTCATTTAGCCAATAGTAGTAATCCTAACACTTGTGCAGTGCAGATGTCCCTCGTACTCACTTGTATTAGAAGTAGTTGCAGAAGAGGAAAAATCCAATAAACTAACTGAAAGGGCAACAGTTTCCTGAATGGAATATCTGATGACCATCCCATCACATGCCAGTGTAATTTCTACCAGTGCATGAGTATGGATGCTTGCTGGATTACACAAATGACAGGCGTCCCATGGAACAGACAACTACCGGTGTAATAGTTTAGGTGAAGGGACCAATAAATATAAGTTCCCCACAAAAATGTGGGAAGAACTATTTAAGGAGGATGAATACAACAAAATAAATATCTCTAGCAGCTTCTATCTTGTATTACTTAGGTTTACTGTTTACTTCTGAGGCCAACAACAATTTTATTACATTCCTTACCTCTAGTTGGGCAAGTCTCTCTTGAGTATTATAGGCCTGATCTTCATCTACTTGGATGGCTTTTTTCATCACATCCCCCATGGCACATATCCTGTCAATATGAGACTCTATTTCCTTTAAGAGAAAGAAACGTTACAACAAAACAGCTTATAGTGTTCTTTATTTGACGTAAAATCTTCTTTATCTGAATATTTGCATTTCCTAAAACAACTAGGGCTGCTATACTATAAAACTTTGATTCATATCTAACATTGTCCCTACGTGAAAACAGAGATGTCCATGAGGAATTAAAGGATATACTCTTCTCTTGACGGGGGTTGTCACTTCTTAACTACCCTTCTCCTACTTATAGAAAATAAAGGATTTTCCACCCCCCCAGTACCTGATCCCAAGAGCCACAAGTACATTGAAGGCTATCTATAGCTCTACAGTACAAAGCTCTATGGCATATTATGATAGCTTTAGATGGAATCAATCCTCCAGCACCAAGAGCTGCAGCATGAGCCACCTTTAAGCAACAGGTAACAGAGAGTAAGGGGAATCCCCCTATTTGACAAACACAGGGAGCAGGTTGCCTTAAGAAGGGGTTCTCACTGTTCTACCTATCCTGATAATATACAGTGTTACAAATATCTCTGTTGATAAGTCGTGATAAAGGCCTTGTAATGAAAAACGTACAGCTGAGTAGTTTTCATGAGCTTCCCGAACCGGCTCTGTAGGGACAGGTTTCTTGGTGGCTATTACTTGCAACATTTGCCTCCTGTATTTGCTCATGATCAGCTCCAGTGCATATTGATGTTCCTCCAAAGACAGCCACAACTCTGGAATAGATATGTTGAGGAATATAGATAAAATCTGGCATGTGTCATTTTTTTAAGAGTACATTTAATAAAAACAATTTGAAAATAAAATAATCACATTTTACAGCTTTTATAAATGTTCCTTTTTAGCAGTCTATGTTCCATGCCAACAGACATCTACATACTCCTTAGAAACATAAGTTGATGACTAGAGACAAATTGGTGAGTTTAGATAATTGTTTGGTTGCAAACATAGCTATTTTAAACCACTTTGTACAGAAAGTGGCAATATAGTGCCACATCCAAAAGTCAGATCAGATTTAATCTGGTTGGGGCATAAAATAGTTTTGACCAATAACATGAACTAGCTTGACTGAAGACATTGTCTAACTTGGAAGTGGATACACATTGCTAGATCCTATATGACCTCCACAACTGTCCACATTACTTGCAGGTGAGGGCAATGCATATGTCAAGCTTTACTTTCTCTATGTTTATCACAAACATTTGTTTACTAATGCATGTGCTGGAAGTCTGTTCCACAAGTATACTATTTTGTTTCAGCTACATTGTACCCTGACCAGTCTCAGAGTGTGTATTCTTGCAACAACTAGAACATTTTTCCACACTACCATGTAAGGATTTTAAATGGGGACAATGTATCATACAAGCTCTTAAGATTCTATTCAATAGACATATCTGAACATTTCAAGATTTTTTAAATGCCAAGAACTTTACCTGCTTCTTTCCTGCAACACAACTTCTAAAGTATTAATATTATCTAGTGGGCAACAAGCATAATAACATGATATTTAATAGAGGGGTCCAGCAATGTGTTATATTTAACAGAGTTGTGGAGAGTTTCCTCAGCCTGTATGAGTGTGTGGGGGGGGGGGGGGACGACACAACAGTGGTACAATTGAAGGAATATAAAATAAAAATTAGCTGGGAATAGTGCGCTATTACCTTTATTTTCTTGCTGAAGGTCCCTAATCTGAGTGTTTTCTTGACATAATAGAACATGTGGTTTGTACTTTGATGCATCCTTCAACTCTGTCAAATCTTCTTGGTACTTAAAAAGAATAAAATAAATCATAAATCAGAAACACTATTATTGTATTTATGACAATTGTGTAACGTAATACAAAGTAGCATGTTCTAAAACCATTTGTAAAGCACACTAGTTCAATCGCAAGTGAATGTATACTTTCATCACACAGAGTATGCATTAATTTATGCCAAGTCTGCACAAATTCCAGTCACCAGGGAAACTATGAAACTGCAAGAATGTACCCTGACAGGTCCACTCTTTTGTGCTCTGCCCGCTTCCAGATTCCTCACCCTCATACTTAGAGAGCTGTCCATGACTGCCCATTCTTTGATGCTTCACATGGGGACCAATAGAACGGTTTCCTGGCATTAATACTGCCTAGGCATGGTATTCTATAATGCTGTGCTATTACAGTGAACACCGGTGATGTGGTATCATCTTTGGAAACTATTGTAAACTGTGCCCAAATTCTGCAATGGTGGTGCAATATTTTAGTACATACACTGTGGTAGTATGTGATGGGATATGGGGTTGGCTCTTAGTGCTAGAATAGTGTGGAAGTAGACTAATATTTTTTGTGTTGGGGCACAGGATTAGTATATATATATATGTATGTATGTGTGTGCATCACATGGCTGCCAAAATAATATGTGGGCACAGTGCTAATTTGTGTATGGGCACATGGCTGGTACAATGCACTGTATTACAGACAGGTACAATTCATCTAAGAGCACATGGTATATTAAGAGTGTAGGCACAGGATTAATAAAATAAGGGGGCACAGAGCTGATAAATATTGTGTGGGGGCTTATGGCTGGAATATTATGTCAGGGAATACGATGGTATAAAACACTGGTTACTGTGTGTGGTTGTATAATATATAACCAGTCATAGTTATATGCTAATCATTGTTAAGTATAATTTGCTACACTAGTATGCTGTGAAATTGCTAGATTTTGTATATACAAATCAGATACTGTGCATACACCCCCTTTCAAAATTGTTGGTTCCTATCCTTTGGCACACTTGGGGTCATTTGACCTGGATTAGGAATAAAGGGAAGAGACTCAATTACATGGGCAGGCAGAGATGAAGGCAATGTTGATGGTAAGGTAGGTGAGAAGAGAGGAGACATCTGTGTGGGAAGGAGACAGGACATACCTGCAGCCAGGGAAAGGTCTTCGTTGTCAGTGGGCGTTTGTGTATATAGATGGAGTTGGGTTGTGGATGGTGTGATTTGTGAGCAAGTGTGCTTGGTGATATGTATTGGTGTGTGGTGTGTATTGTGATTGCCGCTTTGCTTTAGTATTATGATAAATACCATTAAGTCCATATATAGTTGGATACTGACACACTTTTTGTTATTTTAGCTATTTACCAAAACATATTCAAGTTACAGTTATATCATGAATATAAAGTGCAGACTATCAGCTTTAATTTGAGGGTATTCACATCCAAACTGGGGGAAGGATTTAGGATTTAGAGCTGTTTAATATGTGGCCGCCTCTTTTTCAAGGGACCAAAAGTGAGTCAAAAGCTGTTTTTTTGGACAGGTGTGGGCTATTTCTTTGTCAATTAAGCAGGCAAAAGTTCTGGGGGTAAATTTATCAAGCTGCGGGTTTGAAAAAGTGGAGATGTTGCCTATAGCAGCCAATCAGATTCTAGCTGTCATTTTGTAGAATGTACTAAATAAATGATAATTAGAATCTGATAAGTTGCTATAGACAACATCTCCACTTTTTCAAACCCATATCTTGATAAATTTACCTCCTGGAATTGATTCCAAGTGGTAAATGTATCAAGCTGCGAGTTTATGGCAGGTTTGAAAAGTGGAGATATTGCCTATAGCAAACAATCAGATTCTAGTTATCATTTATTTAGATAGAATCTGATTGGTTGCTATAGGCAACATCTCCACTTTTCAAACCTGCCATAAATTTGCAGCTTGATACATTTAACCCCAACTGTGGCATTTGCATTTGGAAGCTGTTGCCGCGAACCTACAACATTCTCATAACCTACAACATTATGAGAAAAAAAAAGAACGCACTGGTGAGCTTGGCAACACAAAAAGGCCTGGATGTGCACGGAAGACAACAGTGGTGGATGATATCAGGATCCTTTCCATGGTGAAGAATAATCACTTCACAACATCCAGACAAGTGAAGAACACTCTCCAGAAGGTAGACGTATCAGAATTCAAGTCTACCATAAAGAGAAGACTTCACAAGAGGAAATACAGAGGGTTCATCACAAGGTGCAAACCATTCATAAGCCTCAAGAATACAAAGGCCCCCCCAAAAATCTAAAAAAGCCAGCCCAGTTCTGGAACAGCATTCATTGGACATATGAAACTAAGATCAACCTGTACCATAATGATGGGGGAAAAAAGTATGGTGAAGGCTCGGAATGGCTCATGATCCGAAGAATACCACATAATCTGTAAAACATGGTGGAGGCAGTGTCATGGCATGGGCATGCATGGCTTCCAATGGCACTAGGTCACTAGTGTTTATTGATGATGTGACAGAAGCAGTCAAATGAATTTTGAAGTGTATAGGGATATAATGTCTGCTTAGATTCAGCCAAATCACAGTACAGATGGACAATGACCTAAAACATACTGCAAAAGCAACCCAGGAGTTACTTAAGGCAAAGAAGTGGAAAATTCTGCAATGGCCGAGTCAATCACCTGATCTCGAACCGATCGAGCATTCATTTCACTTGCTAAAGACAAGACTAATGGCAGAAAGACCCACATATAATCAACAAATGAAGACAGCTGCAGTAAATGACTGGCAAAGCATAACAATGGAGGAAAGCCAGCATTTGGTGATGTCCATGGGTTCCAGACTTCAGGCAGTCATTGCCTGCAAAGGATTCACAACAAAGTATTGGAATTAACATAATATTTATGATTATGTTAATTTGTCCAATAACTATGTATAAAAATGGCTGCAATTCCTAAACATTTCATATATTTTTTCAACTCCTTGGATTAAAGCTAAAAGTCTGCACTTCAACTGCATCTCCATTGTTTAATTTCAAATCCATTGTGGTGGCGTACAGAGCTAAAAACACACATACATGATGTTAAAAATACCTACCTTCTCTGACACAGATGTCCCAACCTCCTTCATGGATTCCACACGCTTATGTAGGGAGCTGGACTGTTCAATTAAGGATTCTGCAGCATTGTCATGATCTTTTAGCCTCTCTAAAAGAGTCTTGGCATCCTGTAAGATCTTGTCTATTGTACAGGTCATGGCTGCATAGAAATTAGTAATAAAAATAATAAGACAACCAAAAATAACTACATATTACTTTTTTATTTATATTAAGTATTACTTAGTTTACCAACAATGTAGGTGCATTTACAGTACATGGTCCATTCTCACAAGGACCCTTCTGAACAGACTATTTGATGTTAATACTGTAATGATCAATGATGCCAATAGTCACCAAAACTTATGCTTCACTTTAAGGGCATGATTCAAGTCTGAACGCAACTTGCATGTAAGTTGCGTTTTAAAAAATATAACGGAACTTGTACGTAGCACTGACCGTATTCAAATTCAAGTGTATCTCAAAATGCATTTTGAATCTGGGTGTACGTACGCTCTGCCTAAACAGTACTTGCCATATGTAGACACACAGAACAGTTTGCAGTACACGCACATGTGTAAGTTCAAAAAAAGCTCACATTTGACTGCATAAAAAAAAAAAATATCTCCTAACAGTAAATTAACAGAAACATTTATTCTCCAAATTTATTTATTTTTAGATTACATAAAGATGATTTCAATGGATACTGTACTAATGTGTTTTTATAGTCAATTACATACAGTTGATCTGTGATAGCTACTGACACACATACATGTACTTTTTAATTCAGACTATACCTTGTTCATCATCACTATCAGGCAACATTTACATCTACCCTCTAGTGGATGTAAATGATACGGGTAATACCAAGCGTACTTACAACATCATCAGGACTTGAATAGGCTATGTACAGTAAGGAATACACTTACTGTACATAGCCTACATTAGTCTACCCCTTCCCGCCTCTCAAGTCATAGGCAGTCGTGTCATTTGCTTTCTGATATGAGCTGCATACAATTACATTTATTGGAGCAATGTCTGTTTCTGGCCATATGGAGAACTACTTCACTCAAGATACGCAACGCAAATGGACGTACATCTGTACATGAATCAGGCACTAAATGTGCTCTGGGTTACAAATTATCTGCATGTTTCCTGAACAAGTTTGTTTCCTGAACAAGTTAACAAAAAAAAATAAAAAATAACATAGTATTTTATTGTTAATACCAAGTATTAATTATTCATAAATTTTGTTACTCACAATGTAGGGAACTTTAACGTAAATGGTCTATTTTTACAAGAACCCTTCTGAACAACTGCCTATTTCATGTTAATACCATAATGATCAATGGCGCTAATGGTCACCACTCCTGCTCTGAATTAAATGCTGCATGTTGTCTCAAAGCTACACACAATGAACACTCTATTCTGCTGTCTAAGTGGGTGAAAAATATGAAAAACGTACACTAAAAGTGGCTTAAAAGTACTAAACTTAACGTTACATGATTAACTTGTAGGGTGCATATACATTTTATTAAATAAATTGCTCTCAGCGCATGCCTGCAATTTCTGATGAAAACTAAATTGGAAATAGGATTAAAATGCCAGTGTCTCCTTGGGTTCACAAACTCAATATAAATGTGTGACTTGAAACGTGAATTGCACTACTACACCTGTGACCATACCCAGTAACTCTTAGGCTAGGTATAAAGTGCATTGCTTTAACACCTGTGTTGTATGGTAAAGTTAAAATGCATTCGGCCACTTATGACCAATTGTCCTCTAAAAGGCATCGTCCGGTCCCCATAGAGGGTCCATCCCTGTAATGGCCACATTGCTTATGTGTTCAGAGATGTACAACACGTGGCTCCCAGCTGCTCTGGAACTGTAAGCCGCAGCATGCATGCCCTGTAGATCGGCAACAATGGAAAAGTAAAGTTATTTAAATCCGTATATGATCTATGAACATTTTTAGAGATGAGGCGGGCTCAGTACTGTAAGCTGGCAGTGTCTGTACTTGGTCTCAATACTGAACATAAAATGAAACAGCGCTGCGCACCGAATATTATCCGCTCCCTGATCGCCGGTCTGCGTGTAACGGAATAACGCTCTCCGACTGCGATTACACCAATTAATCATTCAAACCCTTACCTGTGCTTTATAGCCGCTACCAGCTTCCGCCTGCCATTGACCGGATGTCAAAAACACCTACTCTGGTTGGTTGTATGTTCTGCTGACGTCATACCCTTGTCTATAATAACCTTGAGTATCAAGCAGCCATGTCCTGTTCGGGCAGTTGCCAGTTGCTTTCATAGAAAGTTTTTCGTCACTAAATGAAAGAGACAGAAAACTGCAATTGTAAGACGAAATCATCAGATACAGAGCTGTGAAGTAAGTTTATACTGTTCTAGTAATTCTTATTAAATGTTCGGTAAGCGGAAGCCTTATCTATATTGCTTGTAAGATTTTTTTACAATGTGTCTTCTGCCCTCTAGTGGTCTGCAGAGGTAAAGAAAAGCGTTCTGGTAGATCCATGCGAGCATTTGTTATTGTAAACACACTGGCTTGTGTAAAATAGTTGTTAGGAATTTTCAATGGTTCGAAGGGACACCCCCAGGATTTGAAGGTCTGTTGCTGGACATATTCATAAAGAAATGTGCTATCAATTTTGACATTTTAAAGACCATATACTTAGGGGTCTAGATATCGCTGTCAATCTCCTGTGATTTGCGGCAATTTTAAATCATCTGTGTTTAGCTGTAAAATCGCCATTTTCAAACTAATACTCATTTCTTATTGGTTGGAAGTTTTACATGCAAAACTCTTGTGATTTTGACCTCACCAACATGATAAAAAGCAAGGTACTTCCATATTTTAGTTGATGGGGGTTTCAGAAGCAGAGAGAGAGTAGGTGACAGTGCAAGAGAGAGGGGATTTTGTGTAAAGGAGTGTTGAAAGTGATTTTTTTTATTTGATTTAGCTGCCCTTATTTTCTGTGTGTTTTATTAATATTCGTTTTTTGGTGTGTCGAAGTCGTATAATTGGATGAATGAAAGTATATTGGTTAATATTGTTTTGCCGTGCGATTGCGATCCGTACGCCACGTAACACGTGGCATGGTGCGATCGCACGGTAAAATACGCACGCACACTCGCATTACAACATTTAGTTATTTATATAATTCATATTCATATTGGTTCCGTTACACTGTAAATTATGAGCAGATAGTATTTGATTTATTATTAGTGTGTATATATATATATATATATATATATATATATATATATATATATATATATATATATTGATTATATGTACACTTCAGTGACATTCAAGGTTCAGGTTATAGGAAGGGTATCATATTAAAACCCTAATCATCAGCAGCTGTCCGGTTCCATCGCCGAAGAGATCGCATACTCTAGTTATTGATGTTAGGGAATAAACCTTTGTATGATGCTGGCTATGAAATGCTAATTGTAACTTGAGCATTGGCGGGAAGAAAGGAGCTCATCCCCTGGAGAGACGACCCTCACCTTTTGGATTCCTTAGATTGAATCAGCCTATGACCTGTTTAGCCTGGACCCATGTGATGTCTGGACCTATAGAAGCAAGCCACGTCATTTGCATTGTTCTCTGTAACACTGACTGTATATATGATCATAGCTGTGCACCCAGATCTCAGTCTTCACTGATCACAGTATTCTAACAGATATACTGTCCACCGGGGCCCGTGGGTGCGCAGCGAGCGCATGCGATAGCAGCGGTATGTATTTATCTTTTGGTATTGACTGTACTGTATCATAATATAATAATGTATTGAATTGTTGACTATTTGCATCTGCTAAAATAAATCACTTTGTGCGTTAGAAACACAATACAATCGCCTATGCAATGGTTATTTGAAAACAATACAATTACTTTAATAGGTGAGTGTTTGTTTTTGGTGTTTTCTGTATGTACACCATGTTTTCTTTGTGATTGTATTTTTTGGTTTGTATTTTCCCTGAGTGTTTGTCAGGATGGTGAGAGGAAAGAGTATTGAGGAGGCTAGGGAGAGTGGGGAGGAGGAGAGAGGAGCTAGATTGTGAGGAGGAGCAGGAGGAAGAGGCAGGCCCTTCTGTTGGCCAAACGAAGTCCGAGCGCAATGTGTACTTCACTTTTGCTGAAAATTGTGTGCTTATTCACAATTTAGTGCCCATGTATGAGCACATTTTGGGGAGCTTGGCTTCAAAGACCATTTTTGCGTAGAAGAAGCAGCTGTGGTCACAATTGTGTGACACAGTGAATGTGGTGGGATCCATTAAGTGTTCAATAGAACCTGCCACAAAATTAGTGACCTCAAGCGCAGAGTGAAAGTAAAGATGGCAGATGAGAGAAGAGCAGCTGCAGGGACTGGTGGTGGGCCTGCTTTGATTATGAGCTACACGTTGTACAAGGAGGAGTTTAAGCAGCCCATCCCTATTGAGCTCCTCGAGGGAATAAACGTTCGGGACACTGTCAGACCTGTGTCGCAACCTAAGACTGGAGAGTATAATGGTGCAAATGTTTATCCTTTATGTTCAAACGGTAATCCAGCAACATGTAAATGTTTGATTTCTATGCACACTGCCTGGACATTTGTAGAATATATTGTTTTTTATTTGTTTTTTTAGTGAATGTTTTTTGTACATGAAAAATATATAAACATCAAACCTTTAAAATTTATAAACACACAGCCTCCAGCCAAAATCAGACACCACCAACGCTAGCAGTCGCAAGCCAGGAGAATGATGACTTCTTAGAAGGTAAGTCCACCTGTATTGTAATGGGGGAGTTAACATTGCTATTAAACATTTGACTGTAATGAAAAACATCTGTAACTGCTTTAGTCCTGATAATAGTTATTAATGTTTTTTTCCTCATTTTCACAAGGTGCATTGGAGGCCAATGTGGTGGCACCAGACGTGGAATATGAGGTCATCACCTTAGAGACCATGCCAACATTCCCTGAAGTTGAGGAGTCTGTGCAGGTTGCACCAACACCCAGTCAACCAAATTCAACACCCACCCAACCTCCGCCTGCACCACTCCCAAATTTGGCTCAATCCATTCACCATTTTAGTAGAGTTCAAGAAAATTTGGTGACATTCCACCAGGACTCCTTGAGAGGAATTCAGTGCCAGCTCACCAAAGGCTTCAGATGTCTGCAGAATATGCAAGACCATCAACAACAGATGTTTACTTCATTGGAAAGGTTTGATGCCCTCCTTATCCAATTGAACCCCGGACTAAATAATCTTACAGGAGCTGTTTGTGAACTGTAGTGTCTGTGTGTGGGCAATTATTGGCATGGCTACCAGTGCCATCAGTTGGCAGCACTGTAAGCACTACCCCAAGCCCATAATTGCTCGCTTTTTTGTTTCTGTAAAACGTACAAGTGACATTGTGCAGACTGTGTTATTGATGCTGATTTAAATTTAGTTAGAAAATAAATAATTTCTTTATGCACACTGGACTTAACAAAGTTGATTGTCCTTAAGATGTTTACTTGAGTAAACTGGGTAAACTTATGATATTGGTTTTTAACTTCCAATGATGCTTTAATGATTAATTTCAACAAGCATACACATACCCTTCAAATGAGGTTATTCTGTCAGATCTACAAGAATAGTTAAACATAAAAAACAAAGTTACTGGTAATTACGAAACTTGTCCAGTTACTTACAAACCATACGCACCGAAAAAAAACAAGTCTGGATGATTCTTTCTATGACCTGCCTTACCCCCTCTGTATTATCCACATCAGCTGCTGGAATGAACTTTCCTGCTTTGTTACTGTCTACTGCTGGTGGTAGGGGTATACTTTGGTTTAGGGCAAAATCATGCAGCATACAGTACCACTACACCATATCAGCCACCTTACCTGTGACGTAGAGAAGCACACCTTCATATGTATCGAGGCATCAGAATGTGGACTTATACGTTCTATCACCCTTCTATGACAGAGGTGTCATAAACCAGGATTGACAGCCATATCATGAATCACTTACAATTAAACATAAATATAAGTAGATGATTGCAACCCCACATAAAAGAAATAAACACCAAACCAAAAAAAAACCCCATGTGGCTTGCGCAGCCTAAGAGGAACTTGGTGCGGGGCATGTTCCTCTCTCCGACTTCTCTGTGCTGACTCAAAAAGCTGATGTTGCTCTAAAACACCCAACAATGTTTTTTTCCTACAAAGAAAACATTTTTAACCACCCTCAGAGTAATTGCCACTTGGGTACTTTTCTATAGTCCTCATTAGCCTGCAAAGACCAATGGCTAATGTGTATGCTAATCACACCTATAAACTGCAGCGTGTTGTAGTGCTACAAGTATGTAGTTTAAATGGTATGCCCTTGTGGAAATCATGAGAAAAAAATGTATTGCCCCACCAGCAATTGGATAGTAAGCCCAGATAATAAAAAACACAAAGTTAATTACAGAAAATGAAACTAATTCATTCATAAAATAATTTGCTTCCATAATATAATTTTAAAACATTTTTGCCTCTCTAAAACAAAAATCATGCTTTATTGAAACTTCCATTGTGCCTCACGTTATATTAACATTGCCTTGCAGTGTAACAGTGATGTGTTTGCTAAGCTCGCCTATAGAAAGCAATGTGTTGTATCTGGCGATTTTTCAATTCAAACTCAGGCGAGATTGCAAAATCGCAGCTTCAAACATTTGGTGATTTGTATAGCTAGAGTAGCAAAGCATCGGGACTGCGATTTTGAGTGGCAATTTTGAAAGAAGCACACTACTGGCGATTTTATATCTACTCGCTGTTTAATACCTGGTCTCATATTCAAGCTTCTAAATTTCCACTTCGACCACTGTATATGTACATATGATATAAACACAACCTTGTTTGCATTGTGACGCATGAGGCCGAAGGCAAAAGTATGTCAGAGCGTGACCGCACACCCAACAATGGGTTTTCTATATTATAAATTGATCCCTGTGAGTGGCAAGGAGTGAGTTGGTGCTGAAGTTCTGATTAAACCATTTATTTGTAGTGGTTGTTCATTCTTGTTTATTTGCAGTATATTTTTGTGGTTCTTTGCTGAGGATTGATTGAAGCTGCTTTTAGGGATATGCCATTTTCGCAAATGTTCTTGTCAGATGTTTTATTTTCTGTCAGAGTGAGGCAGTGGTGTGCTGCTTTTCTTTCAGTGGTCTCTGTGTGTGAGGATGTTTTCACTTGTGGACTGATACTGCAATCACTTTGTGATATGGTTCTGAAGAGAGTGAGACGTTGATCAGGACCCACTGATCATTACTCAACAATCCCTTCTCTAAATACAATGGCTAGGTTCTGGGGTACTCAGGTCTCGACTTATTGTTTTTTATAAACTGGGTCACAAAGTGCAGGTCCTCTTTTGCTAATAATATCCAGCCCCAGTTTTGAAAATGTTCAGAGGCTTATATCGACTCAAGCGAGCTTTGGTTGAAAGCTTCAAACAATCAGACGTTTTCTTGTATTTAATTATTTTAGAGCTTAAGCCATTCAGATACATAACATTATGGGAACAATCTGTGAATTTTACCCATCCTTTTCTGATTGCACCATATTGGTGCACAGAATAGGGTGGGAGTTTTTCTTTCTGTGACACTTATGTACTATTGTTGTTTTCCCTTAGTATTCAGGTATGACAATGGATATTGCATGTAACCTTGTAATGTATTCTAAACGTGTGCTTTGCTAAATTAGATGAGTCTGAACCTATGCAAGTGTCATTAATCTTTTGAACTTAGCCAGGGACAGATATGCATCTCAGGATTTTTTTTTGTATGCAGAGGATGTGGACCCAACTGGCCAAGCAGAACGAGCAGAGGTGAGAACTCAGGCCCTGTGAACATTCCAGATCTCGGAACATCCATAACTCACTTCAGGAAAGCTCTGTCATTTTGGGAATCATTCTGACATAATTGAAAATGTATTTCCTCAGGTGGGGGTGAAGAGCCTGTGAGAAGGGTTTAAAATATTCTGCTTTAGACATTACATAAAGACTGAAATGTTCTATATTTCTCAATTGTGTTCCCTCACACAAGTCAAGTCTTAACTAGTAACTAGTGACTCTAGTTTTATTTCCTATTTTATTTCTGAAACTTATTTGTGCAACTTATTGTATGTCTTATCTGTTGTTTTTTTGTAACGAAGCCTTGGAAACATTTTTCAGATTAAATAAATTTAATCTAGTGGATTCTCTGACTCTTTGTGAATTCTCGAAGCCCAGGGAAGCGCGTGCTACATGTGTATGTGATTTAAGTGTGAAACATTAACAAGTGGTTTTGGCGAACTTAAGGACACCATAATATATCCTTCATGGTGACAGAAAAGGTGTATTCATTGCTAAGTAAATAAGGTGACACCAGTCACGGCTAGCTGTTCAGATTGCTGTATCTGGGACAGGCTGGGTATTCGTGACACTTTCGTTTTTTTTTTAAAACTTTGACGAGATGATCAAGAGTGCAGTCCACGTATGCTTTTGGATTAAACAGAGAAGCAAAAAGACTCACTAACTATGTATAAAATGAGGATCGGTAAGTACTTTGGGGGTCTAATAAAGATTTTTTTTTTTTTTAACTGGGAAGGTGTTTGTGTGTTTTAATTATTTATATAACCCACACTGTATATCAATTACTATAAGCAACAGGGTTAAACGGACTGACCCTGTCTGAGACAGCTTAGTCAGCTCAAGGGGTCCTCAGGTGGCTCTTTTGGCTAGAGAGAGGTGAGGTGAAGTTACCAAGTTATGCATGGATTTCTCATGGCCTACATGATCCTGAGCTTGAAAGTGATAGGTTGATGGCAATTAGAGGTGATGGAGAAAGAACTCTTCTAAATGGATGTTGGAGAGGAGAATTTTGCACTCTGACTTTGTGAGCCAATAGGGTTAAACAGACCAACACTGTCTGAGACAGTTTAGCCAGTTCAGGGGGTCGTCAGGAGTTTGCCAGTAATTATCTGCTGGGAAAACTACATCTCCCAGCAGCCTAAAGTGGAAGTGTGGTCTGAAGATAAATACCTCTGTGGAGCCACCATTATCGTCTCCTTTGGTGGTACTAGCAACATGTGCAGATGCAGGCAGGACATACTGTGTTGGAAAAGGGGCTAGGCAATCTACAGTTGATTGTGATAGACTAGTTTAGATAACATTGTTACCTAAAATGATGCCAGTTCAAGTAGCTGAGCGAGCATGTGTGTGTCGGGTATCTCAAAGAAGCACACACATGCCAACTTCAGATGTCAAAACAAGGCAAAACATCATTTCCATGATTTTTGTATATATAATCCACCATTGTTTTCTTTATTTCCATTTTAGAACAGAAAGCGTGTAGGGAGGAGGTTAGCTGCCATGCTCTGCTCATAAAATAGCGTTCAAGGTGAATGAGGGACATAGGAAAGCAATAGAATCCTGTCAGTATTGTAAAGCCGTTCTGTAGAGAATAGTCAGCTACAATAGCTTGCTGATCAATTGCTTTTAATTTCAGTCTTAAATACACTTTACACAGACTAGTGTCTACTGGTTGTTGTTAATGCATTGCATATTTACACACAGGTAGTGGGTTCACTCAGATGTTTGCCTAAGAACATAGCCATGAATAAAGAATGGTACCAAAACATCCTTCAAGAGCAACTTCTCCCAACCATCCAAAAACAGTTTGGTGACGAACAATGCCTTTTCCAGCATGATGGAGCACCTTGCTATAGGCCAAAGTGATAACTAAGTGGCTTGGTGATCAAAACATTGACATTTTTGGTTCCATGGCCAGGAAACTCACCAGACCTTAATCCCATTGAGAACTTCATCAACATCATCATCAACATTTATTTATAAAGCGCCAGCAGATTCCGTAGCGCTGAACTTGTGGTCAATCCTCAAGAGGGGGGTGGACAAACAAAAACCCACAAATTCTGACAACCTCCAAGCATTGGTTAGGCAATAATGGGCGGCCATCAGTCAGTATGTGGCACAGAAGTTGGTTGACAGCATATCAGGGTGAATTGCAGAGGTCTACAAAAAGAAGGGTCAACACTGCAAATTTTGAGTCTGCATAAACTTAATGTAATTGTCAATAAAAGCCTTTGACACTTATGAAATGTTTGTAAGTTTACTTCAGTATACCATAGCAACGTCTGACAAAAGGTCTAAAAACACTGAAGCAGCAAGCGTTGTGAAAGCCAATACTTGTGATTTTGTAATTTGTAATTCTCAAAACTTTTGGCCATGACTATAATATATATATATATATATATATATATATATATATATATATAGTAGTACTAATCAGTATATACAGACTGAGTTAGATAGATATTATGAACTAATATATTCTTTGAGAAAAGCAATACTTCTGCTGTCAGACTATTAGCAGCAGAATCCAAAAAACAGATTTGTTTCTTGTAAAATTGAATTTAATCTTGTGTGGGGTAGTGACAACTGAAATAATTTTTTTTAAAAGGTGGGTGTTTGCTTGTGAGTTTTAGCAGCAGTTGCACCCCCCAAAAAAGCTATATATTATTATCATTTAATATTTTCTATTTTTCAATACTATTTCTATTTTGGAAGGGTCATTCAATGAAATCTATATTTGAAAAAGGCTGTGAGGGTCAGCATGCTGCTGGATCCCCCCCAAAAAACGCTATATATTCTAATATTTTCTATTTTTGAAGACATTTATATTTTGGAAGGGTTATTCAGTGAAATCTGTATTTAAAATAGGCTGTTTGTGAGGGTCAGCACTCAGCAGCACACCTCCAAAAAACCCACTATATATTCTAATTGATTCTATTTGTGAATACTTGTCTGTTTTGGAAGGGTCATTCAGTAAAATTTATATTTAAAAAGGCTGTTTGTGTGTGAGAGTCAGCAGCAAATACACACCCCAAAAAAGTAAAAAGGCTGTTCTTGTCTTTGACTCAGAGCAGCACAACCACCCAGTAAAATCTAAAATTTGTTGGTTATTAGTATATTTTAGAGAAATGTCATAAGAATTGTGAGATAACATTCCTTCCTTTCCCTATCTAATTTGGCGTTCCCCTGGTTTACTGGCAAGCATTTACAAGTAGCTCCAATCTGTGCAAGTAGCATTACTCCTCTTGGCAATCATGGATCACTGTATGAATCAGGAGCACCCAGTACCAGTACTGGCAGTAGTACTACAATTACGCCCTCATCTAATAAAAAAAGGTAATGCGTCTCCAAATTCCAAACACTATTTGTCAAATTCAGTCTCAAAGAAAACATCAGCTCTTGATGTAAGCAGGAGGATTAAGAGGAAATTTGCTGATGAATGTGGTGATTTGTCCAAAAGAAAGGAAAAGAGCTAACATTCCATACATTACCCACAGTGGCAAGACAAGGCTCAGACTATGTCAACTTTTTGCTAGTAGGGGTCTTTCTACTGCTGGTACTGGTATATACACTAGAGTGGCCAACGCGGTTGTGGATCTTCCTCAACTTCACATGCACCACCTTGTCGCTCACAGTGTACATCTGTTACTGGCACCTCCAAAACAGACAAATCAGTGCCTGAGGATAACATTGAGGTTGAAGAAAAACTTGGGTACTCACAGAATCCTGGACAATTCCATCTTGCACTATATTAGATTTTGGCCTTGGTCTGTCAGCTTGTGTAACAGATGACAATTTAGGTGTCAACAGTATTATTAGGTCACTAATTCACATAATGGACAGTATGATTAGGCTCCCAGTGAATACTACCCAATGATAAGTGCATATAAAAGGCTGGGGAGGATATTCATTTTGACAGCATTGACACGGACTATCCAGGGGATATAGTCATATGACCACATAGTATGGTCCAATTTAACTTGGGAGATAATGCGGGGAAAGTTAGCTTGGAAGAGCTTTTCAGCCAAACTTACATTAATCATACCATAAAAGGCACTTTAGTAAAAGTAGTAAAACAAGGTGGTTGAAAGCTTTTCTCTTGGCTCCCTGTGAATACTCTGCCCAACGATAAGTGCATAATACATAAATCGATGAAGGTGCAAGCCACCTTCGTCTAGTTTTATCAATAGCTCTATTAACTGTATTAATTCTACCAATGTCCATCCCATATATGCTGCTTCTTTCTGTAGCATTTCACCATATTCTGAGCTCCTTAGATATGATTTTCTGCATTGGAATGTGACAGTGGTATGACCAGCCCAAAAAACAGCTTTGGAGCCATGTGAAAAATTCTGCCTCAAATCTTTTATTCCTGGGACTTTTTCTGCAATTGCATTTAATCACTTTCTCCTGCAAAATGTCTGCCTTACAAATCACTGAACTACCTCAGCTACAGACTCTACAAGTAGATATAATTTTATTATGATCTCAGCTGGCTCAGTTTTCTGTCTTATTTATGGACCCACTAAGGAGACTGTCAGATTTTGTTTCACACAATTCAAATACTGCTGATTTGCCTCAGTCAATTTTCTCTGTAGCTGAGTCTGTGCAAACCGCACCTCTTGATAGGGCTACTACTAATTTGCAGTTCACCAAGAACTACAGAGTAATTAACTCCAGGTTCACAGGTGGTCCACACCCCCACCTGGCTGAAGAGGAGCGGCGGTGCAGAAAAGCTAACAAAATATGTCTCTACTCTGCCAGTAATGTTCACTTCTTACAAGACTGTCCTCTCCGCAGACCACGACAGCCTACAGAACCGTCTTCTGTTTTTCCCCTCTGGATTCTGGATTTATTTGCCCTTCACTTCCCGTTACCACATTACAGCCTGTTCTGCTCCCTGGGATGAGGCCCAATCTGCCAACCCCAGTTACCTGTCACGAGGTGTCAGTTCCAGCCACCTGCCCTGAGGTACCAGTTCCTGACACCAGCCCTGAGGTACCAGTTCCTAGATTGAAGGTTAGAAGTTCTTAAGGATCTGGTCCCAATATGCAATATCAGATTGGACTTCCCATAGATTGTAAGCTTGCAAGCAGGGCCTTCTCACCTCTTTGTCTGTTTTACCCAGTTTGTTTATTAGTTTTATTATGTTTGTCCCCAATTGTAAAGCGCTACGGAATATGTTGGCGCTATATAAATAAATGATGATGATGATGACTTAGGGAGACCCCCACATTTTGACCAGAATATAAAAACAAATTACTAAAATTCATGCTTGACACTAGGGCAGAAATTTCAATGACCTATGCAGAACATGATGTAGAACCAGATAGCCCTGGTGTGTGGTGACTGGATTTGATCACTAACAAGGGGCTGGTGAGAGCTCATAGAATTGGCAAAGTTGCTGTGGATATCAAAAATGATTTAACTTTAAAAGTTCCAGTGTGGTATCACTTGGGGTCTGATAACATTATTGGAGATTATGTAATGGCACAGAATGGCTGGATCTTAGACCTAGCAAACTGCATAATATGCAAGGGTCCAAAAAACTTAAGGGTCTATGTGACATCATTTGGGGTCACCTATAGATGAAACTTGTGAAACAGTCAACATGTTTGTACACAAATGGCTAAATCTCTCCCAACACAGACCTTGAACCTATTGTGTACTATACCCAATAAAATTTCCCTCCTGAAGCCATGGAATCAGTAATAAAACTTTGACAGATTTAGAGTGGATAGTTATAAAGGGAGATTTCAAGTGCAATAATCCTTTATGGCCTGTCAAGAAGAAGAGAAAAACACCTGGAGACTCATAATTGATCTCAGGGTTTTGAATAATATCACCCCAATGTCAGCGCAGGTAGTAGCAGAGACACCAGACATATTGTCAAGAATAAATTGAAAAATTAAGGTATTTACTAAAATTGAGTGGATAGAGGGCTTTAGGGTATGGGTGGCTCCTTTGGGTAGAGGGAGGTGTGGTGAAGAGTTTCCAAGTAATGTATGGCTACCTCCAGATCTACATGATCCTGAGTTTGAAAGTAACAGGTTGATGGTGATTAGAGGTGGAGACAATAAAAACACCCCTAGAATGGTATTGGAATCCTGCGGCAGGAGTGGAAGACTTATGGATAAATCCTCTTTTGAGATTCTCTGTACCGTATTCAGACATTTCTTTTGTCTCAGGTAAAGACAGATGATACCCCTTACCTCTGGGAATGTTCTTGCCTGGAATGAGATCAATAGGGCAATCCCAGAGTCGGTTCCTGTTTGTTAGCAATTTGTTAGCAATAACAAACAGGAGCGCTGGCACTGATGAGGTGCAGAGGCGGCTCCTGACAGTATTTAGAATTAACCCTGTCTGCTGCATGAGCCTGCAGACTTCCAGAGAAACTATTAGTTTCTTCCATAACGGCTGGTGGCAAACTGCCCTTTTTGCCACATACCCTTTCCCTTGGTGGTAGTCGTTATTTAAGCTCCAATAATGGCAACAACATTTAGGGCAAGATTTACTAAGCTGCGGGTTTGAAAAAGTGGGGATGTTGCTTATAGCAATCAATCAGATTCTAGCTTTCATTTATTTAGTACCTTCTACAAAATGGCAGCTTGAATCTGATTGGTTGCTATAGGCAACATCACCACTTTTTCAAACCCGCAGCTTAGTAAATCTAGCCCTTAGAGTAACATAAAAATTGCGATTAGTATAAGGCTGACAAGGAGTAAATAGAGACTTACCATATAACAGACATCAACATTCCCTTGACACTTAGTTACCGGGAGATGCAAAATGCGAGTTTTTAAAATGCCGGATTTAAAGTGGCCCATTGTAACTGACGTCATTTCTTGCTGGAGACATTTTGCTTTATGCTTGACTATCTGACTTTCTTGCAGCATATATATATCAGATCTCAATTTCCTAACATTATTAAACATTAACACTTTCTTTAATTTGTCATTAAGTTCTCGAATGATGCAGTCATTATGGATATATAATGGTTTGAACTATAAGCCAATATACCCCTATGCAACATATATAAGTTAGCTAGTGCGTTATGCTAACTGTTACAAGCCGCGGCGGTGCCCAGCCGCCGCGACCTCCTTACCTCCGTCCCGGCCATCGCTATGACGACCGGGACGTCACTTGCGGGGGCTCGTCGAACGTTGCCATAGCAACGGCAAGACGCTTTCCTGTCCAGCGCCGCGTCCCGGCATTACAGGACAGCCGGGCGTGTGCGCAACAGCGGGGCAAGCCTGCGGGCTAATTAGAACAGCTTGTGGGCAATTAGAGAGCTGGGCTCTCATTGATCTGCTTCAGTATTTAGGGCAATGAGGTCTGCTGCCTCATTGCCGGTTATAGCTTCTGTGCTCCCGTCTGCTGACCTGCTTGTTCCTGTTCCTGTATCCTGATACTGCTACTGATTTCCCGTGTATGACCCTTGGCTTTGAATTGGACTTCGCTTGTGTTTCCTGTGACCCTGATCTCCGGCCTGTTTACTGTTTCTGCTATTTGCCTGTGACCCCTGACCTCAGCTTGTTTACTGATACTGTTGTCTGCTGCCAGCCCTTGACCTCTGCGTGGACCTCACTCCGCTTGCCTGGGTTCTCCCCAGCCGGTACACACTTCACGACCCTCTGTCAGTCTGCGGCCCAGTCTGTCCCCACCATCAGGGGCTCCAGTGAACACCTGATTGGCAGAGTAGATTCCGGGTTTTTGTGCCGGCTGGAGGGGTTCCTAACACTAACATGTGTAATACTGCAAGACCTAAACTTGCAAACAATACTTGTAAAGCCTTCTCCTGTCCCTGCTTTACTAGCTTAATTGGAAGATGCCTATACCTTATCTCTATAGCCATAGTCCTGTTTGAAGCATTACAAAGAATGTATTTTATGTTTAAACTAACTATAAATCGAAATAAAGGAAATTTCAGTGCTGTCATGAAATGTGAAGTCTAAAAATAAAAAATGATGAATACAAAATTAAAAGATACTTAATCAACTGCTGTGATTTGTAGTGATGTAGTTAACATTTCATAAACTCCTCCTTTCAGCCATTTATGTGTGTCCTTATTTGGTTCTGTAGCGCCTGCGGGGAACAGGACAGACGTCACAAATATCTTAACTTCCAAAAGATGGCCACCTTCCCTCCGCTTCTGAGTCACCACAGCCACTCTCTTATCCCAGCAGACCAGCACCTTAACCTCTGTCTGATCACTCCACTTCCCTCTAAGGAAGAAACAGAAATTAAGGCCTTGCCTACCAGAAAAGGACTGCCCGAGGCTACGGCAAGGAGAAGAGACCTTCATTATGTGGTGGCCGAGTACTGATGGAATTTTCTTTCCTTACCTTGTCCTCCAGACACGAGTCAGGTTCTTTTTTATTCGGACATCCGGTGGTCAGGAGATAAATACTTCAATGAAAGGGACAAGGATTGTTCAAATAACTTGGGTTTATTAATAATGCGGTAAAGATAATTTTGGTAAGCCACCACGCCACTGACCCTTTCAACTCAATGGTAATGACAAAATATTTATTTGATCAACATAGAGCACAATAGCATTTAACATATAATAATAAATCAATTTTCAGGTAAATCACTTAACATTAATATTCAACTAAAACATTTGGTGCACCAATATTATCCCTGGTAACGTTACTATATTTTACACTCAGTCCTGGGTTGAACTGTTGATCTTTTGTATTACACAGTCTCCTTTTTGTGTATTCACAGACCTCTCTATTTTCTCTCCTCTCACACTGTTCTCAGTACATAGCTCAGTCTGTTTAGTGTGATGTCACAGATCTCTATACTGCTTATTTGTTTTCAGTACTTTCCTTTTTACTCACACC
This sequence comes from Mixophyes fleayi, assembly GCF_038048845.1. Classification (NCBI taxonomy): domain Eukaryota; kingdom Metazoa; phylum Chordata; class Amphibia; order Anura; family Limnodynastidae; genus Mixophyes; species Mixophyes fleayi. The sequence continues at coordinate 285,223,218 of NC_134403.1, forward strand.
TCTCTTTTGCTCACTTCTTATCTTCTTCTCTTCTTACACTTACTTCACTTTTAATATGCTTATATATCACTTTGTCCGATTTTCATTCTGTCCCTATTTTTCTCTCTCAGTTTATGCAGACACAGGGATCTCTCTCCCTCAGAAGTCTAGAACTTTCCTCTCCCCACTGCCTTCTGGGAGTTCACAGTTATTACCAAAGTTAGTGGACTGGTTGCTATGCCACACACTCCTCCTTCCTGTCACTCCCGGCAACCACCAACCACTCCCAACTGTCACTTCTCCCTCAAGAAAATATATATATATATTTTTTTTAAATCTTTATAAACACTTTTAACAATTAACAAATTAAATTAAAAAATTAAAAACATATAGATACACCCCAGGGTACTCAGATTTTGGGGCACCACAATTAAACCCCGTTTCCCAACACCTCGCTTTGCTCTTGCCAAGGGTGTGGGACTATGAGTACTTGGGACCAGGAACAGTCCTGCCCCAAATACTTCACTCACCTCTCGGTGAGGGCCTAACCAGATGTAGGAATAGAGCATTATACTCAACGGGCACTCCAACTTCCGGTCCCTGCTCTCCTGCTCCTCTCCATAACCTGTGGAAGACAGAACACAACACGTCCTCCCTCTACACTACAGTGAGGCTAAATGTACCACCCACACAACTGGTACTAGCTAACATCAGGCACCCTGACCCTAAAACAAACAACTAATGGTCGGGTACGCAACTTCGCTAGGTACTGGGTGTAGTGCACACCCTAGACCTCCTCCCTCTACCTGTGAGGAACACCAGCTGGTGTTAACCTTCTACTCCGGGGCTGACCCTGTCCCTCACCCAGGCCGTACTGAGAAGACTATCTTCTCACTATGGGGTCACACACGGAATCCCAAGGACCAGTCATCACCTGCATGACCAATGCTCACTGGAGCAACACACCACTGGAGTGGCAGCTTCCGCTCTGAACCGCTAGTGGCCACCACCGGAACTCGAGACGGTCGCCTTCACCCAAGTGGAACACCTCCCAATCTTGAACCGCCAGGGACCCCGCCGGAACTCAGACTGGACACCCAATTGGAACCACGGGACTTACTGCTGGAATTCAAAAGGACTGTGCTGCACTGCCAGTGAGGTGCCCAATCACTGCCTCAGGAATTCATTTGTAACCCCGGGGACCTACGGGACGGGAAGACTACTGATTGTCCTAACCTTCACTGCGTGTCTGCTCTTATCTACCCTTTGTCCACACAGACACAGAGTATCACAGTATGACAGTCAGAAACAAGAGCCTACCTTTAATGGGGGCCTGACGTCTTGCACCTGGATGGAAACATACACAGCACAACCAAACACCATGCACAATACAGTATTTCACCACATAGGCGTAATAAGATTCTGCTGCTCTATCTGGAAGGCTGCCAACGGAATACACACCTCTGCTATCTAACCAGACAGTTAAGTATAGCAGTAACAGGAGCCTTCTGCTCAACTGTTGCCTAGGACTATCACCTAGATTTACATACACAACTCCTGGACCTGCGCCCTATTCTAGCTCAGGACTCTCATGCCTGTTCTACCTACAGGGTCTGGTGCCCTCTTTACTAGGGGCCTTATGCCCCTCTAAATATGGGCTCTATGCCCAGCTACCTAGGGCCTTGTGCCCTGACTATGGGCTCTCTGCCCAACTAACTTCTCTGCTCCGCTGGACTTCTGATAAAATGGCGCCTGCGCAACGCCATCACTCAGCGCTGCCGCGAGCGCTCATTGGCTCGCTGCAGCGCCAATAATTCAAACGACCGGAGATGAGCCAAGATTGGCTCACTCATCCGGCCGCCGATTGGCCAGCAGGAAGAGGTGAGTCCTGATTGTCTCGCCTGCCTACTGCTGCCCAGACCTGCGGAAGAAGAGGAGAAATACTCACCGGCGCTGGATCGCAGGAACGGTGAGTACGTTTTTTTTTCTTCTTTCTTCACCCTCTTCACGGGCACAGCAGAGGGATCCATATTCGCCCTCTTCATGGGCGCCAAACAGTGTATGGCCAACAGGCCCTAACCACTGGTCCCAGGACATAATCCTTTATGATTGTCCGGTGCTAAATCTGGCGTCATAGTGACTACACCTCTTTTGGTCATAGTGACTACACCTCTTTTGGGCTTACAATGACATGTCCACACAAAGCAGGTCAAGGGGTCCCCCACACAAAACAGACCAGGGGGCAGTGACTTGCGACTTATCAACGATAGCACAACATGAATTCATCACTGACGACAAAAACTTTTCAGACAACTGTGCCTCACTTATTAGAGGTAGAAAAATGTTAACATAACCTGAAAAAGCAGGGAGGGAGGGAATTTTTGCAGCGAAAAAGAGGCCCATCAACCACTGGGGGGAAAATATGCGGGCTCAACCAAAGCTCCTCCCCTGTGGGTGGTAATGGCTGGAAGATGTCAGCTGACTTAACCCTAAATGGGTAAGTGAATGACTTAAGCACAAACATATGATTTTAAGTACTTTCAGCTTATGACTTCTTTTATCATAAACTGCATACTGTTGATGCCTCATCTTCATTGCACCAACCCCTCTTACTCAAGACTTAACAATATAAACCTTAAGAAAATAAAGACATGGACAACCATTTAAATTTTGGCAAACAGGTCACACTTTATTGAATCAAAGAAGAAATGTTGGCGGCGAAAACAAATTACGAGTCAGCTAACAACTGATAGCAAAGCCAAACAGTGTATGGCCACAGGCTAACCACTGGTTCCAGGACATTGTCCTTTACAATCAGCCAGTGCTAAATCTAGCGTCATAGTGACTACATCCCTTCTGGCCCCTCCCTCCCCCGCACACTCATACCCATCTCCCTTTCCATGGGCAGTTCCGTTCCTCCAGCTCGTAAAATGGTGCTGTTAGGGCATCCAGCCATAGCCTGGATTTGCCAGGGCCTAACAAATCCCTCTTAGCCATGTCTGTGAGCAAGAGCATGTCTACATATATGCCTTTTCTAATTCTCTCCTTTGTGCTGTCCCGGATCCCATGCATTAGCGCTGTGTTTGAGCACTGCACTACCTCATCACTAGCACCAACTGGCCCAACCGCATCAGGTACTACGATGCTTGTAGCCTTGCCTTCACATGCTTGTGTGGTCCCTTGTCAGAGTCTGAGGAATCATTGCTCGTGGTAGAAAGTGGATGACTATGTGTATGTGGTGCAAAATTGTTGTGCTGCCTATACACACAGGCTTGCGAAGCAGCCACACTTTCAGGGTGGCAGAAGGGACGCAGAAAGATAGGGGTTGGGTGGGGGTATGGGTCAGGAGTGAAGGATCCCCAGGATGAGGGAGCGGGGCCCTGCAAGGCCAGGTATGTGTGATGGAAATCAGGTGGGGAATATGGGGCTGACCACTGGGGCTGTGACACCAGATAGGGGGGATTAAGGATGGGCCAGGATGGTGCCAACCCTGATAAGTGCAGGTGGTGTCCACATCCCTGAGGACCGATGGGGGAAGGGCCAAAGGGGGGTGGAGGTGAAAGGTGGGTTCAGTGCTTGGTAAAGAGGGGACCTGGGGACATCCCTGATGGCCCAAATTCATGGGGTGAGGGGGTGGGTGGAGGGTTGTCACGGCCACCTATGTCAGGGGCAGAGTGGGTAGGCTGAGAAGCCCTGAGATTCCTGTGAAAAAAGGAGGGGTGAGTAGGGATTATCATGAAGTCACGGGGCTAGGACTACCTGCGAGGTGGGGTTGGGTCTTGCCACAGTGGTTGCTAGGCTGAGGAAAAGAAGGGAGGGTGTGTATAATGGGGCTCACCTTGGGTCCCTACCACCCCCTGGTGACCTACTGTCCTCCTGGGGTGAAAACTACACTGTCCCCCTGGCCTGGGGGTGATTGGGTGGGATGCCTGTGGTGGTGCTGGGCACCATATGCCCTGTTGAGCTGGATGCAAAAGGCCGGACACATGGCTGGCAGGGGGACCTTCACCTTGCCGCCCAATGCCTGCAGGGGGGGACAACAGAGGCTTCAGAGCCAGGCTGCGCTGCAGCCTGCTCTGGAACACACACATACCGTCGTGGGGGGAAGGTGTGGGGTGGGGTGGGGGAAGTATAGGGTAAATGGAAAGAAGGTACAACAATGGAAAGAATCAGGAAAGGATAGACCAGAGAGGAAACAAAAATACAATTGAAAAACAGCAAAAAGGAAAAGACAACAAAGCACAGACAATAATACAACAACTAGCTATATATATGGTGGAGATCCTAATCCTGAGACTGATGTCTCTGCTGCTCAGAATTCTTGCAGTGAAGAACAGACCCATCAAGTACTTAAAATAAGAATATATGGGCTCAACCAGAACCCATTCCCTGTGGATAGTATTGGCTAGGAGAATGACTCATGCACAAACTTATGAGTATAAGTGCTTTTGGCATATGGTCTCTCTTGTCATACTCTCCACACTTTAAAAATAAACTTTATGAGACCCCATTAAGGCACATCAGCAGTCGTCACTTTTTATGTTCCAATCCCTCAACGAAGATGTGTATGAACGTGAATAAGGAAAAAAATGTGGAGAATCTGTCATATTATCGTTAATAAACAAGTAAAATTTAATGTAAAAAAGCACATACAATAGAGAAATTTAAAACAAACATGTAGTATTGCTAACAAACAAATCCTAGAAAAGTTGCAAGTCTTCCAACCAGAATGAAGGCTTAATAATCATAGTGCTTCGATGTCATAAACAGGCTCCCGGGATGCCGCAACCACAGTATATTGGCTTCTATAGATGTAACATATACTGGCAGGACACTGCAAACCCCCACTCCTTCCAAAGAGTTTAGACAGTGAAACACGTGGGGGTAAATGTATCAAAGTGCGTTTATGGCAAATCGCCAATATCCTGCAATATTGCCAGCTAAGTTTAAAATGCCAATTTAAGTAAATGCACGTTTTACATTTAATAAAATTGCAATTATAAATAATGCAAGTAAATCGCCAAAAATTGTCGATTTGTCAATAACGTAGATTGACACTAATACCCTGGTCTTTATTAAAGCAGACAGGGAAGTGTCCAATTGATCCATATTTAAAATAGAGGATATCCAATGCCTAACTTAATTCAAGTGAGCATGTCCAAATCAGACAATTAAAACGTATGTACTTCCATTAATTTACAAATACATATATAACCCTTATGCAATCCTAATAATTTATTGTTGAAGGAAACGTTAACATTGTTTATTCATGATACGTCTGCTATTTCTATCGAAATGGAACTTACAAAGGAAGGTTTGGCTTTCGGTTCTGTGTGAAGAAAGCCAATGCTTCATGATTTTGTATGGCAACGCAACATAATACAGATGTGAATTCTATCAGCAAGGCTTCAGTAACCATGGCGACTGCCCATACATAGGATCGATAATATGATGTGATTGTTGAATATGATGTGTCAGGTACAGGCCAAAGGTTGTAGGTCAGTAACAAGCAAGATAGCCTGAGACAGGCCGAAAGGTATGGGCAGGTTGCAAATAGGGAGAATCCAGAAGACAAACCAAAGGACTGGTGCAATCAGTTCAAGCAGGGTCCAAAACAAGCCAGGGGTCACAACAGGAATCAATCAGAATTTGGGCAGAGTATCCACAGGAAGCTGGAGCAGGTCAGCTAATGTGTTGCACAAACGCTATAAGCCCTCACTGCCTATAATACAGTAAGGAGCCAATGAGGAATGAAGGGCACCAGCCTACCTAATCGGCCACAGCAGGCTGATAATGAAGCACCCCTTCTGTGCACGCATCCCGGCTGTCAAACATCTTACCAGAAGGCGACTGTGGACGCTGTGGCCGGAAGTGATGTACTGGCTGCCAGGGGAAAAGCCAGGATGCGGTCACAGAGTGAGGCAGCCAAGTCATTGCGGCTAGCGTGGCAGCCCATAATACAATGTCAGTTAGAGCACATTTTTTCCCTAATCTGGTGTTTGATCTGAACAACATCTGAACCCCTTGACCATCTGCATTCTTTTTATGCATTGAGTTGTTGCCACATGTTTGGCTGATTAGATATTTGCATTAATAAGCAGGTGTACAGGTGTGACTACATCCGTGGATGCAACTCCACAAAACTATAGACTTGTCATCATCTATCACCATCCTGTTTAGATGGAAGCAACATAGCATAAGGAATATGTAGATGTCTGAGCTAATTATTCACAGCGAGAAAGGATATTCATTGTTGTTGTATCAGGCTAAAAAAGTCCAGATATAATGCCAGGTCAGCGGCAGATCACACACTAGACGACCTAAGCTGTATGTGGTAACTTATACTATAGAGAATTTGAGAAAAAAACAAAGAAGATGTACACTATATGGACAAAAGTATTTGTCCATACCTATTAGTTATTGAGTTTCAATCAGACTGTTAGGAACTTACCTTGTTCCCGTTCCGCTGCGCTGTCAGCGGGAGCTGACAGCGGTGTCCATCTCTTCAGCGCTTCTTCTGTTAGCGCTGCCGCACTTCCGGGTTCTCTCTGCTGCTGATCATGTGACTCCTGGGCGGGGAATTCAAACTCCTATATCTCCCCTGCTCTGACACGCTGCCTGTGTCAGAGCAATGTGTTTCCTGTTCCTGGCTACAGTTCCTGTGTCCTGACTCCTGTGAACCTGCTCCCTGTTAACCCCTCTATTCCTCCTACTCCTGTGTACCTACCTGGCTGTTACCTGACTATTCTTTGGCTTATCCCTGGCACTACGCAACTGGACTATCTTCTGTGTACCGACTCGGCTGTGTTACCAACAATTCTCTGGATCTCCCTCTGGCACCGCATACCTGATACCTTCTGTGTACCGACTCGGCTGTGTTACCAACTATTCTCTGGATCTCCCTCTGGCACCGCATACCTGATATCTTCTGTGTACCGACTCGGCTGTGTTACCAACAATTCTCTGGATCTCCCTCTGGCACCGTATACCTGATACCTTCTGTGTACCGACCCGGCTGTGTTACCAACTATTCTCTGGATCCTGCCACGCACCCATTGCCTCCGTGCATCTACCGGTTACTGTTCCAGACCTACAACGCCTAGAATTAACGGTTAGTGCCTGTACTTGCACCGCATTGTCTATTTTCTTGTCTGCCTGCCATCACTTAGAACTTTCTCCCTTACGTCAGTAGGCTAATCTGGGGGCCGCGACCTGCGGTTCTTCGGCAGCTAAGCCCACACTACCTTGCGGTGGTTCTTGGTGAAGACCGGAAGGCCGTTAGACTCCGCGCCCTAGGTAAGCCTGTGCTAATACTGACTAAGGCATCAAAATCGTAACAGTTTGCTCTGACCCTTATCTAACTGATGGAAGCGACAGGGAATCCCACTGCGAGAGTACTACTGGATAACTTAGCGGCTCAGGTTGAGGAACAGGGGAAAAATCAAGAACAGTTATTACAGATTCTGCAGACTCTGTCTAACAGGTTGGATACGCTCCAAGCAGCTCAGGTGGCAGCTCCTAATCCTCCACCTGCTCTGGCCCCACAGCCTGCCCCCGCTCCAAGCGGTTTAGCTGTATCTGCTCCCACCACCTCTCAACTCCGCATACCTAACCCACCCAAGTTCAATGGGGATCCTAAGGAATGCCGAGGCTTCTTGAACCAGTGTGCTATTCAATTCAAACTTTTGTCCGGAAACTTTCCTACACAGAAAACTAAAGTTGCTTATATTATTTCCTTATTGTCTGGTCAAGCGCTTGCCTGGGCTTCTCCTCTCTAGGAACATGATGACCCCATTCTCCATAATTGTGCCACTTTCTTGGAAACCTTCAGACGCATCTTTGATGAACCCGGACGAGTCTCCAGTGCAGCTTCTGGACTCCTCCGTCTGCGCCAGGGTACCCTTACTCTGGGCCAGTATGCCCTTCAATTTCGCACTATGGCGGCCGAACTTCGTTGGAACAATGAAGCTTTAGTGGCCACATTTTGGCAAGGCTTGTCCGATCGTATTAAGGACGAGCTAGCAGCCGGAGAGTTACCCACTACCCTGGATGCTTTGATCTCTCTCTGTAACCAGATTGATATACGTTTCCGTGAACGCACTCAGGAGAGAGAGAGTTCCCGTCTATCTACTTTCCGTTTGGCTCCTCGCTTCCAAAGTCCTATTACACCGGAGGAAGAGCCTATGCAGTTGGGAAGAGCACGTTTATCCCAGGAGGAAAGAGAGCGGCGGTTCAAGAATCGTTTATGCTGTTATTGCGGGGAACCCGGTCATGTCCTGAGTCAATGTGGGAAGCGCCCGGGAAACGATCGGACCTAACTGATGACGGAGAGACTAAGTTAGGTATGAACATTCTCTCTCCTATGGATTCTAGTTTTTCTATCCAAGTTCTTCTGCAATATACTGATAAACAATTGTCTCTTCCAGCGCTTATTGACTCCGGTGCAGCGGGGAACTTTTTACGAGCTGACATTGTAGAGCGGTTATCATTGCCTAGGCAACCCTTAGATCCACCTATTGCCATTACAGCTATAGATGGCAATCGTATCATTGGAGGATCCATTAAGAACAGAACTGTCAACATGTCTCTACGCATTGGAGCCTTACACACTGAGGAAATCTCCTTCTTAGTCATTCCAAAGGCTATCAACCCGTTGATCTTAGGCCTACCTTGGCTCAGACTTCACTCCCCCACTTTAGATTGGCAGAAACCGGAAGTTCTTGCATGGGGTTCAGAGTGTCATTCCCGATGTCTTCCCAGGATTCATAGACCCGCTATGGGCTGTCTTCCAACACCCTCCGGTATTCCTCCTCAATATCATTCGTTTTCTGATGTCTTTTGTGAAAAGGAGGCTTCCAAGTTACCCCCTCATAGACCTTGGGATTGCTCCATTGAATTGTTGCCGGATAAGATACCACCTAGAGGACGGGTATTTCCATTATCTCTACCCGAATCAGAGGCCATGTCCCTATATATTAAGGAGAATTTAAACAGGGGTTTTATCCGGAAATCCTCGTCACCAGCAGGAGCAGGTTTCTTTTTCGTAAAAAAGAAGGACGGCGGATTGCGTCCTTGCATAGACTACCGTGGCCTCAACGCCATAACGAAAAAGAATAGGTACCCCTTACCATTAATCTCTGAACTCTTTGATAGGATCAAGGGAGCTTCAATTTTTTCTAAACTGGATTTGAAAGGGGCCTACAACCTTATCCGTATTAAACAAGGGGATGAATGGAAGATGGCGTTCAATACGCACGATGGGCATTTTGAGTATCTTGTCATGCCATTTGGACTTTGTAACGCTCCTGCGGTTTTTCAAAATTTCATTAACAAAGTTTTTCAGGATTTCCTGTATCAATTTGTTGTCATCTACCTAGACGATATTCTTATTTTTTCACCTGATATTATTACTCATCGCCATCATGTCTCCTTGATTCTTCAACGCCTTCGGTCGCATCATCTGTACTGTAATGTGGACAAGTGTGTCTTTGAAAAAACGCATCTTCCTTTTCTTGGTCACGTGGTTTCTGGCTCCGGATTATGTATGGACCCTGAGAAATTAAAGGCGATTTCTGATTGGCCCCAACCGGTTGGACTTAAGGCCATCCAGCGTTTTATTGGGTTCTCTAACTATTACCGCCACTTTATCAAAGGGTTTTCGTCTGTTATTGCACCCATCACTTCCCTGACCAAGAAATCTGCCAACGCTAAGACCTGGTCACCAGAGGCGGTAGAGGCCTTCAAGTATCTTAAAGAAGCCTTCATATCGGCACCTATTCTTCAACAGCCAGATTCTTCCTTCCCCTTTTTTCTCGAAGTTGACGCATCCTCCACTGGAGTAGGAGCTATTTTGTCTCAGAAGAATTCTACTGGAAAGTTTTCTCCCTGTGGCTTCTTTTCTCGTAAATTCTCATCCACCGAAAAAAAACTACGGCATTGGAGACAGAGAACTACTTGCTATCAAATTGGCCTTGGAGGCCTGGAGACATCATTTGGAGGGAGCCAGATTTCCTGTTACTATTTTTACGGATCACAAGAACCTGCTTTATCTACAAACTGCATCCTGCCTCAATCCCCGTCAGGCCAGATGGTCTTTATTTTTTTCACGATTCAATATGATCATTACCTTCAGACCAGGGTCCAAGAACAAGAAGGCTGATGCTCTCTCTCGTTCCTTTGATTCTATGGATACCGAAGAAGAGAGTGTTAGGTCTATTCTAGATCCAGAATGTATTTTGGCTACTACTCCTACTCGGTTGATCATTCCTCACGGAAAGACTTTGGTTCCTCCACATCTCCAAACTAAACTCCTTAAATGGGCTCATGCCTCCCGTTTTTCTGGTCATGCCGGTATAAAGAAGACCTTGGAATTTATCTCCCGTAGTTATTGGTGGCCGGCTATCCGTTCGGACGTTCGACAGTTTGTGACGGCGTGTTCCACTTGTGCTCAAAATAAAGTTCCTCGTCAAGCTCCATACGGTCTGCTGCAGACTCTGCCAATTCCGGATCGACCTTGGAGTCATCTCTCCATGGATTTTATCACAGATTTACCCTCCTCCAGAGGGTTCTCAGTAGTGTGGGTGGTCACTGATCGCCTTTCCCGAGCCGCTCATTTTGTGGCATTAAAAGGTCTCCCTTCTGCTCCTATTCTGGCTCAACTCTTCATTAAAGAAATTTTCCGCCTACATGGCTGTCCAGATATTATCGTTTCTGATCGAGGAACTCAGTTCGTGGCAAGATTTTGGAGGGCCTTTTCTCCTCTTTGTGGAATTAAGTTAAATTTCTCTTCTGCATATCATCCGCAAAGTAATGGTCTCACAGAAAGGACAAATCAAGAATTGGAGAAATTCTTCAGATGTTTCATTTCAGCTAAACATGATGATTGGGTTGATTTATTACCTTGGGCAGAATTCGCCCACAATAATAATTCACACGACTCTACCTCCACTTCTCTCTTTTTTGCTCTTCAGGGATTTCATCCTAAAGTTCCACCCTTCAAAGAGTTAACCGCTTCTGGGGTTCCTGCAGTGGATTCCCTTCTATCGGACTTCTCGTCTAGGTGGGATCTTATCAAACGCAAATTACTTCACACCTCTGCCATCAGTAAAAAAGCATTTGACAAAAGAAGAAGACCGTCTCCACTACTTACTCCTGGTGACAAAGTGTGGTTGTCTACAAAGAATCTTCGCTTGTTGGTTCCTTCTAGGAAATTCGCTCCCCGATTTATCGGTCCCTTCAAGATCATTGAGGTCATTAATCCGGTGGCCTTTAGATTAAAATTACCCCCTACCTTGAGGATTCCCAATGTCTTCCACATTTCCCTTCTCAAACCACTTGTTGTTAACAAATTCTTCTCTTCAAGAAGACCTCCTGCTACTATTTCTGCACCAGATCAGGAATTTGAGGTGAAGGAGATTCTAGATTCTCGGATTTCCAGAGGTTCCTTGCAGTTCCTGGTTGACTGGAAAGGTTACGGTCCTGAAGAGCGTTCTTGGATTCCTGCACGAGACCTTCATGCTCCGAGTTTGTTGAAGAAATTCCATACCAAGTTCCCTCTAAAGCCTTATAGGTTGTCCGGAGGCCACCCCTGAAGGGGGGTTACTGTTAGGAACTTACCTTGTTCCCGTTCCGCTGCGCTGTCAGCGGGAGCTGACAGCGGTGTCCATCTCTTCAGCGCTTCTTCTGTTAGCGCTGCCGCACTTCCGGGTTCTCTCTGCTGCTGATCATGTGACTCCTGGGCGGGGAATTCAAACTCCTATATCTCCCCTGCTCTGACACGCTGCCTGTGTCAGAGCAATGTGTTTCCTGTTCCTGGCTACAGTTCCTGTGTCCTGACTCCTGTGAACCTGCTCCCTGTTAACCCCTCTATTCCTTCTACTCCTGTGTACCTACCTGGCTGTTACCTGACTATTCTTTGGCTTATCCCTGGCACTACGCAACTGGACTATCTTCTGTGTACCGACTCGGCTGTGTTACCAACAATTCTCTGGATCCTCTCTGGCACCGCATACCTGATACCTTCTGTGTACCGACTCGGCTGTGTTACCAACAATTCTCTGGATCTCCCTCTGGCACCGTATACCTGATACCTTCTGTGTACCGACCCGGCTGTGTTACCAACTATTCTCTGGATCCTGCCACGCACCCATTGCCTCCGTGCATCTACCGGTTACTGTTCCAGACCTACAACGCCTGGAATTAACGGTTAGTGCCTGTACTTGCACCGCATTGTCTATTTTCTTGTCTGCCTGCCATCACTTAGAACTTTCTCCCTTACGTCAGTAGGCTAATCTGGGGGCCGCGACCTGCGGTTCTTCGGCAGCTAAGCCCACACTACCTTGCGGTGGTTCTTGGTGAAGACCGGAAGGCCGTTAGACTCCGCGCCCTAGGTAAGCCTGTGCTAATACTGACTAAGGCATCAAAATCGTAACACAGACCTGTTGCCAGAGGTGTTTAAAATCAAGCATCTAGCCATACAGTCTCCATTTGCAAACATTTGTGATACAAAATGGGTCGTTCTGAAGAGCTTAGTAACTTCAAGTGTGATACTTTGATAGAATGCCACCTTTGTAATACGACTTTTCTTGAAATGTCATCCCTGCTGGATATTATTAGAAAGTGGAAGCTTTTAAGAACAAAAGCAACTCATCCGTGAAACAGTAGAACATGTAAAATATCACAGAGCAGGGTCAATGACTGCTAAGGCGCATGGTGCGTAAAAGTCGCCAACGCTCTGCTGATTCCATAGCGGAATTGTTCTGAACTTCCACTGGCATTAACCTAAGCACAAAAACTGTGCGGCCGAGCAGATGCAAGCAAGCCTCACATCACCGAGACCAATGCTAAGCATTGGATGGAGTGGTGTAAAGCACACCGACACTGGACTGTGGAGCAGTGGAAACGTGTTCTGTGGTGTGACGAATCATGATTCTCTGTTTGGCAGATGGGCAAGTCTGGTTTTGGCGGATGCCAGGAGAACGTTACCTGCCTGACTGACTGCATTATGCTTACTGTGAAGTTTAGTGGAGGAGGGATAATTGTATGGGGCTGTTTTTCAGAGTTTGTGATAGGCCCCTTATTAAAGTAATTTTATCATTTTCAAATAAGCATTGCCCAATCAATTGTATGTGTTTCCAAAGCACAACGTGATTTATTTTAGCAGATGTAAATAGTCGACAATTCAATACATTATTATATTATGATACAGTACAGTACAGCCAATACCAAAAGATAAATACATACCGATGCTATCGCATGCGCACGCTGCGCACCCACGGGACCCGGTGGACAGTATACCTGTTAGAATACTATGTCAGAGTTGACTGAGGGCCAGGGGGTGTGCAGCTATGATTATATACAGTACAGTGTTACACAGTGAACAATAGAGATGACGTAGATTGTTTCTATAGGTCCAGACGTTGGGTGGGTCCAGGGTAAACAGGTCATAGGCTGATTCAATCTAAGGAATCCAAAGGTGGGGGTCGTCTCTCCAGGGGGTCTGCTCCTTTCATAGCCAGCATCATACAAAAGGTTCATTCCCTAATATCAATAACTAAAGTATGCAATGTGCGATCTCTTCGCCGACTGCACTGGACAGCTGCTGATGAATAGGGTTTCAGTATGATACCAGACATGCCACCTTTCCCACAACCTGAACCATATATATCACTGAAGTGTACGTATAATCATTATATATATATATTTATATATATACTACTAATAAACCAAATATTATCTGCTCATAAATTACAGTGTGACGAAACCAATATGAATATGAATTATATAAATAACTAAATGTTGTAATGCGAGTGTGTGTGTGCGTATTTTACCGTGCGATCGCACCACGCCACGTGTTACGTGGCGTATGGATCGCAATCGCACGGCTAAACAATATTAAACCAATATACTTTCGTTCATCCAATTATACGACTACGACACCCCTTATCGCCAGTGAAGAGCAATCTTAATGCCTCAGCATACCAAGTTATTTTGGACAATGCTATGCTTCCAATTTTGTGGCAACAGTTAAGGGAAGACCCTTTTCTATTCCAACATGACTGTGCCCCAGTGCACAAAGCAAGGACTACTAAGACATGGTTTGGGTGTGGAAGAACTTTACTGGCACACACTGCACCCTAACTTCAACCCCATCGAACATATTTGGGATAAAAAACAACAGAGATTGCGAGTCAGCCTTCTTGTCCAACATCAGTGCCTGGCCTCATAAATGCTCTACAGAATGAATGGGCACAAATTCCCACAGAAACACTCCAACATCTTGTGGAAAGCTCTCCAAGAAGAGTGGAAACTGTTATCGCTGCAAAAGGGGGATCAACTCCATATTTAAGTATATGTATTTGAATACAATGTCATTACAGTCCCTGTTGGTGTAATCGTCAAGCATCCAAATACTTTTGTCCATATAGTGTATGTTCTATAATGGTGGACTTGTCTGGCAATTATATTAATGTTGTGCTGTTCCATGTATGTGACATTTTATTTTGCAAATGTTTGAAGATAACATTCTAATTCCTTATTAGCAATACAAAATATTAAAGTCATTCAGTTTCCAGCAAAATTAGGATAAAATATATGTGTGTGTGTGTGTGTGTGTGTGTGTGTGTGTGTGTGTGTGTGTGTGTGGTGTATTAAAACCCCACTTTGGGAGCCAAGAGAAAATAAGTAATGGATAGATAATATGATAAATCCTCATGTTAAAATGTTATTCTTGTCATTTGTATTATTCTTATCTTGTCAAATATATCATTCTTATCAAATATAACATTCCTTAATTGTGACATTCATTAGTTGAGTTCTTTTTTCTTATTATGCAGGGCTTAGTGTGAGTTGTCTTAATTATTCTTATTGTGTGGAGCTTACTGTAAAAAAAATATCAGTTTTTACAATTACTAATTGTCTTATTCTAGTGAATTATAGATATTCAGTGGGAATTTTAAAAAAAAGTCATGATTTATGTTATACTTATGAAGAGATGAGGTATAAATTAAACTCAATGATTTAGTTAGACAGGTGTGATGCAGTCCGTAATCTACAGTTATAGGCTATAATTTTAAATTGTCATGTTCGGATTCTTATTCTAATTGGGCTTTACCCTGATCAATAACAATTGTTGATCAGAAAACAGTAACTTTTACACTATGTTGGCATGTTAATAACTAATATCCATAGCTGTACCTAAATGCTCATATGTATGCAACCATACAGGAGCGTAGCGATGTGGCAGTAAAATAGTAATAGATATCATAGGCAGACATCAGACCCCTGTCTTTACGCACTATGGATTTAGGGCTTCGTGTAATAATTTTACTCTGTATTGTATTATATTGTATTGCATCTGTAGAAAAAGTGAATACTTTTTATTCAATCAGAAACAATGTGAGTATATTATATTTATGAGGAAGTCAAATATAAATTATGTTTTAATTTGGCAGGTGTAATACTTATGTAAGTTTATAATTCTAGGCTATAATTATGTATAGTCGGATTTCTTTTGCTAATTATGCTTTAAGTATCTATACCACAGATCATACTATGTTGTTATTTCATATTGACCATGTATTTGCCTGTTATTGATTTGTATCTTGATAATTGAATAGTGTATTATAATACTTGTCACATTGAATTAATCCTGTAGCCGGTTATCAAGTCGGCATAGGTAGCCTGGTCAAGTCGTAATCGCTGATCTGATGTTATAATTGACAAGGTAGTTTCTGTCCTATATTTGCATACTAATAACTATTCTCTATGGCTGTACTGTAATACATATATATATGGGAGTGTAGCAATATAGGGGTGAGTAATAAATATGGTAGGCAGATATCAGGCACCTGTCTTTTCTACACTAAGCCCTTGTAGCCAAAGCTGCATTCTATTGCTGCACTAAACTATTCACAAACTATGAAGGAGATCACAATAATAGTATTGATAGGAATTAAATAAGAATGACAGCTCCCAGAGTGAAAAGCAAACATTTGTTTCGCTGTCTAGCTTTGACGAGGCAAACTGTTTAAAAAAAACAAGCAGGGTTTTTAAATATCCCCCAGCCAATCATGTTTTTTCTATTATAATCATTAGTCCCAAATTGGTTCCTGATTTGACAGAAGAACATATATACAATCATTGGAATAGCATTAGCCAAAAATGAAATATATGCATAGATGTCATTAAATTCTCATTAGATTCTGTATTTTATTTTAGTAATGTCATTATTTTTATCTTTTTGGTTTCTTTGCTTTTCATGTCTCATGTCAATTTCTTATTTTGTATTTTCTATAGGATCAACAAATGTATACATCATGTGTCAAAGCCATGCACGCAAGTTAGTGTGTGTGTGTGTGTGTGTGTGTGTATGTGTGTGTGTGTTGTTTTTAACTATTTGTTTTTAGTTCATTCCAGTATGTTATGAGGTATATTTGAAGGAAAATATCAACGGTATGAATATCTTTTTTTCAATTCAGATTTGTTAATTTGACCGTATGATTATATTTAATTGTATTTCATTTTAGTGATCTTTGGTTTAAATTAACGTAGTGGTTTTCTTATTTTTATGTTTATTTTTTTATTATTTTTTTATATTAAGCGTTTATATTATTAGTTCTTGTTATAATATTTCTCTAACTGTATTTTCTTATGTATTTAATACAGAGTCCGCCCGACATCAAAATACACATCCACTGCAACTCACTCGAAGATAAGTGTGTGCGTGTGTGGTTATGTTTTCTTTAATTGATAGTTTTGATTTAGCCCTAATTTGTTGTGAGTTTAACCATAATTTTTTTTTAATTATTTTTGACGAATTGGATCACAAAAAGAATGCTTACGATAGTGATACCTGGCCATAAAAGTGTATGTTTTATTTTAATAATTATGTTTTATTTTAATCCATTTGATTGTGGCTATTTTTATCTTAAATCACACTTTGTTATAGGTATTTATTTAGTGCGACTTATATCTTCATATATTTCATATTTGTGCTTAAATTTATTTGGTGCGACTATTCTGTTCTCTATATTTTGTATTCAGAAATGACACAAATAATTTGGTCATTTATTTAATCTAATTTGACATTTAGGTTTCGTATCTGTCACATACTTACAACAGAACAACATTTATATAATTGCCAGACCAGTGCACCATTATAGAACATACATCTTTCTTTGTTCTCTCTTATGTACTCCATGGAACAATGTCAGGCAACTTCACAACCAGCAATGTAAGCAGATCTCCATAGAGTTTTCAGCCGATAGTAACGACAGATAAAGAGCACAGAGCTGAAGGTAAATCTTGTAAAAGTGTATAGTGTGTACACATGAATCGGCATGCTGATCGGGTCTTTCAGTCGTTTGTAACATCATTAACGATATCGCATTGGGAGAAATTTTCTGTAGTGTGTATCCAGCCTCAATAAGATCACAGTTAAAAACTAGAATTTTATCTCTAAATGCATATCTAACATATACATAAATGTAATTCAGTTTTTATGCATGTTTACTTGCCTTACAAATGTATTTCAAATGTTTTACTATGGTGTTACTTTGCTATTTTTTTTCCATTATAAGTGGGAATAAGCACTGATGGAATTCTATTGCTATAGTTACCAAAGTGAGCAGTGATAAGAAGTTTGATGGACTTGGGCAGCTAATCTAATATACTTCTATAAATAAAGCCTGTTGTATGAGGATTTTATATTAAAAATATAAAATTGTAATCACATTATATACTTTTATACTTATTTTCTTATTCTAACTACAAATTACGAGAACTACTAATTAGATAGAAAGGCTGTAAATTCGACATACAATAACAGGTTGAACCCTTGTGTCACTCTATATGTTGACCAGTAGCCCATCATGTAGGCTTGTTCAGTATTTGCTTTTGGTTCATCCTTGACCTAAGGTGATCTTGTCTTATCTAAACAAATGCCCCTCTTGATAAGTTTTTGTAGGGATATGTTGATCTGTCATCTTATCTGCAGTTTGTCTGTTTTACAGTAAACATCCTCCACTTTAGCTAATGTGGACCTTAAAGTCTGACTTTTTTTTCTATGTTAGTAATTTGTTCAGTAAATATCAAGTAAATCCAGAATGTCATTTACATAATTGTTTATGAACCCTAACGCAGTGACACTGTGGCAGTTATTTGCCACCAAAAACCTGACATAAGAGTATGCAAGTTGGATAAAGGTTTTACAAGAGAATAAACAGCACAGAGAACAGAACAAAGGGGCTTATTTATTAAGGATCCCCCCAATAACTAGATTTTTGGTGCAGCGATAGCCTCTGCACAGACGTGGGCTTCCAGTTCCAGATGCTACAAACAAAAAAAATTAAAGTTAAAAAGAAAAAATAAAACAGAAAAATATACAAAAGCTAAAAAAATTAATAAACAAAAAACAGAAAAACACTTTTTTCAAATAATAAAACAGCTCCATCCTGAGATGACATTAGCAATCAGAGGACAGCAGGGGTACTTGTGCTTTTCATAGGGAAGCATTGAGCGAGTCCCCCAGTGATGACAACCTGTGAGCTTTGGTAAATAGGCATAAGTCCCCTTTAATAAATAGTAAAAATGTCATAAATAAAAATGAAATTTGATAATGTATATGATGCAATACAGCGCATGCATAACTCCATTTTGATGGCCTCTAAATTAGTTGTAAAATTATTACAATTGAAAATCCATTTTCTTAGCTGAGTACTATGCCATCTTTCTTTAAAGGAATCAAACGTACAAGCCAATCTGAAATATTGCTGTCCATAGCACTGGGATCAAATTGTCTCTGTGAAAGAGAGGTGTTATTTCTATACATATGTTAAATACTATACTATTTTTGGTACCTCTTTTCTTTAGATTTTTCATCTTTTATATGTTATACCTGTCAAAAAAACAGGTGTACCATTAAGGTGGTATCGGTTTTCCTGTACTGAATTTAAAGTTTCATTGTTTATATTATATCTTGAGCTCATATTCATGTCATGGTTTTAAACAGCTTATTTTATTATTTGAACTAAGTGCCTATTTTGTACCACATGTAGTAAAGTTGGTAACTGAAAGTTCTGTTCTGAGTCATCTTCTCTTTAATTTATCAATTGGTTAGAAGTAGGAATTGAAAGTAGAGCAGTATGTTGGTGTTTTCCAATATTTTACAATCATGTAAAGGAGTCACATAAGAACATAATGCCCCTGGTTTGTTATCTTATTGTAGCAACTTGAATAACTGTTACATGTTGTACTTTGGTAGTATTTCAACACAATAGCAGAGTATATATTAATTTGCATTATGCTATAAATCCTTGATGGAATTTGGCACCACAAGTGGCAAGCACAATATACTGCATCTAAAGGGTAGGGTACTGAAATATAATGTTGTCCCTATATAAGTAAGAGAAAATGCACACTGGTGTCGCTCAATTTATAGTTTTTTCCCTTCAATAAATAGACCCCTTGGTCATCATGGCTCGATTAACCCTACTGAAGTTTAGTATCCAGTTATTGTTAAGAGCATGACACTGGTAATCTGATAACTGATAACCATATGTTACACTGGTAAGCTGGGCTGGCTGCTGTTCATGGAGGCATTGTTATAATTATATTTCTGTCTCCCTTGGGGGTAGTTCTAGCCAGGCCTTGCTCTCTGACAAAAAATAACCTGTTTGTCTGTGTTCTTGTGGTTGAGAATTTAGACTGTAAGCAGAACTGATGTGAATGATTAAACATTCTCTGTAAAGTAAATATAATAATATGCAGGTATATCCGCGTGGACTAATTGAAGCAGCCCCCCACCAATTCACATACAATCCACCCAAGTATGTAAAATAAGAATTAAGTAAAATATATGAATGGTAGGAATGGCGCTAACAATTTACAATGAATCACAGAGTGTCCATATCAACTGTCACAATATTCACATGAATAAGTATTATAGGGCTATATCATAATATGATACATATCTTCTGAAAAGGTAAATGTCCTTAACTCTCTGTAAAGTCCTTCATGATATGATGGCACTATATAAATAAAGGATTCTAATACTACTACTACTAGTTGCTTTGAGCTAACTTCTGCCTAAGTGGTCCAGTCAACATCTACCAGACCAGGTCCTTTATTGGAGTTAGTGGACTTCTACAATTGTATAATGGTGTAATCAATATGGGAGAAAAGCTGGTATATTATGAGAGCAACTGCTGGTGGGGGCTACTATAGCAATATAAATGTAAGTGTATGTTCCCAGGGGAGGGCTGGCAAATTGTAGCCCGGATGACAAGACTCGACTCAGCAGCCTATGAGGAACATTTTAAAGAAACAAAATGCAAGTGGATCAGTGACCTAGCTCAAGGTAGCCCACTTTGGGACCAGCTCGGGGGGGGGGGAGGCAGATGCCCTCCTGCCCCCCAGGCAAGCCTGTTCCACTCTGCTCTTCAGAGCATGCGCAGTGAAGCATGTGCTGGCCCCCACGTTTCCTCAAAGATGCAGAGCGGGGGTCTTCAGATGCGTGTGGACTGTGAGCACTGGGCCCTCCCCCAGCCTTTGTCATGGAGTCTGATTATGCCATGTTCCACCCATGCTAGGACCCCATTTGATATGAACCCAACTTTTGTTAAATAATTTAATAAAATAAAGAGTCTGCTCAGAAATATTGTCACGGGCACTAGGAGTCTTTACCCAGGGATCACCAGGTGATAGGCTTACCAGAGCAGTATAGGTGGTAATATGGTACTCTGGTAGCAGGGTGATCACGGAACAGGAAATAGCAGATGATGAGATGCTCAGGAAAGTCTATGACTAGCAGCACTGGCAATATGGAGGTAGTAATACACGAGGAACTGTATGGACAAAGGACACGTGAAGGTAGTCAGTGGTCTGCGGTAGCAAGTTGTACCACTGCTATAGTGAGGAGGAATGTCCAACAGAAACGAGGAGGTGATGAGAGTCAGCGGTCTGCGGATAGCAAGTTGTACCGCTGTCTGAGTGAAGGAATGGAATCCAAGTGGAGGTATCCGGGGAGTCAGTGGTCTGCGTTAGCAAGTTGTACCACTGCTATGTGAGAGGATACTGGAGCAGGTGAAACTGGAAACAGGGGTCAGTGGTCTGCCACTAGCAAGTTGTACCACTGAATATATATGTGAGGAGGTGCACGGGGAGAGACTGCAACACAATATATACACGGGCACCTTGACTTTGATCCACAGTAATATGCACAATATAAATGTATAAATGACTGAACAACACTGCCAATATAGAAAGTCTCTTGAAGTAATCCAGCATGAGATAACACAGTCAATGATGGCAATAGACTCAGCGGATAGTACACTCCAGAGGAGAACCAACACAGTCCAGCAAGGTATGCAATACACAGCACAGTCAATGGGAAGTATGCATACCGTGGTTCAGGAGAAGGCAGTCAGACAGAAGTGCAGAGATACCTGAACGGCAGGAGGCCGGCAGGATGCAAAGTCCCTGGATGGGTGAAGCGGTGGTCTAGCAGGTGCAGCGCACAGGTAGGTAGACCAGCAGGGAACCCAGGAAGGCGTGGAGAGCGGATCAGCAGTAGATGGATGCGTAGCGCTGAGAAGTAACAGCAGCGGGTCTCTGCGGGAACACGGAGGTAGCCAATAGCAACCAGCAGGTGCAGTAACGATGGGACACCAGAGCAGAGTTGAACTGGAACAGTTGATCACGGAGAGTAGCGGGTAGCAATAGTGGCAGCAGACTCAAGGAAACACGGGAGAGTTGACAAGGGCTGAAGACTGAAGCGCACAGAGGCGGCGGATAGGAATCAGCTAAACAGTCACGATGAAACACAGACGGGTTGCAGGTTGAAGACTGTAGTGCACGGAGGCAGCGGATAGGAATCAGCTAGCAGTCACGATGATGAAACACAGACGAGTTGCAGGTTGAAGCCTGTAGTGCACGGAGGCAGCGGATAGGAATCAGCTGGCAGTCACAATCATGAACAGGTGAGTGGATGTGAATGAAAGACTGTAGTGCACGGAGGCAGCGGATAGGCATCAGCTAACAGTCCCAATGATACAAGGTAGAGTTGAAGTGGTTAGAAGACTGTAGTGCACGGAGGCAGCGGATAGGAATCAGCTCACAGTCACGATGATATAGTAGATGGTAGAAGTGGTATGGGAACCACAGTAGTAGAAGTGGTTTGGAAACCACAGAGGTAGAAGTGGTTTGGAAACCACAGGAATCAGCTGGGCTGAATAAACGAGGAAACACAGGAACACCTTCAGAGACTCATGGGGAATGAGACTCCAAGATCAGGCAATGTGGTGATGACCACAGGTGCTTAATATAGGGAGGTTGCCTGATCTGCCAATTAAGTTAAAGGAACATACACTGGAGGTATAGAAAGGGCTGCGCATGCGCAGTCCCTCAGGATGGAGGACGGCCACGGTTCCTAAATGTCCGGGAAGAAGCACTCACAGTCCGGTGAGTGACAGTACCCCCCCTTTTAAAGGTGGGCACAGAACGCCTGGAACCGGGCTTGTCCGGATTTTTGGAATAAAACTTCTTCAGAAGGGCAGGAGCATTAAGATCTTCAGCTTTGATCCATGAATGCTCTTCAGGACCAAAGCCCTTCCAATGAACGAGGAAACGGAGGACTCCTCGCGAAATTTTTGCATCCAATACCTCAGTAATCTCGAAATCCTCCTCCTGATGAACTTGAACTGGCTGCGGTGCTGAGGGAGGAGTCGAGAAACGGTTGATGATGAGAGGTTTGAGCAAGGACACATGGAAGGCATTGGAAATCCGAAGATTCTTAGGAAGAAGAAGTTTAACACATACTGGATTGATAACTTGAATGATCCTATATGGACCAATAAAACGAGGGGCGAATTTCATAGATGGAACCTTCAAACGAATATTTTTGGTAGATAACCAGACACGATCTCCAATTTTTAGTGGTGGAATAGCCCGCCTCTTCTTATCTGCGAAAGACTTATATTTATTAGATGTCTTCTTTAAACAGGTTTTGACCTGAGACCAGATATTTTTGAAGGTTTGACAAGCAGTCTCCACAGCAGGAACTTGGGTGGGCGGGAGGGCAGGAAATTCCGGAAAAGACGGATGGTGACCGTAGACCACAAAGAATGGAGTTTTGGATGATGACTCATGGTACATGTTGTTATGGGCGAATTCAGCCCAAGGGAGCAATTCTACCCAGTTGTCTTGGTTGGCTGAAGAGAACATCCTAATAAAAGTCTCAAGATCTTGATTGACTCGTTCCGTTTGTCCGTTAGATTGCGGATGGTAAGACGATGAGAGTGCTAATCGTATGCCCAAGGTTTTACAAAGGGCCCGCCAGAATCTGGAAACGAATTGTACTCCTCTATCCGACACAATCTCAGACGGACATCCATGGATGCGGAAGATTTCTTTAATGAAATGTTCAGCCAGAGTAGACGAGGAAGGTAAACCGGACAGAGGGACGAAATGGGCCATCTTCGAAAATCTGTCTACCACTACCCAAATAGTATTGTGATTCTTACTTGGTGGCAAATCAGTAACGAAATCCATACTAATATGGGTCCAAGGCTTGGACGGAATGGGTAGTGGTCGCAGCAACCCTGCTGGAGTTCTGCGGGAGGATTTGAACTGAGAACATAAATCACAGGACGCAATAAACTCTTTGACGTCTCTCCTCATTGAAGGCCACCAGTAACTACGAGAGAGAATCTCAAAGGTCTTGTGTTCACCGGCGTGTCCAGAAAAACGAGAGGCATGGAACCACGAAAGGATTTTCCTCCTCAGAGTAGGAGGCACAAGGGTCTTCCCAAATGGTAGCATTTTGGTGGATGAAGCAGCCAGAGAAATACATTTGGGGTCTAGAATAGCATGGTTGGGAACCTCTTCTACATCAGAGGACGTCACAAAAGCTCGAGATAGAGCGTCAGCTTTCTTGTTCTTAGCGGCTGGTTTGAAGGTTATAATTAATTCAAAACGGGAAAAGAAAAGAGACCATCTTGCTTGACGAGGGTTCAAGCATTGAGCAGATTGCAAATATGACAAGTTCTTATGATCCGTGAAGATCGTCACCGGATGGCGAGCTCCTTCCAACAAGTATCTCCATTCCTCTAATGCAGCTTTGATGGCCAGCAACTCCTTGTCCCCGATAGTATAATTTTTCTCTGCGGGCAGAAGACCCCGAGAGTAGAAGGCACAAGGATGTAATTTTTGTTGCTCCGAGCGTTGGGAGAGAATAGCTCCTAAGCCCACATTAGAGGCATCTACTTCTAGGAAGAAGGGGAGTGTCACATCAGGCTGTCGCAGAATGGGAGCAGACGAGAAGGCCTCTTTGAGGATTTGAAAGGCTTGGAGAGCCTCAGATGACCATTGCTTAGTATTAGCCCCTTTCCGAGTTAGGGCCACAATGGGAGATGCAATGGATGAAAAGTCTTGAATGAAGCGTCTATAGTAATTGGCAAAACCTAAAAAACGCTGGATGGCACGAAGAGTAGTTGGCTGAGGCCAATGTAGTACAGCATTTACTTTGTCTGGATCCATCTTCAGGCCAACTCCGGAAACTATATACCCCAAGAATGGAATCTGGGGTAACTCGAATGAACATTTTTCCAATTTACAGAACAACGAGTTTTTCCGTAGTCTGGAGAGAACCTCTGCCACATGTTGGTGATGAGAAGGCAGGTCCTGTGAGAAGATCAATATGTCGTCTAGGTAGACAACGACACATACATATAATAAGTCCCGAAAGATCTCATTGATGAAACCCTGGAAAACAGCGGGGGCATTACACAGCCCGAAGGGCATTACTAAATATTCGTAATGCCCATCTCTGGTGTTAAACGCGGTCTTCCATTCGTCACCGGAACGGATTCTAATTAAATTGTAGGCACCACGAAGATCCAACTTAGTAAATATCCGAGCTCCCTTGATGCGATCAAATAGCTCAGTGATCAGCGGAATGGGATACCGATTCTTGATAGTAATGGCGTTGAGTCCACGAAAATCTATACAAGGGCGTAATGATCCATCCTTCTTTTTGACGAAGAAGAACCCAGCTCCAGCGGGAGAGGTGGAAGGTCGAATGAACCCACGCTGGAGATTCTCCTGTATGTACTCAGATGTGGCTTGAGTTTCAGGTAACGAGAGAGGATAGACCCGACCCCTGGGAGGAGTCTTGCCAGGTAGAAGGTCGATCGGACAATCCCAAGAACGATGAGGAGGAAGACGTTCAGACTGAGCTTTATCAAACACATCGGCAAATGAAGCATACTGAGGAGGGAGTCCCGGGGAGGAAGATGAGATGGAAGATCGCTGTACTTTAAGAGGAATAACTTGAGAGAGACAACGATGGTGACATTCAGACCCCCAAGACGTAACTTGAGGGGTGCGCCAGTCAATCTGGGGAGAGTGACACTGAAGCCATGGAAGGCCTAAGACAATCGGACTTGTCGTAACTGGAAGAATTAAAAACGAAATTTCTTCATGGTGTAGTACACCAATCTGAAGGGTTACTGGAGACGTACTCTGGGTGATGAGACCATTGATGAGGCGTGATCCATCTATAGCCGTCACAGTAATGGGTGTTTTTAAAGTGATCACTGGTAGGGACCATTGATTCACTAGTGATTTAGAAATGAAATTTCCTGCTGCTCCGGAATCAATCAATGCCTGTGACTCAAAGGATTTGGTAGCAAAGGAAATCGTAACATCAAAAGCGCAGACTTTAGATTTCATAGACAATGGAGAGGACTCCAGGGACCCTAACTTCACCTCTCCAGAACTAGTTAGGGCCTGGCATTTCCCGATCTCTTAGGGCAAGAGCTGAGCATATGCGTGGAATCAGCACAATAGATACAGAGTCTATTCTTTACTCTTCGTTTCCTTTCCTCTGAAGATAATTTGGAACGTCCTATCTCCATGGGAATCACAGAGGATGGAGCTGGACGAAATTGAGGGTTTAAACGAAGAGGTGCTTTGACAGCTGTTGTTTTCTCAGACTCTCTTTCACGAAATCTCATATCTACACGATGGCAAAGAGAGATCAAATCTTCTAGTGACGAAGGAAGCTCTTGGGTAGTCAGTGCATCTTTAATTTTATCGGAGAGCCCCTGCCAGAAGGCGGCAACTAATGCTTCAGTGTTCCACTGAAGTTCAGAGGCTAAGATCCTAAATTGAATGACATACTGTCCTACTGTATGGGAGCCTTGTCGCAAACGAAGAATGCTGGAAGCAGCGGAGGTCACACGACCTGGTTCATCGAACACACTTCGGAACGTGGAAATGAATTTGGCACTATCTTGTAGAATTGGATCGTTTCTTTCCCACAGGGGGGAGGCCCAAGCCAGGGCTTGACCCGAAAACAATGAGATAAGATAGGCCACTCTGGAACGATGGGTAGAAAAATTTTGAGGTTGGAGTTCAAAATGGACTGAACATTGGTTAAGGAAACCTCTACAAGTTTTGGGGTCCCCGTCATATTTTGACGGAGTAGGCAGGTGAAGCGTAGGAGCTGTAGACACCTGGGATGGCACTGGGGAAACGGAGGAAAGCACAGGAGCTTCAATATTAGCTGTAACAGTCTGTCCAGATGTTCCTTGGGAGGTTAATGATTGGTAACATTGAAGTAACAGCTGTTGGCGAGCATCCTGTTGCTCCACACGGCTGACCAGATGCTGCAGCATCTCTTTAGCGGTAGGTTCCGTATCTGGGTCTGTCATGGCCTGATCTTACTGTCACGGGCACTAGGAGTCTTTACCCAGGGATCACCAGGTGATAGGCTTACCAGAGCAGTATAGGTGGTAATATGGTACTCTGGTAGCAGGGTGATCACGGAACAGGAAATAGCAGATGATGAGATGCTCAGGAAAGTCTATGACTAGCAGCACTGGCAATATGGAGGTAGTAATACACGAGGAACTGTATGGACAAAGGACACGTGAAGGTAGTCAGTGGTCTGCGGTAGCAAGTTGTACCACTGCTATAGTGAGGAGGAATGTCCAACAGAAACGAGGAGGTGATGAGAGTCAGCGGTCTGCGGATAGCAAGTTGTACCGCTGTCTGAGTGAAGGAATGGAATCCAAGTGGAGGTATCCGGGGAGTCAGTGGTCTGCGTTAGCAAGTTGTACCACTGCTATGTGAGAGGATACTGGAGCAGGTGAAACTGGAAACAGGGGTCAGTGGTCTGCCACTAGCAAGTTGTACCACTGAATATATATGTGAGGAGGTGCACGGGGAGAGACTGCAACACAATATATACACGGGCACCTTGACTTTGATCCACAGTAATATGCACAATATAAATGTATAAATGACTGAACAACACTGCCAATATAGAAAGTCTCTTGAAGTAATCCAGCATGAGATAACACAGTCAATGATGGCAATAGACTCAGCGGATAGTACACTCCAGAGGAGAACCAACACAGTCCAGCAAGGTATGCAATACACAGCACAGTCAATGGGAAGTATGCATACCGTGGTTCAGGAGAAGGCAGTCAGACAGAAGTGCAGAGATACCTGAACGGCAGGAGGCCGGCAGGATGCAAAGTCCCTGGATGGGTGAAGCGGTGGTCTAGCAGGTGCAGCGCACAGGTAGGTAGACCAGCAGGGAACCCAGGAAGGCGTGGAGAGCGGATCAGCAGTAGATGGATGCGTAGCGCTGAGAAGTAACAGCAGCGGGTCTCTGCGGGAACACGGAGGTAGCCAATAGCAACCAGCAGGTGCAGTAACGATGGGACACCAGAGCAGAGTTGAACTGGAACAGTTGATCACGGAGAGTAGCGGGTAGCAATAGTGGCAGCAGACTCAAGGAAACACGGGAGAGTTGACAAGGGCTGAAGACTGAAGCGCACAGAGGCGGCGGATAGGAATCAGCTAAACAG
The DNA here is from genome assembly GCF_038048845.1 of Mixophyes fleayi. Classification (NCBI taxonomy): domain Eukaryota; kingdom Metazoa; phylum Chordata; class Amphibia; order Anura; family Limnodynastidae; genus Mixophyes; species Mixophyes fleayi. The sequence goes on from NC_134403.1 coordinate 285,251,072, forward strand.
TCACGATGAAACACAGACGGGTTGCAGGTTGAAGACTGTAGTGCACGGAGGCAGCGGATAGGAATCAGCTAGCAGTCACGATGATGAAACACAGACGAGTTGCAGGTTGAAGCCTGTAGTGCACGGAGGCAGCGGATAGGAATCAGCTGGCAGTCACAATCATGAACAGGTGAGTGGATGTGAATGAAAGACTGTAGTGCACGGAGGCAGCGGATAGGCATCAGCTAACAGTCCCAATGATACAAGGTAGAGTTGAAGTGGTTAGAAGACTGTAGTGCACGGAGGCAGCGGATAGGAATCAGCTCACAGTCACGATGATATAGTAGATGGTAGAAGTGGTATGGGAACCACAGTAGTAGAAGTGGTTTGGAAACCACAGAGGTAGAAGTGGTTTGGAAACCACAGGAATCAGCTGGGCTGAATAAACGAGGAAACACAGGAACACCTTCAGAGACTCATGGGGAATGAGACTCCAAGATCAGGCAATGTGGTGATGACCACAGGTGCTTAATATAGGGAGGTTGCCTGATCTGCCAATTAAGTTAAAGGAACATACACTGGAGGTATAGAAAGGGCTGCGCATGCGCAGTCCCTCAGGATGGAGGACGGCCACGGTTCCTAAATGTCCGGGAAGAAGCACTCACAGTCCGGTGAGTGACAAATATGTTTCATTAATATCTTTTCATCAAGCAAGCATTTGGAAAATAATCACCATGTACATAATACATAGTACCATAGTTGATGAGGTTGAAAAAAGACACCAGTCCATCAAGTTCAACCTATTTTGGATCTCCTGCGATCCCTCACTTATATTTGAAATTGATCCAGAGTAAACAACCGCCAATCTGTTTCAATTGTGAAAATCCCCCCAGACCCAATATTGCAGTCAAATGACTTCTTTTTTGTGAGGAAAATTAGTTGTGGAATGTAGTGCCAGAGAATGTATCATATGCAGACGCAGTAAAATAATTTGTAAAAAAACTTTATAACATTTTTATCCAAACAGAATCTAAAGGGTTGTTCAAATTAATGTTACTTGGAATGTTGATGTGTACGATAATCAAATGCAATTTTGAGGTCAGAGCGGAATGTTTCAGTTAGATGTGACACAAAAAAGGAAATGCCTTCAAATTATTTTTACTACTACTAGATCTGCAAAATGTGGCGTCTCACAAAGTGAACTCTTGTTTCAACAGTCTGTCCATACAGGAGCTACTGCAAGATCGCTGTGTAACGGCACATATGGAATCTTGCTGAATAGACTCATTTTGACGTTGCATCTTATCTCTCATTCACATGCTTCACTCAATCCTCATGACAATTGCTTTACCAACCTTTGCCACAAAATACTGCCATTGTGTATCTTACAGATTAAAACCACTTACAGAAGTCTAATGTACAGAGTAAAAAATGAGGTCGCCAAGGGTTAATGTTCTAATGCTTTTAATGCCAAACTACTGTTGTCAGTGGGAGGAAAGTCTGTTTGCCATAAGAAATGACTGATGTTCCTAAAGTTATACAGACAATTTTGAATGGAGTCTCTTGTCCTGTTCATATGAATTAATTTATAGTAGCTATGTATTTATGGATGTGTATTAATGAGTGTAACTTGACTGCCCACTTGTTTTTTTTATTTTCAAGAAAATCCTATTTTTAATATTTCATATAAAATGGCCTTGTCTATTAAGAATGTGTTCAAATGATTTGAAAAAGTAAAACGTTCATGTAATAAAAATAAGTAATATAACACTGTAAAAATACAGTAATTTATAAAGGACAAAATGGCTATTCCATAGCAAAATACAGTTTAAGAAGCACTGTGGGTCTTAATTTGTGCAAATTTGCCTAGATTTTCGTACAGAGATGCAGTTAATACAATAATGCTTAACTCCTTTAACCATGTCAGTAAGCAGCTGGGATTTTAGTTGGGGTCATGGAGGGCTGATAGGCAAGCGTCAGTTTACAAAACTACTCATTGAAGCTCAGGTTTAGGTTGTATGTTTAATTATCTATGCAGAGAACTCGTTCCATATCAAATCCAGAAATTAGCCTCTGGCAGATTCACTGTGTGAGATCCAGTTTGAGTTTATTACATCAAAAAAGGTGAATTCTGAATTGTAAAAAAAAAAAATGCAGATTTTATTTTCTGTGCCTATCTGTCTACCATGTGCATACACAAGTCCACACCCCCTTCCTCTTTTATTTGCATCTGTGCAATCTGCTTGTTTCTAGGTTGTAGTCTGTGATGAGAATAAGCATATAAATAATAAAGTAATGTCTAAATCCTACTTGCTACCACTTTTATCTTTCGTTTTTTACTCCTAAAATGCTGGTCCTTGGAGTCCTATTAGTGTCCTAAGTAAGTCATAAGGATAAAGGGACAGGGCTCTCTTTATTTAATTTGTGTTGATTACATTATTAGAGCGATTTTTATAAAAAATGTGTCTGTAAAATATTTTACATTGAACGTAATGGCTGGCTCCCTAGCAATCACCACCACAGAGGACATCCAAATTCAAGCAATTTTTGTGTCAAAAAGGCTTTGCAGACACCCACTAAGCTTGAAATGCCTGTCTGCCTACATTTACACTCTTCATCCATTGTAGATCATTAGGATATCTTGTCCAACAAATGTTTGTCATTTGGACACAGAATCAGGTACATTACCGTGTTGAAAAAAAACCACACAATCAGTCAAACTTCCTCCAACTTAAGGTGGAAAATTTGTCTCCCCTGCAGGTGACCACCATCATGATGGGCTAACCCATGCTCAAAATGGTATTTGTGATACAATAAGTACACTTAGGCTAATTTGTTCTAAATCTCCCAAGTTCACCACAAAATTGACTAATTTTAGTCCACTTTCAGGATTTTCAATGTTTGTCAGAAGCCAGCAACATCAGCCAATTAGCAAGATTTGTATCATCCACATTCGCCAAAGAGTACTTATTCATAAGTAAGAAGGTCCTTTAAAAGTATATTAACCTAGTCTTTTAATTTACCTTTATGTATTTGTCCAGTAGATTGTAAGCTCTAAGCAGTCAGGCTCTCTTTCCTCCTATCTTCTTGTCCGCTCCACCTCCTTCGCATGTGTGTCCTTGTATTATGCCTCTTGCATGTTTTGTACTATGCTTTACGTATGTTCCTATAACCTTGCTGGGAGGAAAAAAGGGGTTAATTTGACACCCCCATTGGAGGCACTTTGTTTATCACAGAATATGGACTCTGAGCAGGATACTTTTTAGGCCTTTTGCTATATTGTGTATGAATCCTAATCTTAATAATGCAATGTCCCTGTGGATAGAACAGCCACTAGTAAACATTAATATATAATACATCTGTATTATAAGCTCTCCTGTTAGCATGGAAATAGCTTTGCCCTCTTTAAAGCCAGGGAACAAGTCAGCCTGGCATACTCATAAAGTTGGCCCCAGTGAAAATGTCATCCTGATTACTGGGTTCAGTGTAGATTACTCCCTCTATCAGGTTGACCACCCTTCTCAAACATCGACTATGATAAGCATAGTATTTGAATATATGACAAAGTGGAGAAGGGTTTTGGATATATATAAAGAGTACATGTTGCATTGTGTTTGCTATCTTATACTCCCAGGTGTTTGTGAGCTGGATGTCAGGACTAGCAAGGGGTTAATGACTCCCGCTGGGGCCGACTGAAAAATTGCAGTGCTACCGAAGGATGAGGACCAGTAAGTCCTGTTTTTTCATCTGGCTCTCCTGCGTGTTTGCTAAGGATCCGTGTGCCTACCAAAAGCAGGATGATAGGAGGCAGGACCGTTACCTTGCTGGCAGCATTAGGAGAGAAGTCTCTGTAGCCTAAGATCAAGCCCGAAGAGGTCACTGAGAGACCAGTATAGTGTTGCCCCCTGTATTCCCTTTTATGGTTAACGTGTTTAGTGTGATTTTAAACCATTCTGCAAGTGCTGCAATCACTGTTGATGTGCTTTGCCTTAATAAACTTAATTATCATCATCATCTATTTATATAGCGCCACTAATTCCGCAGCTCCGTACAGAGAACACACTCATATCAGTCCCTGCCCCGTTGGAGCTTACAGTCTAAATTCCCTAACATACACACACAGACACAGACAGAGAGAGACTAAGATCAGTTTTATAGCAGCCATTTAACCTACCAGTATGTTTTTGGAGTGTAGGAGGAAACTGTAGCACCTGGAGGAAACTCACACAAACACGGGGGAGAACAAACAAACTCCACACAGACAAGGCCATGTTTGGGAATCAAACTCATGACCCCAGTGCTGTGAGGCAGAGTGGCTGCTAACCACTAACCCACTGTCCTGCCCAATTTAATGCATGCTTTTATCAGATATTTGCTTGGGTTGTGTAAATATTTGATACAGAAGACATGCAGTAGGCGTGAGGTATGGGAGTCTTTGCTGGGAATTCCTGGGTACAATCTCTGTCACTTGGCCAGGGTAGATAGCATGTGGGTGCCCCATAATCATAACACTTGCCCATTATGTCTTTACATATTATGCTTAATTTCTTGGTTTTATGCTTATAGTGTTCTGTATTTTGCCTTTGAATGTTCTGTGTTTTGCTTGTTTGACCTCAACATTCTATCCTCTATTTCAGTAGACTTTTACTGTAAGGTGCTGTAAAAATTGTGTGGTGTCATAAAAACAAACACATAATAATAGGAATAACAATGGAAATACTGAGAAATTAACATGTTGTAATACTTTTCCTATCTTCTATAATGTGTTACGATAACCACACACAATGAGATCCGGTCAGCTAGTTTAATCATTTTTGACCAAATTAGCCTGTCATTGAACCGTGTGTGGTCCATAAGCAATGTCATAGGTTGAGTATTTCCATCTAGCCACTATATTTTTTATGCCATTGCTAATAGAATCCACATTCAGAGAACAAGGCTGCTTTCCATATTTTTAATGCTTTACTGATCAGGACAAAAATGTTGCTTACAGGGACTTATTCCACTATTACCAACAATAGATCAATCTACCTCTTCGGATGTGCAAGTTCACGGTTCTGGTATTTAGATATAATAACAGAAAGTAATGCCAACCATTTTGCTAGATTCCATTCTCAGCAATGAGCTGACGAACTTCACAGTGATATTCGATTGTGCTCGTTTCTGGGTACTACAATACCCACGATTCCCAAACATTGCATGTTTTTCTGAGCACCTCTATGGGAAAATTTGAAAAATGTATTTGGTGCCCTAAAGTCTTTACCATTCTTGTATATTGCTAAGCTTGATACATAACATTTGATTATCTTTAACTGATCAATATTAATTAAGGTTATGTCAGCCAGTGATACACAGTTTTGCAAGTGTGTATTTGTCCCACGTGTGGTTTGCTACAAGTGTATGTCTGCATTAGCAAATTATCTGTGTGTAATGTGTTCATTATTAGATGTCTGGTCTTTATACGATGCTCAGTTTAATAATTTGTTTTGTAATATAATATGGACTGCTGCTGTCTGTGTATTATATACTGGTGTCTGTTTCTTCTACGGCGCTGTAGAACTTTTGTGGCGCTACTAATAAAAAAGAATAATAATAATAATACAACAGCTACATTTGAATTTCTTTAGTTTCTAAATTGCAACAAAGAAAAGGGCGCCTTTACTTTGTAAAACAAGTTTTATAGTAAATGATCCATAATGAGTAAAAGAGAGCAAGAGTAATGGGCAGCTTAATGCATTAATTCATCTATCATCCTAATTAACCACATTTGACAAACTAGGAAGATACGCCAATGACACCAAGCAATTTTTGTTTATGTATCTGGGTAATATATTCTGTTCTTTACATAAACTTCCACTGGACAAAGGCCAGAGAGTGTGAGAGAAGGGATCATGTATCTCAGCTTCAGTCCCATACAAGCATACGAAAAATGCGAGTGTGTTTTTACATTCTGCTAATCACTCTTCTGCTTTTAAAAAAAAATGCTGATGTGCACAGCTGTGGTGCATGTCCACGTAGCCAGACATTTTTTCGAATATTTAACCAAAGGAAAGGTTACTCTTTATTTCAATGCACTCACTATTTTAAATTACACACGTCATATATGATCTCTGGTGTCATATCTGCTTTTATACAGGTGACGGAAATCTGAGGTGACTTCTAATATCCAACTAGTTTACAGTAGGCATTATTTCTTACAATACAAATATTGTACTAAAAAACACTAAGGTGATGACATCAGAACTCAGCAATTATAAGAATTGACATAGACATGCAACATAAATATAATATGTTTTATGGTAGTGTTCCTAGGAAGTTGAAAGCACTGGTGCTGGTTTAAAATCTTGTGGGTGAAGTCAGTTTACATGACTTGCCATTAACCAGATCTTGTCTTTTTTTTTAACCAGCCCTAGTCCTTATATATGAGTATGCTTCAGCCTCATAAATTAAACAACATGGAGCTCACCACTTCTCTAAATTCCTCACTGAAAGCAGCAAAAAAACAAAACAATTTTCTTAAGAGATTTAAACCACCAACCTTCAATACAATGATGATCTGTTCTAATTATAATGTTCTAATGAAAATGCATTTTGTAATAATCACAATCACAGTAGATTCTTTATTATAAGTAATGTATGTCACTGAAAGTTTATATATCTTATTTAGCAATCAGTTTTGGGTCAAATATGTTTACTGCAATGTGGTATTATAAGCAGCAAATTGCATGTGCATAGTTTGATAAAGACACTGGAATGGTGTTTGCAGACAGGTATATTACTCCAAGGCTTTATAACCTACATGTTTTTAAGCCCCAGAGAGAGTGTTTATATTTGGGAATTGTTTCCAAGAGAGATGTTCAGCTTTAGGTAAAAGCTGGTAAGGGTCCCTGGGGTGTAGATGGAGAGAGAAGGGTGGGCTCCATTTACAAGGCCCAGTCCATGTCTTCTGTTCTGCTGTCAGACAGATTAATGCTGGCACCTGGAATTGTGTTTAAAAGGCTGCTGGGAGTGGATTAGTCTCTTACTAGCTGTGAAAGGGACTGCCTGATCTTTGCTGTGAGAAAACTGTGCTGGAACTTCTTTTATTTTGTTTTAGTTTGTTAGTCAGGAGTAACTTGTAATTAGTTAGTGCCGGACAGGCAAGGTGTTTAATTTGAAGGTTTTTATTTTTTTATTTTCTTGCTTAATAAAATTGTCTGAAGCCAATTGTACCCAAAACCTTGGACTTGTGTAATCTCTCGACTGCTACACACTACCATCTACTGCAGTAGTTGACACCCGGTCACAATAGGAAGTAAAGCTTCCCCCATGATCAAATCCTGTCTCCCACATATAGAGTTAGAATTAAGTCTTGAAATGTTCACATAAATACTTGTGTATCTTGCTAGAATCATTTTATAGAAAACAGCTTGTATTTTAAAACGACCCGTTAAAGTCTCCAGTATTGCTTCTGACACTCTTCTGTCTCATGAACTGTTAGAGCTTATTTTAGTATCAGGGTTACTAATCTATGTAAACAACTAGAACTATAGACAGCTATAGAAATGCCCTTCACTTTCTACTACAGATGTATATGCTGATTGCATCAGGGCTATCGTAAAGCAACAGGCAATATAATACCTACCCCTGGGATTTCATTCACTACTACATCCCACTGGGTGTGTTACAGTGAAGGGATATTCACAGAGAGGATCAAGGTAGAGGGCATAGCCGCACACATTAAACCCAGCAGTGACCACGCACTCTATGCATAGCATTGATCACCCATACTTAAGGCATAACACTACATACACTATGCCCAGCAGAGTAAAGAAATGCTTTCCTTACAAAAAGGACTCAGTGCAACTGCAGGCGAAGTGCTGGAAATGGCAATGCAACAGATTATTTTCTTTTTACTTAATCAAGTTTAATTTTATAGACTTATCCACAGCAAGATATATGTGTATATATATATATATATATATATATATATATATATATATATATAAATATATATATTCACTGTATGTATTCAGGGTTGTCACATGCGCCTTGGGTGCTCCTCACCCTAAGGGTGCACCTTCCCTGTAGGTGCTACCCTGCCCCCTCTCTACTTCTTATCTTCTGTGGAGCGGGAGCAGGAGGGCACCTTCTCCTCTTAGTAGTCTGGTGCTGGACTGTGACATCATAGCCCAGTTCCAGACTCCAAGTTCATTACCAATATGGTGGAGCAGCAGTTGATGATATTGACCATTCCAGTGGCCTTTTGAGGCTAATTGATTGTGCCTCTAAGAATCTAGGGGTAAGTAGTGTCGGAATAATGAGTATCATTATTCCGTACCCAACCCTTTCAGGCACCAGGTGGTGAGCGGGAGCCCCCTTTCACCTCCCTAAGCACAGCCTACCGACATTCTCTCAAGCAGCCCCCCAGTGGCACCCCCTTTTTTGCCACCCCCACAGTACCATCTTTTAGGGGCCATGCAGGGGGGGGCGCTCTATAGCCTCTATCAATCTCTCAGGGGCACTGTGAATCCCCCTGTACCTCCTCTGCCATGCATATGCCCCCCTTTTTTTTACCTTTTTCAAATAAAATTAAAATAAACAAATGAATTAATAGATATATACATAAAACTTCTATTAAATAAAATATAAATAAACAAAACTAAAACTACACTTATGTTATTGGATGGGTGAAGCTGCCTACCCCTTCCTGCCCATTCTAGCAGCTTCAACACCCCATTAATGCCCCCTCCCCCCCTGGCAGCCAGTTTTTTACCTTCCCTCTGCCCATCCTCCAGCCACCCCTGCCTGAGGCTAGGGTTATGTTTCACTGGGTACCCGCCCCATTGTTTTCGAAGCACCCTCGCCCCCCCCCCTCAACAGCCCGCCTAAGTCTGTTTTTGCCAACCCCGCCAGCACGCCACTCCCTCCCTTTCCCCCTTAATGCCACGTCCTCCCCAGACTCTAGTCCTGCTTTTATCCGCCCCTCAGTTTTTGGGGTTTCAGGGGTTTCCCGTTTATGCTAGGGGTTGCCCAGTCTCCACTGTTGGGCTCCTACATATTTCAGGAGCATACATTGCCGAGTTCTAACATGTTTTTCACTTCAGTACCGTGGATTCTACAAGTGAAGAAGAATGTCAGCCGTCATGCCGGAGCTTCACAGTGAATCGGTTGGATCAGTAGCCATTGAACAACATCATTCATCATCGTGTATGGGAGCAAGAGAACCCTCTGATGCAGGACCATCTCTTCATTGAGTATGATACACACACTGCATCTTAGGAAAGCTTTTGCAGTCAACGACTAATTCATACGGTGCTATCGCTGATTGGCCAGCAAGTCACTGCCCCTTTCGATGCAACCTGGTTTTTGGTCCTTTTGTGTGGGGGACCCCTTGACATGCTTTATGTTGGCACGTCATTGTGAGTCCAGAAGGGGTGTAGTCACTATGACGCAAGATTTAGCACTGGTCAATCATAAAGGACTATGTCCTGGGACCAGTGGTTAATGCCTGTTGGCCATACACTGTTTTGTTTTACTATTAGTTGTTAGCTGACTTGCAATTCGCCTTTGCTGTCACCATTTCTTCTTAAATTCAATAAACTCTGACTTGTAGCTAAAATTGTAATTGTTGTCCATGTCTTTATTTACTTATGGATTAGAGCGTTCAGTCTTGAACGATAAGAGAGGTTTGTGCCATGAAGACGAGGCATCAACAGTATACAGTTTAGACTGTATAGCACACTAAATCATATTATTGACAAAATATCAACAAAATCTGATACTAGTTTATTTGTAGCTGAAACACTCCAAAGGTGCACTCCTCCATATGCTTTGTTCTGGAGGGGCAGTAATAATTACGTGGCACCTGTGGGAGTAAAGTCACATTGCTTTCTCATGTACTGGTAAACCATATCACCCACAAATACATATGCAACTGATGCCTGCAGAGGTGAAACTACAGACTTTTTGGAGTACTTCGCAACGCCACTGTACATGTGTTTACAGATTTAATTTTTTTTGCCCAAAATTGAAAGTAGCCCCTAAAATGCTTTTATAATCATTAGTGATTGAATTTTAAAGTTAAAAAAAGCTGAGCAAAGTATAGAAGAATAAGTGGAATAATAACTAATATCAATCAATGAATAGTGACATGAGATATAAAGAAAGCGTAGTAGCCTCAGGTCAGGTTCAAGAGCAGCAGCTGAATGTTCTCATTGTGGATGCATCAATGTTAATACTGTTAGTGGTACAGATATAAAAAAAAGATATAAACAGCTGAGACTGCTTGTGAATATTTAAATTCTTTGTTAATATATGAATTTATGAAGGCTTATATGAGGACTAAATACTTTTTTTAATGATATGTACAAAACTTTTAGTAGTTTTGAATCATGAAATGAGACGCTGGAGAAATATTTAGAAAATTTGCCAGCTGATGTTAACTATCTGTCCATGCATAAAATGATCTGATCAAGCTGTGTTGAAATTGAACTGATATATGTGTGTGAATAAGCTGCAGAAGATCACATAGTTTCTTGGTTACATTTCTACTAACATGTCAAATGCAATGTTTAAATGTTTCTGAGAAATTTCAGTAGAAGCTGTATCATGTGCAGTTTCAGTGAGCTTCCTTTATTTCTTTGCATTACCATTACCATATTCAAATTATGTAAGATGTACTAGTGTAGGAAATGTTAATAATGTTGTAGAATCCATTTGGGTGTTACGAGGAGCAGTGTGTGGGGTTAGCACCTTAAACCTTAAAGGTAAAGAGATGCCTCTACATTGAGATGGAGACAAGTCTTATAGTAGATAGCAAGGAGGAATGATGAAGTCGGAGGAGTGATGAAGTCAAAGGACATCATCACTCCTCCCACAGAGAAGCAGATGCCATACTCTTTGCTGGCCTGTGAAAACTTTCACTAAGATGTCCCTACCCCCATGAAACCTGCCAACACTCCGTCCTTTTAAGGTGCATTCAGTGGTCGAAGTGGGGGTATATACAGTAGTATGTCATACCGCCACTTCTCCTGCTGCCTTCATTGTAAAACTGTTCAATTACATTCACTTACATTATCATTATATTTTTCATACCAGCCACTTCTAAATTTCCATTTCGACCACTGGCTGCATTTGAATAAGGTCTGAGTACCTTACTGTAGTCATCTACATCTCCTTAATGTATGAGATATATTCAATTTTAATGTGGGTAAAGTTAGAACATCCAGGCCCATCAAGAGGAATTTGGGTACAGCAAATTTTTGGAGGCTCCCTCCATTGATGAGCAGGAAAAGTGTTGTACAGCGGGCGTGACCACATAGTTTTGGGCGGGGTCAACATGGGACGTGGCTGCATGACCTTATGTATTAAAACTGTGTTGCTCTCACCCACCTGATATTGCAGCTTTCACAACCTGGTACTAGATTCTTGTCTAGATCCTGGAATGTTGGGACCTATTTAGAAAATGTATAGGTACATGAAATATTGAAAGTTGAACATAACAGCTGAAAGCTGAACACATTACATAACAGATCAAGCAGTATATAACACATACATTATAATAAAACATTACATTTATCATGCTCTCCCCAGATACTTCACACTGCCCTCTCCCCAAAACACATCATACCACCCTCTCCCCAGACACACCACGCCATCCCCAGCCCCCTGTACATACCTATGCTGTGCTGATGCTGCTGACATCAATCAAGTTGGCAACTTCCTGTAGAATGAGCAGGGGAGCTCGTGATTACCAAAGTGAGACTTAGAGCTCCTCAACTTACTCTGCAAGCTGTGTCCTGTGTGGGGGACTGGGAACTGCTATCAGCGACCACCACCTAACCCCTTGCCACCTCCTAATGGTGAAAATAAATGAATAAAATAAAATGCTGCCTCCAGTTGAGGTCCAGGCTCTGGTACTTTGTGGCCAGTTACAGTAAATTAAATTAGCCTTTTATATCCTTTTATCATTCTAATTGCCATTTTTTTGTGGTTCTATATGTCTCTTTAGAGTAAATAGGTCTATTTATATAGAAGCTTTTACCCACACCCTAAGCAATTCCTTAATACTCATAATGGATGAATGGGACAATAGCCTTAGAAGTATTTATCAAATTTTTATAAATGCCACTCTTGGCCAAAACCAGAAATGAATATTACATTTTGAGGTTTTGCGGCACCTCTTTACTCAAGCTGCGGCTTTACATCTGAGAATTGAGCGCTTTTTAAAATAATCTAAATAACTGCATATTTCAACATTTATATCCTTATGGTGCCAGATTCTTTATTGACTCTGAATGTATTTATCCTGGCATACCCTAACTCTTATAGCTCTGAGCCAGTATTGCCAGGGCAATTGACTAACACTGAGCTGCCTCCGTGATTTTTCTTATAAATTGGGTTGAAGTATTTTTTTTTAGCACAGCGATAAGCCGCAATAAATTGTTATTACTTATCATCGCGGTGGTAAGATATGTTTATAATATTCATTTTGTCTTTGAAACCTTCACACACACACAAGTACAAGTACATGACCCCTTTGCACTTTCGACAGACAGTTTCTGCAACTGTTTGCGATGCTGTGGTCTGTTATAAGAATAAATATGCCCATAAAAAAATAAACATCACATCAATGTCATGTCTACTATAACTTTTTTGCAACTCCTTAATTATTTACAACCGTTTCCTATTTCTCCAAAAATGGTACTTCCTCCAGTATCATTTATGTTTTAATTAACTCAGGAGATTAGGAGGACAATGGCAATGCCTTTATTTCGTGCATCAAATGCATACATTTCAATGTTTATTACATTTTTATTTGTGTCCCTATAAATGTGCTTCATGTGTGCCTGGAAGATACAAAAGGAGTCCCCCTGAAAGTAATAGCTAGAGTTTACTTAATGACACCCCTTTAATGGAATACAACTACTTGCAGACACCCTGTCACAATCAAAGTAATTGGATGGCCTTACCTGCTGGTATTAGCGCTGCTACGTAAGGAGGCGCGGAGTCTATCCACGCCCCAGGTTTTCACCAGGGAACCCCGCAAGGAGTTATGGGCTTAGCCGCTGAGACGTGTCGGTCGCGGTTCTCCCAGGTAGCCACCAGCGAGGTCACGTGAAACAGTCCGAGGTCAAATCCGTGCAGGCAACGAGGTACAAAAGGATGAGGCAGGAGGGTAGTCAGGAAGCCGAGAGTCAGAACCAGGATAAGGAACAGGAACCAGGGAGAATCCAAAGAATAGTCAAAACAGGCAAAGGTCAATCCGGGAGAGGCGGCAGGAGATATATATATATATATATAACAGGGAAGCCTAGAGACAGGTAAGGAGACTAGATACTCTGGCACCCTAGTGATGCCAGAGTCTAGTTTAAATAGAGGCGCCACCCCTGTCATTGGTTTAGTGGAGCTCGGCGGTCAGCTGATCTGACCGCCGACAGGAACTGCTGGCAGGCGTCTCCGTTGCCTAGCAACGGGACGCGATGTTCGGGCGCATGCGCCTGGGCTCCTGTGGCCGGAAGTGACGTCCCGTTGCCTAGCAACGGGACGAGCGGGGATCGAGAAGACGTCCGTCCCGGCACCAGGTAAGAGTGCGGGACGGCGTCTGACAGTACCCCCCCCCTCTCTCCATCGAAGAGGTGCAGGCCTCGAGGATAGTTTCTTGATGAACTTGGCCAGGAGACGAGGGGCATGAAGATCCTCCTTAAATACCCACGATCGTTCCTCGGGTCCGAAACCTTTCCAGTGAACCAGGTACTGGGGACGTCCATGGGTGCTACGAGTATCCAGAATGTGGCTGATCTCATACTCATCACCGGTGGTAGTAACAAGAGGTTGCGGAGGAGAGGTCTTGCGGGAGAATCTGTTGAGCACCAAAGGTTTTAGTAGAGAGACATGGAAGGAATTGTGGATTCTCAGAGAGGGGGGAAGGAGTAATTTGTAAGTTACAGGATTTATGACTTGTATAACTGGAAATGGCCCAATGAATCGTGGAGCAAATTTCATCGAGGGTACCCGAAGTCTAAGGTTCCGTGTAGAGAGCCAAACTTTGTCACCAATATGGATAATGGGGGCGACTCTACGGTGACGATCGGCCGTTAGCTTATATCGTTGAGTTGCTTTTAACAAATTTTCCTTAGTAGATGTCCAGATGTTGGCCAGATCTCGAACCAGAGAATGAGCTGCAGGAACCGAAGGTGTTGAGGAATGGGAGAAATCAGGGAGGATGGGATGGGCACCAAAGACAATAAAAAAGGGAGAGGAATTCGTGGAGTCATGTATATGATTGTTGTGTGTGAACTCTGCCCATGGGAGCAAATTATACCAGTCGTCTTGATTGCCGGAGGAGAAGCAGCGGATGAACATCTCGAGGTCCTGATTGACCCGTTCTGTCTGGCCATTCGTCTGTGGGTGATAACCCGAGGAGAACTTTAGGTTAATTCCAAGATCCTTACAGAATGCCCTCCAGAAGCGAGATATGAATTGTACCCCACGGTCGGATATAATCTCTTGGGGACAGCCATGGAGCCGGAACACCTCTTTGATAAAGACTTGAGCCAGTTTAGGGGCAGAAGGCAGCCCTTTAAGAGGGACAAAATGGGCCATTTTCGAGAATCTATCGACAATCACCCAAATCGTATTGAACCCTTCACTGGGCGGGAGATCGGTAATAAAATCCATGGAAATACTAGTCCAGGGACGATCAGGCACTGGTAAAGGCAGGAGCAGCCCAGAGGGATGGACTCTAGGTATCTTGTTTTGGGCACAAGTAACACAAGACTTAATGAACTCTTTGAGATCCAATCGAGTAGGCCACCAGTAGCTTCGGGAGAGGAGAGAACAAGATTTCTTGAATCCGGCATGGCCAGCAAACTTAGTAGCATGAGCCCAGCGGAGGGCTTTTAAACGAAGATGGGGTTCCAGATAGGAGCGGCCAACTGGAGGAGTCTTGGCCCTGGTTAGGGCTGTCACTCACCGGACCGTGAGTGCCTCTTCCCGGACATTTAGGAACCGTGGCCGTCCACCATCCTGAGGGTCTGCGCATGCGCAGCCCTTTTCTATACTTCAGTGTATACCCCTTTAACTTAATTGGCAGATCAGGCAACCTCCCTATATTAAGCACCTGTGGTCACTACCACGTTGCCTGATCTTGGAGTCTCATTCCTCATGAGTCTCTGAAGGTGTTCCTGCATTACTTGTGTATTCAGTGCTGCTGATTCCTGTGGTTTCCTAACCACTACTACTACTGTGGTTCCATACCACTTCTACCATCAACTGTATCATCATGACTGTTTGCTGATTCCTATCCGCTGCCTCCGTGCACTACAGTCTTCTACACCACTTCATCGTTATTTTATATCTAAGTGACTGTTTACTCCTTGCTATCCGCTGCCTCCGTGCCCTCCAGCTTATACCTCACTCACCTGCTTCTCATCAAGTCTGTTTGCTGGTTTCTATCCGCTGCCTCCGTGCACTACAGTCTCCTGCTTGCAACTCGCCTGTGTTCAGCATCGTGACTGCCAGCTGACTACTATCCGCTGCCTCTGTGCACTACAGTCTCCTGCTTGCAACTCGCCTGTGTTCAACATCGTGACTGCCAGCTGATTACTATCCGCTGCCTCCGTGCACTACACTCTCATCTCATCTTTGCTGTGTCTTCCTCGAGACTGCCGCTTTTCATTACCATCTGCTACGCTTCGTGATCTACAGCTCCTGCCCTGCGCTGCACTCCTGTTTCCCATCGCTGTTGGTTCCTGTGGTTGCTACTGGTTACCTCCGTGTGCCGCTGAGTCCTGCCGCTGTGGTCAGCGCTATCGTCCATCTCCTGCTGATCCACTCTCCACGCCTTCACGTGTTCCACTGGCCTCTACCCTCCTGTCAGCATTGGATTTGTATCTCTTCTACTACCCTCTGCTGGATCATCTCCATTCTCCTGGGTTTCCTATGAGTCCAGTTCCACGTGTTGCTGACTCCTGTGGATTCGTGTCCCTGTCGGTCTACTCACCTGTGCGCTGCACCTGCTAGACCGCTGCTTCTCCTATCCAGGGACTTCCTATCCAGTCGGCCTCCAGCCGCTCAGGTACCGCTGCAATCCCATCTGACTGCTACTACTGAACCACGGTATGCATACTTCTCATTGACTGTGCTGTGTATTGCATATCTTGCTGGACTGTGTTTGGTTCTCTCTGGAGTCTGCTATCCGCTGAGTCTATTGTCATCATTGACTGTGTTATCATTGTGCTGGACTACTTCAAGAGACTTTCTAGATTGCAGACCTGATCAGTCATTTACATATATATATACCTATATTGTGCATATTACTGTGGATCGTGTATAAGGTGCCTGTGTATATCCTGTGTTGCAGTCTTCCCCCGTGCACCTCCTCACATATATATGCAGTGGTACAACTTGCTGATGTCAGACCACTGATCCCTGTTTCCGGTATCACCTGTTCCATTATCCTCTCACATAGCAGTGGTACAACTTGCTACCGCAGACCACTGACTACCTGGATACCTCCACTTGGATTCCATTCCTTCACTCAGACAGCGGTACAACTTGCTACCCGCAGACCGCTGACTCTCATCACCTCCTTGTCTCTGTTGGACATTCCTCCTCACTATAGCAGTGGTACAACTTGCTATCGCAGACCACTGACTACCTTCACGTGTCCTTGTCCATACAGTTCCTTGTGTATCATTACCTCATTATTACCAGTGTTGCTAGTCATAGACTTTCCTGAGCATCTCATCGGTCATCATTTCATGTTCCGTGATCACCCAGCTACCAGAGTACCCTATTACCATCTACATTGCTCTGGTAAGCCTACCATCTGGTGATCCCTGGGTAAAGACTCCTAGTGCCCGTGACAGTAAGATCAGGCCATGACAGACCCAGATGTGGAACCTACCGCCAAAGAGATGCTGCAACATCTGGTTAGCCGTGTGGAGCAACAGGATGCCCGCCAACAGCTGTTACTTCAGTGTTATCAGTCATTAACCTCCCAAGGAACATCTGGACAGACTGTGACAGCTACTACTGAAGCTCCTGTGCCTTCCTCCGTTTCCCCATTGCCATCCCAGGTGTCTATAGCTTCCACGCTTCACCTGCCTACTCCGTCAAAGTACGATGGAGACCCCAAAACTTGTAGGGGTTTCCTTAACCAATGTTCAGTCCATTTTGAGCTCCAACCTCAAAATTTTTCTACCCATCGTTCCAGAGTGGCCTATCTTATCTCTTTGTTTTCAGGACAAGCCCTGGCTTGGGCCTCCCCTCTGTGGGAGAGGAACGATCCAATATTACAAGATAGTGCCAAATTCATTTCTACATTCCGAAGTGTGTTCGATGAACCAGGTCGTGTGACCTCCGCTGCTTCCAGCATCCTCCGTCTGCGACAAGGATCTCATACTGTAGGCCAGTACGTCATTCAATTTAGGATTTTAGCCTCTGAACTTCAGTGGAACACTGAAGCCCTAGTTGCCGCCTTCTGGCAGGGGCTTTCCGATAAAATTAAAGATGCACTGACTACCCAAGAGCTTCCTTCGTCACTTGAAGATTTGATCTCTCTATGCCATCGTGTTGATATGAGATTTCGTGAAAGAGAGGCTGAGAAAACGACTTCTGCTAAAGCACCTTTTCGCTCTAACCCTCAATTTCGTCCAGTGTCACCCGCTGTGATTCCCATGGAGATTGGACGTTCCAAGTTATCTTCTGAGGAGAGGAGACGAAGAGTCAAGAATAGACTCTGTATCTATTGTGCTGATTCCACTCATGTCCTCAGCTCCTGCCCTAAGAGATCGGGAAATGCCAGGCCCTAACTAGTTCTGGAGAGGTGAAGTTAGGGTCCCTGGAGTCCTCTCCATCGTCTATGAAATCTAAAGTCTGCGCTTTTGATGTGACTATTTCCTTTGCTACCAAGACCTTTGAGTCACAGGCATTGATTGATTCCGGAGCAGCAGGAAATTTTATTTCCAAATCGTTAGTTAATCAATGGTCTCTACCAATGATTACCTTAAAAACTCCCATTACTGTGACGGCTATCGATGGATCACGTCTCATCAACGGTCTCATCACCCAGAGTACGTCTCCAGTAACCCTTCAGATTGGTGCTCTGCATCATGAAGAGATATCGTTTTTAATTCTTCCTGTTACGACAAGTCCGATTGTCCTAGGCCTTCCATGGCTTCAGTGTCACTCTCCCCAGATTGACTGGCGCACCCCTCAAGTCACGTCTTGGGGGCCTGAATGTCACCATCATTGCCTTTCCCAAGTCATCCCTCTCAAGGTACAGCAAGCTTCCATTTCAGCTATTTCACCGGGACTCCCTCCTCAATATGCTTCATTTACCGATGTTTTTGATAAAGCTCAGTCTGAACGTCTTCCTCCTCATCGTTCTTGGGATTGTCCGATTGATCTTCTTCCTGGCAAGACTCCTCCCAGAGGCCGGGTCTATCCACTCTCGTTACCTGAAACTCAAGCTACATCTGAATATATACGGGAGAACCTCCAGCGTGGGTTCATTCGACCTTCCACCTCGCCCGCTGGAGCTGGGTTCTTCTTTGTCAAAAAGAAGGATGGATCATTACGCCCTTGTATAGATTTTCGTGGACTCAATGCCATTACTATCAAGAACCGGTATCCCATTCCGTTGATCACTGAGCTATTTGACCGCATCAAGGGAGCCCGTATTTTTACTAAGTTGGATCTTCGTGGTGCTTACAATTTAATCAGAATCCGTTCCGGTGACGAATGGAAGACGGCGTTTAACACCAGAGACGGGCATTACGAATATCTGGTAATGCCTTTCGGGCTATGTAATGCCCCCGCTGTTTTTCAGGGCTTCATTAATGAGATTTTTCGGGACTTATTATATGTATGTGTCGTCGTCTACCTGGACGACATATTGATTTTTTCACAGGACCTGCCTTCTCACCACCAACATGTGGCAGAAGTCCTCTCCAGGCTACGGAAAAATTCATTGTTCTGTAAATTAGAAAAATGTTCATTCGAATTACCCCAGATTCCATTCTTGGGGTATATTGTTTCCGGAGTTGGTCTGAAGATGGATCCTGACAAAGTAAATGCTGTACTACATTGGCCCCAGCCAACTACTCTTCGTGCCATCCAGCGTTTTTTAGGTTTTGCCAATTACTATAGACGCTTCATTCAAGATTTTTCTTCCATTGCATCTCCTATTGTGGCCCTGACTCGTAAAGGGGCTAATCCTAAGCAATGGTCTACTGAGGCTATTCAAGCCTTTCAAACATTAAAAGAGTCCTTCTCTTCGGCTCCAATCCTTCGTCAGCCTGATGTGACACTCCCTTTTTTCCTAGAAGTAGATGCCTCTAATGTGGGCTTAGGAGCTATTCTCTCCCAACGCTCGGAACAGCAAAAATTCCACCCTTGTGCCTTCTATTCTCGGGGTCTCCTACCCGCAGAGAAGAATTATACCATCGGAGACAAGGAATTACTGGCTATCAAAGCCGCATTAGAGGAATGGAGATACTTGTTAGAGGGAGCTCGCCATCCGGTGACGATCTTCACGGATCATAAGAACTTGTCATATCTCCAGTCTGCCCAATGCTTGAACCCTCGTCAAGCAAGATGGTCTCTTTTCTTTTCCCGTTTTGATTTAATAATTACCTTCAAACCAGCTGCCAAGAACAAAAAAGCTGATGCCTTATCTAGAGCCTTTGCTACGTCCTCTGATATAGAAGAGGTTTCCAACCATACCATTCTAGACCCCAAATGTATCTCACTGGCTGCTTCATCCACCAAAACGCTACCATTTGGGAAGACCCTCGTGCCTTCTACTCTAAGGAGGAAAATCCTTTCGTGGTTCCATGCCTCTCGTTTTTCTGGACACGCCGGTGAACACAAGACTTTTGAGATCCTCTCTCGAAGTTACTGGTGGCCTTCAATGAGGAGAGACGTCAAAGAGTTCATTGCTTCCTGTGAATTATGTTCGCAATTCAAATCCTCCCGCAGAACCCCAGCAGGGTTGCTGCGACCACTACCCATTCCGTCCAAACCATGGACCCATATTAGTATGGATTTCGTTACTGACTTACCACCTAGTAAGAACCATAACACTATTTGGGTGGTAGTGGACAGATTTTCGAAGATGGCTCATTTCATCCCTCTGTCTGGTTTGCCTTCCTCGTCTATCCTGGCTGAACATTTCATTAAAGAGATCTTCCGTATCCATGGATGTCCATCTGAGATTGTGTCTGATAGAGGAGTACAATTCGTGTCCAGATTCTGGCGAGCCCTTTGTAAAACCTTGGGCATACGATTAGCACTCTCATCTTCTTACCATCCACAATCCAATGGACAAACCGAACGTGTCAATCAAGATCTTGAGACTTTTATAAGGATATTTTCATCAGCCAATCAAGACAACTGGGTAGAGTTACTCCCTTGGGCGGAATTCGCCCATAACAATATGTACCATGAGTCATCATCCAAAACTCCATTCTTTGTGGTCTACGGTCACCATCCGTCTTTTCCGGAATTTCCTGCCCTCCCGCCCACCCAAGTTCCTGTGGTGGAGACTGTTTGTCAGACCTTTAAAAATATCTGGTCTCAGGTTAGAACCTGTTTAAAGAAGACATCTGTCAAATATAAATCTTTCGCTGATAAGAAGAGGCGGGCTATTCCACCACTAAAAATTGGAGATCGTGTCTGGTTATCCACAAAAAATATTCGTTTGAAGGTTCCATCCATGAAATTCGCCCCTCGTTTTATTGGTCCATATAGGATCATTCAAGTTATCAATCCAGTATGTGTGAAACTCCTTCTTCCTAAGAGTCTTCGGATTTCTAATGCCTTCCATGTATCTTTGCTCAAACCTCTTATTATCAACCGTTTTTCAACTCCTCCCTCAGCTCCGCAGCCAGTTCAAGTCCATCAGGAGGAGGATTTTGAGATTACCGAGGTACTAGATGCAAAAATTTCGCGAGGAGTCCTCCACTTCCTCGTTCATTGGAAGGGCTTTGGTCCTGAGGAGCGCTCTTGGATCAAAGCTGAAGATCTTAATGCTCCTGCCCTTTTGAAGAAGTTTTACTCCAAAAATCCGGACAAGCCCGGTTCCAGGCGTTCTGTGCCCACCTTTAAAAGGGGGGGTACTGTCACTCACCGGACCGTGAGTGCCTCTTCCCGGACATTTAGGAACCGTGGCCGTCCACCATCCTGAGGGTCTGCGCATGCGCAGCCCTTTTCTATACTTCAGTGTATACCCCTTTAACTTAATTGGCAGATCAGGCAACCTCCCTATATTAAGCACCTGTGGTCACTACCACGTTGCCTGATCTTGGAGTCTCATTCCTCATGAGTCTCTGAAGGTGTTCCTGCATTACTTGTGTATTCAGTGCTGCTGATTCCTGTGGTTTCCTAACCACTACTACTACTGTGGTTCCATACCACTTCTACCATCAACTGTATCATCATGACTGTTTGCTGATTCCTATCCGCTGCCTCCGTGCACTACAGTCTTCTACACCACTTCATCGTTATTTTATATCTAAGTGACTGTTTACTCCTTGCTATCCGCTGCCTCCGTGCCCTCCAGCTTATACCTCACTCACCTGCTTCTCATCAAGTCTGTTTGCTGGTTTCTATCCGCTGCCTCCGTGCACTACAGTCTCCTGCTTGCAACTCGCCTGTGTTCAGCATCGTGACTGCCAGCTGACTACTATCCGCTGCCTCTGTGCACTACAGTCTCCTGCTTGCAACTCGCCTGTGTTCAACATCGTGACTGCCAGCTGATTACTATCCGCTGCCTCCGTGCACTACACTCTCATCTCATCTTTGCTGTGTCTTCCTCGAGACTGCCGCTTTTCATTACCATCTGCTACGCTTCGTGATCTACAGCTCCTGCCCTGCGCTGCACTCCTGTTTCCCATCGCTGTTGGTTCCTGTGGTTGCTACTGGTTACCTCCGTGTGCCGCTGAGTCCTGCCGCTGTGGTCAGCGCTATCGTCCATCTCCTGCTGATCCACTCTCCACGCCTTCACGTGTTCCACTGGCCTCTACCCTCCTGTCAGCATTGGATTTGTATCTCTTCTACTACCCTCTGCTGGATCATCTCCATTCTCCTGGGTTTCCTATGAGTCCAGTTCCACGTGTTGCTGACTCCTGTGGATTCGTGTCCCTGTCGGTCTACTCACCTGTGCGCTGCACCTGCTAGACCGCTGCTTCTCCTATCCAGGGACTTCCTATCCAGTCGGCCTCCAGCCGCTCAGGTACCGCTGCAATCCCATCTGACTGCTACTACTGAACCACGGTATGCATACTTCTCATTGACTGTGCTGTGTATTGCATATCTTGCTGGACTGTGTTTGGTTCTCTCTGGAGTCTGCTATCCGC
This sequence comes from Mixophyes fleayi, assembly GCF_038048845.1. Taxonomy (NCBI): domain Eukaryota; kingdom Metazoa; phylum Chordata; class Amphibia; order Anura; family Limnodynastidae; genus Mixophyes; species Mixophyes fleayi. The sequence goes on from NC_134403.1 coordinate 285,273,397, forward strand.
TGAGTCTATTGTCATCATTGACTGTGTTATCATTGTGCTGGACTACTTCAAGAGACTTTCTAGATTGCAGACCTGATCAGTCATTTACATATATATATACCTATATTGTGCATATTACTGTGGATCGTGTATAAGGTGCCTGTGTATATCCTGTGTTGCAGTCTTCCCCCGTGCACCTCCTCACATATATATGCAGTGGTACAACTTGCTGATGTCAGACCACTGATCCCTGTTTCCGGTATCACCTGTTCCATTATCCTCTCACATAGCAGTGGTACAACTTGCTACCGCAGACCACTGACTACCTGGATACCTCCACTTGGATTCCATTCCTTCACTCAGACAGCGGTACAACTTGCTACCCGCAGACCGCTGACTCTCATCACCTCCTTGTCTCTGTTGGACATTCCTCCTCACTATAGCAGTGGTACAACTTGCTATCGCAGACCACTGACTACCTTCACGTGTCCTTGTCCATACAGTTCCTTGTGTATCATTACCTCATTATTACCAGTGTTGCTAGTCATAGACTTTCCTGAGCATCTCATCGGTCATCATTTCATGTTCCGTGATCACCCAGCTACCAGAGTACCCTATTACCATCTACATTGCTCTGGTAAGCCTACCATCTGGTGATCCCTGGGTAAAGACTCCTAGTGCCCGTGACAAGGGCGACAATACTGGAAGGTTCCAGGATGTGAGGAGGTTCGGCAGCAGGAGCGTCATCCGATTTATTGAAGGACCGGGAAAGAGCATCTGCCCTAGAATTTTGAGCACCAGAGCGAAAGGTAAGTTTAAAATCGAATCGGGCAAAAAACGAAGACCATCTAGCCTGACGAGGATTTAGACAGCGTGCTTCTCGGAGAAAGGTTAGATTTTTTTGGTCCGTAAAGACTGTCACCGGGTGTCTTGCCCCCTCAAGAAGGTGACGCCATTCCTCAAATGCAAGTTTAATGGCCAGTAATTCTTGATCGCCGATTCCATAGTTGCGTTCAGCAGAGGAGAATTTCTTAGAAAAGAACCCACAAGGCCGAAAAGTCCCAGAGAGGGATTTTTGAGAGAGAACAGCTCCTACTCCGACAGCAGATGCATCCACCTCTAGAAAAAACGGTCTCTCTTGGTCCGGTTGGGATAGAACAGGAGCTGATAAAAAGGCCTCTTTCAGGGAGGTGAAAGCAGAAACGGCCTCCGGGGGCCAAACCTTTGGGTTAGCAGATCGTCTAGTGAGGGTCGTTATGGGTGCAATCAACGTAGAGAATTGATTAATGAATTGCCTATAATAGTTAGAAAATCCAATGAAGCGTTGAATAGCTTTCAAACTCAGAGGTTGAGGCCAATTGGTGATAGCGGAAACCTTCTCTGGATCCATCTTCAAACCAGAACCTGAGACGATATACCCCAAGAATGGTATCTGAGGAACCTCAAAGCTACATTTCTCCAGTTTACAGAAGAGTCTGTTTTGCCGTAAACGAAGTAGGACCTCTGAGACGTGAGACCGATGAGTAATGATATCAGAAGAAAAGATTAATATGTCATCCAAGTAAACTACTACTGAGTTATAGAGGAGGTCCCTGAAGATTTCGTTGACAAACGATTGGAAAACAGCGGGAGCATTGCATAATCCAAAGGGCATGACGAGGTACTCGTAGTGTCCGTCGCGAGTACAAAAGGCAGTCTTCCACTCGTCGCCCTCGCGTATCCGGATCAAATTGTAAGCACCCCGTAAATCAAGTTTAGAAAAGATCTTGGAGCCACTAATTCGGTCAAACAGTTCGGAAATGAGGGGTAGCGGGTATCTGTTTTTGACAGTGATGGCATTAAGCTGTCGATAATCGATACAGGGACGTAAGGTACCGTCCTTCTTTTTCACAAAGAAAAAACCCGCCCCCGCAGGAGAGGTAGATCTTCTGATGAATCCACGTTGCAGGTTCTCTGCGATATACAGAGACATGGCCTGATCCTCAGGAGGAGAAAGAGGGTAGATTCTGCCCTTGGGGATGGGCCTCCCTGGTAGTAACTCAATAGGACAGTCCCAGAGACGGTGAGGAGGTAGAAGCTCAGAAGCTGCCTTGGAGAACACATCCGAAAATGATAAATAAGGAGCGGGAACCTCTAGGGGAGGAGAGTGCACCAGGAGGGTTGTGGAGGAAATGCATAACTTCTTGGGTCTGACCCAATTTAAACACTTTTTGTGGCATTGGGGCCCCCAGGAACAGACCTGAGCTAAACTCCAATCGAATTGGGGTGCATGTAACCTAAGCCATGGCAGACCTAGGATGACTGAATTGATGGATTGGGGCAAAACCAAAAATTCGATCAGTTCAGAATGCAGAACCCCTACCGTTAGCCGGACTGATGCAGTAACCTTGGAGATGGAGCCATTGGAGACACGGTTTCCATCCACGGCAGTTAAGAATAGAGGCTGAGGCAAGTCCAGAATCGGAATTTGGAGTTGTGATGCCAAGGTGGCGGAGATGAAATTTCCGGCAGCGCCGGAATCCACAAAGGCAGAGGTCAAAAAAGGGCCACTAGGAGAGTCCAACGTGATGGTCATTAGGAAGTCTGGATTGGAGGTGGAGAAGGGAGTGGAAAATCTTACTCCTAGGACGGCTTCCCTGTCACCGACTAGGATGGTGCGTTTCCCGGCCGTTTAGGACAGGACAGCAACCGATGTCCGGATTCTCCACAATAGAGACAGAGGTTCTGCCGGAGCCTTTTCTCCCTCTCCTCAGGAGATAGCCGGGAGCGCCCAATTTGCATGGGTTCGTCAGAGACAGCTGGTGTAGGGTTCTGGAACCGAGGGGCTAAGCGAGGGAAAACACGTCTGGAGGAAGATCTCTCTCTTTCTTGAGTGCGTTCCCGAAAGCGGAGATCCACCCTATTGCATAAGGATATGAGAGAGTCCAGATCCGCTGGGAGCTCACGGGACACCAATTCATCCTTGATACGATCCGCAAGACCCTGCCAGAAGGTTGCCGTGAGTGCCTCATCGTTCCAGTTAAGCTCAGAAGCGAGGGTGCGGAACTGTACCGCGTATTGACCCACCGTCAGAGAGCCTTGTCGTAAGGAGAGAAGGCTGGAGGCTGCTGAAGATGCTCGGCCTGGCTCATCGAAGATCTTGCGAAAGGATGTGATGAAGGAGGAGGCATTTAGAAGAAGAGGATCATCTCGTTCCCACAGTGGCGAAGCCCAGGCCAGGGCTTGTCCAGACAGTAGTGACATGATGAAGGCCACCTTGGAACGCTCAGTAGAAAAGGCTCCTGCGTTGCATTCAAAGTGTATGGAGCACTGATTAAGAAATCCTCTGCATCTAGTAGGATCCCCATCGAATTTCTCTGGCGTGGGCAGCCGTAGCGAGGAGGACGCCCCAGGAGAGGGAGCGAGGACCGGAGAAATGGCTTGCGGGGGAGCGGCAACAGCAGATTGGGAGGCAGCTAGCGAAACCTGCATGGAATCCAGTCGGGTAGCGATACCCTGGATACACTGGAGAAGCCTAGCTTGCTCGGCGTCCTGTCGTTCAACCTTTTGGGCCAAATGCAGTAAGAGGTCCCGGGCTGAAGGTTCATTTTGGCCATCCGTGGTCATGGCCAGAGTATTCTGTCACAATCAAAGTAATTGGATGGCCTTACCTGCTGGTATTAGCGCTGCTACGTAAGGAGGCGCGGAGTCTATCCACGCCCCAGGTTTTCACCAGGGAACCCCGCAAGGAGTTATGGGCTTAGCCGCTGAGACGTGTCGGTCGCGGTTCTCCCAGGTAGCCACCAGCGAGGTCACGTGAAACAGTCCGAGGTCAAATCCGTGCAGGCAACGAGGTACAAAAGGATGAGGCAGGAGGGTAGTCAGGAAGCCGAGAGTCAGAACCAGGATAAGGAACAGGAACCAGGGAGAATCCAAAGAATAGTCAAAACAGGCAAAGGTCAATCCGGGAGAGGCGGCAGGAGATATATATATATATATATATATAACAGGGAAGCCTAGAGACAGGTAAGGAGACTAGATACTCTGGCACCCTAGTGATGCCAGAGTCTAGTTTAAATAGAGGCGCCACCCCTGTCATTGGTGGAGTGGAGCTCGGCGGTCAGCTGATCTGACCGCCGACAGGAACTGCTGGCAGGCGTCTCCGTTGCCTAGCAACGGGACGCGATGTTCGGGCGCATGCGCCTGGGCTCCTGTGGCCGGAAGTGACGTCCCGTTGCCTAGCAACGGGACGAGCGGGGATCGAGAAGACGTCCGTCCCGGCACCAGGTAAGAGTGCGGGACGGCGTCTGACACACCCACTAGACTGGGAGCATCCTCCTAAGTTTACAAGTTTCAATCCTTGACTATTAGTGCAGCAAGCTGCAACTGTGTGAAATAGAAGGGAAAAGGGAATAAACATAATTTTCCTGCGGCTTTGGAGAAATTGTCTACAACAACCAATCAGATACTATTTAGCATTTATTTAATACATTCTATAAAATGACAGCTAGAATCTGATTGGTTGCTATAGGCAGCATCTCCACTTTTTCAAACCACTGGAAACTCGCAGCTTGATAAATTTACCCCCAAGAGTCCTGTCATGTTTTATATTGGTTAAGGCAGGGCATATACTGTATGTTTCAAGTTACCCCAAGTACACACACATATGATAGAAGCCAAATGTCCCTAAATTCCAAAAATAGACACATGTTGTAAAGACTTGCCCCTGAGTATTTTTGTCCCTAGAAATGTTACTATATTTAAATAACGATAAAGTGCAATGTCTCATTTTTGCATAATGGATACCAATCCAACTGTCTATTCTTGAATCTCTGAGCCCTGTACATAACTATTTATTGAAAAATAAACAAATACATTATAAAAAGTTTATAAAACATGACATAATGTGGGCTATAGTGCTCACCTAGACTACACTGCATACCTGTACATAACAAGTTTACTTATTCACCCAACCTAAAACAACTGTGAATGTCTCCCTCTCATGTATTATATATGTGGTACTCCCACTGCCATCATTGCAAACCTATCAAATACCATTCACTTACATTTACATTACATCTTTCATACCGCCACTTTTAAATTTCCACTTCAGCCACTAATATATACATACACACATATATATTTGTGCACACACACACACACACACACTAGTAGTCTTCACTTACTCTGTAATGCCCAGTAGCTTGTTAATACTGTACCCCATGTTTAACATTTGTCAAAGATTAATATTAACGAGTAAACGAGGTGGTTTATGTTTCATTAATGAGACATGATAAGAACTAATTACTGAGATGGAGTAAACACAGCGAGCTAGGATCAAGCAGAGATTGGACATTTCGTTAGACGTAACCCAGCTGCCTCTAAAATGATTTCCTTTAACTGTTGAAAAACCAAAATTCCTTTTAGCCCTTTGACTCTTTAAGAACTCTCAGGAAATGCTGCCATCAACAAGAAGCACACCCACGAGTTCTGGGTTTTTGTAAAGATCGTTTCATTTTTCTTGTTCTTGACTAAAAGTGATAAAAGTATCTTATTTGTAAATACATTTGCAGTACAGAATGTTCAGCACTTTTTGCAATTAGATTCTGGTGAACAAACTGACTCTGGGAAAACATGGGAGAAAAGTCTACGCAATAAATATACATTTTGGTGTTATTGATTATTTATTTTTGAGCCTTTGAATGTTATCAATTCAGCAATCTTGACTCAAACTAAATCTTTTTTCCACTAATATTGCTAAACTTTGAAAAATGCCGTGCTTTGCAGTCCAAGTACCGACACGTGCTGTAAGTGAGAAACGGTTTCATTCTGAAAGAAAATAGCGGTGACCTATTGAAATCCAGCAGGCAGTGTTTTAAGAGGTAAATAAGTTTCATGTGTTGAAAACACTGTGGGCCAGATTTACTAAGCTGCGGGTTTGAAAAAGTGGGGATGTTGCCTATAGCAACCAATCAGATTCTAGCTTTCATTTATTAAGTACCTTCTACAAAATGATAGCTAGAATCTTATTGGTTGCTATTGGCAACATCCCCACTTTTGCAAACCCGCAGCTTAGTAAATCTGGCCCTGTGTCTGAACCTGGTTTGCTGTATGATATGTTTTAATATGTATAGGTAATATTCTTTTGTGTGTAATATCAAAAGCAATGTTGGTTGGTGGAAGATTGTTTTGTACTTTTGTCCAAATGAATATAAGAGAATCTCACTTCTCTTCATACTGTAATAAATTAGTAGATTTCCTAAGCCACATATACTGTTACACCGAACCACTTTGAAACAAGAGTGTCTTCACTTACTATGTAACAAACAGAAATCATAAACATGGCCTTAAGGAAATTGTAGTGCTTTAAATATTCCCAAATTGAGAGGCAATTTGACCAGCATCATAGTGCCCCTGAAAATTCACATGAAAATATTGTGAATATGTAGTTATTAAACATGAAAAAAGGTATTACTGTGCATTTGTACAACTATCAGTCTTGTGAAATCCATATATATGTGTTTATTATTGTGAATTCATGTCTGTATTGTAAATAATAATAATGTATTCCCCCTGAATTAACATGTTAACATGTTGTTCCTCTGTAAGTGTCTTCATTTGTTTATGCTGCATTTCTGTAGGCAATGTTGTAGTGCCACATGTATGTGTGTGTATGTGTACACCAATCAGCCACAACATTAAAACCACCTGCCTAATATTGGGTAGGTCTCCTTTGTGCCACCAAAACAGCTCAGACCTGTGGTATCTGGCACCAAAACATTAGCAGCAGATCCTTTAAGTAGCGAAGTGGGGCCTCCATGGCTTGGACCTGTTTTTCCAGCACATCATACAGATGCTTGATCGGGTTGAGATATAGGGAATTTGGAGGGCAAGTCAAACACCTTGAACTCTTTGTCATGTTCCTCAAACCATTCCAGAACATTTCTTGCAGTGTGGCAGGGTGATTTATCCTACTGACAGAGGCCTCTATCATCAGGAAATACCGTTGTCATGAAGGCGTGTACTTAGTGTGCAACAATGCTTAGGTAGGTGGTACGTGACCAAGTAACATCCACATGAATGCCAGGACTCAAGGTTTTCAAGCAGAACATTACCCAGAGCACACTATCTCTGCCGACTTGTCTTCTTCCCATAGTGCATCCTGGATTAATTTCTTCCCAACATAAATGACGCACATGTCCCCGACCGTCCACATGATGTAAAAGAAAATGTGATTCATTAGACCAGGCCACCTTCTTCCATTGCTACATGGTCCAGTTTTGGCACTCACAGCGGTGGACAAGTGCGAGCATGAGCTCTCTGACCAGGCTGTGGCAGTGCAGCTCCATAAGCATCAACCTGCAGTGCACTTTCTATTCTGACACCTTTCTAGCATAGCCAGTGTGACAGGATGCACCGTATATGCCACCCTGTCTGTTGTTGCTGGGATCCAGCTGGGCTTACTTTGCCACCGTCCCCTTTCGTTATTCCGAATACGCCCCTCCTTCTGCAGTGGGAGGGGCCTGCTGCCACCACTGAGCTCCTTCTATGGCACTCAGAACCACATTCCTTCTGGGTAACTGACGCTGCTAATATACCTCTTTGCTGGTGTACCCGGGCTGGTACTCCTTACCTCTCACTATAGATCAGGGTTGCTGTGGATGGATCCCCCCATGGCCTATCACACTGACCAGGGCTGCAGGTAGCAAGTAGAGCGGTGGTACTGGAAAGTTTGGGTCCAAACCTCAGACAGCCGGAGACCAGATTAGATTTTGGGTCTAATCTGCAGATCACAGGAATACAGCAATATTGAAGATGTTTTCAAGCAGGTCATGAAGGAAGATGTTTATTTGCTCTCACTGGTTAAAGGTCCCAGTGATCAGGTCAATTGAAATCAGAAGAATACATTTCAGTGAACAAGTCAGTGCATTTATACAGATTTGGACACAGAACATGTACCCTGCTTACAAAAACATAAATTTATATGCATTGCAAAGCTAACGATATTTATATTTCTCTGTGAAAGTCTAGAAACGCTGTGATATCCTACAGCTGGTTTTCAGATGCAGAGAATCCAGGAGCCAGTCTTAATTAAAAGTTCCTGCCTTCAATGTTGGACCTTCACACATCAAAAGATCTAATTAGCATGGGACCTTTCATCAGACCGTTCGGAATACATATTCACACAGAACAACAAAAAACAAAAACAAGCCAGTTTCCCACATCACAATATACAAAGGCTACGTAAACAAAGGCTCATTGTATCAGATATGTACATCAGAAATAGGCATTTCCTATAGCAAGGTTAAACAAGAGACAAATTTCTTCCCTTGGTCTCAGAAATTAAAGATTTCCCTATGTCAAAACATACACAATATTAAAAATAAGTACATTGGCAATTTATATAAATCAGCCGCCTGCAGTATTTTCTTTAAATAAATTCATACCAAAAGTAATTTATCAGTGATCCAGTCATAGCCAGCATTAACTTTTTTAGCAGTTTGTACTACAGTAGCTCTTCTGTGGGATTGGACTAGATGGGCTAGCCTTTGCTCTGCATGCGCATCAATGATCCTTGGGCGCTCATGACCTTGTCGTCGGTTTACCGGTTGTCCTTCCTTGGACCACTTTTGATAGGTAGTAGCCATTGCATACCTGGGAAAACCCCACAAGACCTGCCTTTTTGGAGATACTCTAGGCATCCCAATTTGACCCTTGTAAAATTTGTTCAGATCCTTATGCTTGCCCATTTTTCCTGCTCCCAATACTGCTCACAAGTTCAAGAACCAAATGCTCACTTACTGCCTAATACAGGGTTTCCCACACCCAGTCCTCAGGGCTCCCTAATAGTGCAGGTTTTCCATATCTCCTTGCTGGAGCACAGGTGTATTCATTACTGACTGACACATTGTAACAGATCCACAGGTGGTCCTAATTATGTCACATGTGATCCGGAAAACCTGCACTGTTGGGGAGCCCTGAGGACTGGGTTTGGGAAACTCTGGCCTAATATATCCCTCCCTTTGACAGGTGTCATTGTAACTAAATATTCAATAATTAAAAAAAACTTTGAATATGTTTATAAATATCTCATGGATCACCAATGAAATATAAAAAGTATTTAATAACAATATGACAATACAGAAAATAAACAAGTATATAGCTGCTAATTAGTAGATAATATACAAACAATATATTAAAATACAAATTAAATTTGTTGAAGTAGATAAGGATCAAAACCTGTCATTTGATATAACCAATACATGTCTCAAATTCAGTATTAGATTCGTTGGTTTATTTACACGCATATATCGATTCATAATAACTGAAAAGTCATAACAAGACAAAATCTTTCTTTTTTGATATTTGTTCCATTTCAACTTAGAAGTATCACTAATATTATGCTGACATCACACAGAACGATGAAATTAATTGTTCATATAGCAAAAAACTAATATATGATATTTTCCAAAATGGATTCTGAGCAAGATGTTGATATAATTGGCAACACTGCTCCGCAGATCTTATTATAACTGCATAGACTGTTCACAGTACGTATACGGCAAACAGCCAAATCCACTAAACCTCTTAATCAACAGGATTAGATTATAGAGGCAAGCTTCTCTGAATAGACCCGCTGGTAGCTCTCATCTCTCCGGTCGATACTCCATCAGTCCAACGGTTTGCTGGCAGGGAATATAGAGATGTCTGAATAGTCCAGCATTAGTGGAAATCACATTCCCGTATGTTAGCCAGCAAGCGTGCCTGCATGCCAACGTCTAAAACAATTCCGTATGGTCAGACGATGAGGCTCTAGTTCATTAGCGCTCACTAGCTCATAGCGCAACCCATTGATAATGTGATACACAGCAAAAGATGTTCCTCCGTTAAAGGAGAATAGATCCAAACCAAAATCGCTTTGACAGGTTAGATTCTTTCATCCAGATATCACCCTGATGCATTTCATTACTATATATGTAACTTCATCAGAGAGAAAAATGGAAATAACTAATTTCTCGCTTGGATTTCATTTATACAAATTGGCTGGTCAGTTAATTAGTACATTTAAACATAACAGCTGGTGATCCATGATTAATATAAAAAAAAAATCTATAATTTCTTTAAAAATCAGCGATATAAACCCATTTGTGAAAATAGTCCCATAAACATCAAACATAAAATAGCAAATTTATCTGCATCTTATCAATTTGATATCTAACAATTTGAATAAAAAATAAATAAATATATATGTATATAACTAAATGTAAAAAAAGAAACATTTATATACTATTAATTTCAGATGACGCAAATAAAAAAACAAAAACAATGTAACCATATATTCTATCTATATAAAACAATCAAGACACAATCAACAGATATGTTGACAGATATGTTAACAACATATACATTGCTTTCTGCGGTATAAGAATATGGGGTAAAACCAGTTTTTAAGGCCGAGGTTTTTAAGGTATTGGTAGGAGAAAAGAGATGAGAAGGAAGGAAGGAAAAAAGAACAGCACCAGTAGGGAAAAAAAGAGAGATAGGAGTAGTAAAATGAGGGGAAGAAAGAAGAGAGAGCATAGTGGGAAAAAGGTAGGAGGCAATATTAGGGGAAGGGAGAATGTTATTGAAAGAAGGATAACCAAGGCTCCCATTTATTGAAAGATTTAGAGGAATTATTAATGATGCTCATCATAAATTCCATGAGGTGGACATGCAAAACGCAGCTGATATTGACGAGAGAGAGGGGAGCGCAGTTTGTTTCCAGTCCACGGCTATTAAGCAGGTGGTGACTGAGATGATGTGACGTAAAAGTTTATTTTGAGTCGCAACGGGGAACCCGAGGGGCAGTACAAAAAATTTAGGGTCGAGTGGGACATCTGTTTGAATCAAGGATTGGATTAGATTGTTAATGTCTAGCCAGAATTGGACTAGTTTTGGGCATTCTCACCAGATGTGAAGAAATGTGCCAACACCAGAGCACCCACGCCAGCACCCATCTGAGGAATCTGGCAACATCCTGTGGAGGCAGGTTGGGACATAATACCATCTGTACAGGAGTTTATAAATGTTTTCCTTAATCCTAACACATATTGAGCTAGAGGCAGCATTTTCATGAATTTCGGCCCAGTAATCATCGTCCAAAAAGACACCCAGGTCACGTTCCCATGCCAACTTGTGAGGGTCACGATTAGGTTCGGACGGGAGAGTGAGCTCAGAATATATAGTGGAAATTAAGCCAGTCGTGGATGCTCTGCACAGGCACAGTGTCTTAATTGTGGTGAGCGGGTGCACAGCGAGGCGTGACTTAACCAAGGCACGGAGATTGCATTATCTAAAGATACTGGTAAAGTATTTAGTGGGGATACCTATGGCCGATTGAATGTTCGAAATTTGAGGGAGCAGGATAGATGATTAAGATAATGGACACCCTGGGAGTGCTAGGGGTCAAACATGGAGAGTAGCAAACCCGGCGGGAATTCTGGATAATTGAACAGGGGAATATTCGATGAGGGGTGTGGAGAGAAACTGTCTTCTCTAGACAAGCTGCCTCAAATCGCAAGGGAGTGTGCGATAGTTGGATGGGTCATAACCTGCTTCGTACAACGAGCCCATAGGAGCCAGAGGAAAGTAGAAGGAGTAAGTAGACCCAGGTCTTCAACCTCAACAGATACCCAAAAACCCTAGAGGCCATGTTACCACACCATAGACACATTGAGCAAGATGGGGAGATAAGTAATAACATTTGAACTTTGGAATGCCAAGGTCACCACCCCGAGAGGACTTCTGAAGGAAACGTAGCTGTACTGAAAGGAACTGAAGAAGACAATGTCAGCCTTTTCTCTCCTGCAAGCTCCCAGGACTATGGTGTGTTTGCGTGGGGAATTGAGGCTGTTAACATTGATGGATAGTAGTTTCAAGGCATTGGCATAAAATAAGGAATAGCTTCTGGGTGAGATGCGAATTGCCTGCTATAATGAGAGGAGAAATCAATTCGTATGTTATCAGGAGGAAGAGGGCGGGAGGAGCAGGGAAGGAGGGAAGGGGGAGCCACAAGCAAAGAGAAGAGAAAGTAAGTAAAGAAAAAAAGCCATGAGAGTGAGGAGAAGAAGGAAGGAGAGCCCAATGTGGCAAGAACCCTGAGTCAAAGGAACACTCACTGGGCTCAGAGATATAGTAAAACACTATACTTTGGTGACTAAACAATATGAGAAGGTGTGTGGGGGATGGTCCTGAGTCCGAAGGCAGACTCAACCAGGATGGAGGACCCACAGTAAACTTTTTCCATAATAACCAGATACTTCTGCAGTGGTTTTATTGTTGTGGCTGGTCGGTATATATAAACAATTTTACTATTCCTATACGTTGGAGACATCATTTCTGTAGAAAATTGCAGGGAAAATTATAGATATTTTTTTATATTTTTGCTTGGTTTTCCATGTATAATACATTTAACATATTAGTACATTTCCTCTGATAGCTTACCAAAAAAAACATACCTATCTTAAAGAAATTTAAAACTCATTTGGATATGTAAAGGAATTAACCCTTTCAGTACCACCCAGTGTAAATTCTATGTGAGTACCTCTCCTGCCCTACAATGTCACCCATATTAGTGTGATACTAAAGCTCTGAGGTCCAGATCCCTGCCTGCATACTGAGGAACCCCCTCTGCTTATCATCTTGGACTGTGAAACTCCCAATCACCCTGATGATGCAGAACATACATTTATAAGTAACTGCAGTTCTATCTGGACATGCCCATTCATTTACTACCTGATTCCTATGACTATAATTGCAACTTTAAGCGTTCGTCTTTCCTTAGGGAGGGTTATTAGGAATCTTAGGCTATACGGTGGTAAACAGAGAGCTTAACTGATATGTATTTATACTCCAAATCTGCTGATCAAAAATTCACACTACAGAAAACAGCACTCCCTCTCCATTTTCATTGGAGCATGAAAGTACATTTTTTTTATAAGTAATTCAATTAAAAGTAAATAAAAATGGCCAAACGTATAAAATTAATAAAAGCTTTGCCCTCCACTTTCCCCCTTCCATAGCATACAATACATGTCATGCCCTTCTCAAAATACATTTAATATGTTTTTGTAATACAAATTAATATGTTCAATGTTTATTTATAAAAAAGTTGATGGGCAACATATCAGCCTCAAGCAGTTAACTCTATGCTACGTTACTGGTGGTATTACCCGAAGTCCAATGGCCAAGCAGACATATAAAGAGTAGACATACATTTGCCGGGCCGGTGCACAAGTGGATAGTCAGACGATTGCCGGGTTAGTACACAGGCAGTAATCACGGATACAAGCAAGTGTGTCAAGTGAGTAAGCAGAATATTTAATCAAAATTTGATTCAAGAATTGTTTTTTGTAGGCCCAAACTGGAAACATAATCCAAGATGGATTCTCTTGATGAAATACGGGCCATCTGGGAAAAGGGCAAATAGAAGGGCAAGGTTAATAAATACAAAGACCTCTGGTGGCCGGAGGTGTAATTATCAGAGACAATCCTTACACCAGTGGTTCCCAAACTTTTGCAGTTCATGGTACCCTTAGAGTCTCCATAATGTTTTCAAGGCACCACTCCAAAATAATTACTGAGCAGTCCCGTTTTATAAGTAGTTGGGTCAAAAAATGTAATAAGTATTTAGGTGAGGACAGAAATACTTATTTAGTTGTATGCAAAAATAATACACATAAATCCAAGGGAAAATAATATTTTTGTATATTTTTTTCAAATATATTTCTGTCAATGAATAATTTACAGCTAACTCACACTGTGCCCTCCTTCATCTCCAAAAACTCTGTGCCCTCCTTCATCTCCACACACTTTGTGCCCCTGTATCCACTTACTCTGTGCCCCTGCATCCACTCACTCTGTGCCCCTGCATCCACTCACACTGCCCCCTCTGCATCCCCTCACTCTGCCCCCTCTGTATCCCCTCACTCTGCCCCCTCTGCATCCTCACTCTGCCCCTTAGCATCCCGGGGGCCAGCAGTGACATCATCACGCCCGACATTCAGTGAGAAGCGAGGAGGAAGGATGTTGGGTCCCGAGCGCTCCCGGATTGGTAAGTTTTTTTTTTTCTCTTCCTGGCTGCAGCACCCTTGTGACAGCGCCGTGGCACCCCTGTGACTGCACCACGGCACCCATGGGAGCCGCAGCGCACACTTTGGGAACTGCTGCACTCTATCAGTTAGGAGATTTCACCTTTTAAACTTTGATGTCCACCCCAGTTAATATTTACCATCCTTCCAAGTGTGATACCACCACCTGCCTGAGAGACCTCTCTCAAGGGGATACTCATACAACATGCAAACGTGATTCTGCACAGTTCCTATTTGGGCCATTTTATGGGAGACAACACATGTAAACTAAGACATTTATGATATCTATGCATTTGACACATTTTGTATTTTTCATTGTAACATGTGGATTTTTCGTTTGATACCTGAGGATTCTGGTAGATATTAGCCGCAATTGTTTTATAGAAATTTGACAGAAGAACTGTTTTTGACCAAGAATTTCAAGATGATATCAAGGGTTCACTATTTTTAAAACTAATTAACTATAACCACTTTATATAACTCGTTAAACATATTAAACAAACAATTAGAAGAAAATTTAATGATTTAGTTTATTATTTATTTAACTACGAGGTAGAGGCAGATGGTGAAGATGTGCAAGATGTAGATGGGGAATAGGGCTTAGTCAGGGGAAATAGGGAGCAGTAAGATAAGGGTTTAGCAGAGGCATAAGGAGCTGCATAAGATTAAAAATTACAGTAAAAATTTCAAATCTCTGGTACCACATGCTAAGAGTCTTCAAAACAAAATATATGAATTACTGTGTGAATATTAAATGTTGCTGTAAGATAATTATGATATATTCAGTAGAGATGTGTGCAGACCAGTGTTTTGGTTCTAAAACCTCTTCATGTTTTGGTTTTGGTTCTGGTTTTGCCCAAAAATCCTCATGTGTTTTGGGTTTGGTTTTGCATCTGGATTTAATTAAAAACTGTGAAAAATATGTAAAATCATGTGACTTTAAACTGTATTTGCTCCTACATTACTATTTATCGGATTACCATCCTTTTCCAGTCATTTGCAGTCTATTTTCTACTTTCCAAACTTTCACCAATTTTTGGCCAAAGGCTGCACCCAGCTGGCTGGCTTAACTTAGTGACAGAGCAGCCGGCACACCTATACCCCTTGATGGCAACCTTAAGCACAAGACCTGCGCTGTACATAGGGAGTGCCCGGTGCGACCTCCTGGAATGTCTTAGCGTGAACTGAGGTGAAAGAAAACGGTTTAAATTAACAGACACAGTGCCATAATAGTCATGGAGGAAAACACCAGCAGCTTCTGTGTCTGACTTTTTTTAAATAGCCGTGGGTCAATATCCAGCCTGTAAACTCAGTACAGAGAAGAATGTTTAGATGTTATATATCCTGTGCCACTAATCTTACATGATCGTTAAGAGCCAGTGTGAGGAATCTAGCAGATTTTCTACAGCTTGATAACGTCATAAAGTTATAGGAGCACAATAACGTGGACGATCAAAGTCTCCCTTCGGAGTGAAACATGCAGAAAATAAACCTCTGCATAACTTTAATATCCCTAAGATAAAAAGAGATATTCTAAAAGTATTTTTTGTTTGTTGTATGCCAAACTGAAGAGAATTCAGTGACATCCTGAATTTTTTCAATAAGGAAAGACTAAATATGGTCTGCAAGCTGAAGTCATTGTGGAATTATTTAGAAATTACACTTCTTATGAATAAGGGTATAGAGCAAAACTTTTTTGAAAAGATAACAGAAATGAAAGAACTTTAAAGACATGGTAGAGAGCTAAAGGAGAAGTCCTGCTTCCTGGTGGTACCAAAGCAGGTTGCAACAGATATTTATAACTCTGGTTTAACTGCAGTAAATATGGCAGCAAACCTGCTGGACAGTCCAGAAATGGAAGTTTATTTGTTGTGACATTATGATGTTGCACTGAATTTTATTCGAAGAGAAATAGATTTTCAAATTGAGAAATGTGATTTTGCTAAGCTGACGCCATCTTGTTGCCTTATAGCCATTTTGTTCTGTTATAGCTTAAATACAATTAGATGCACCTGTTTTGTAGGAGTAATTCATTATTTGCAAGGCTATGCTTATAACTTTGGACATACCAGACAGGAGATAAGCCAGCCCCCCCCCCCCCCCTGGGGAGTTCTAGTGTGGATAATGAGAGAATATAGTAACATCTGTGTAAAGGGAACATGAGTGGTTAAAACCTTTCGGGGCATAGTTTTCTGTAATACGTGATTTTTGCTATATAGATAGAAACTTGTAACTAATAAAGCAGAGTTTATTTGTACACTCAAACCATGCAGTGTATTTAATTCTCTCCAGCTGATGAGCTCATAACTGATAATCTTACACTTACAGGTGAACAATCTGATATAGATTCGACAAAATATAGTGGTCGTTATTAAAGTTCTGTGTGGCAAAGTTAAGTAGAATTTACACAAGTTTTTCAATGAAAGTAGCCTTGGATCCAATCCCAAATTTTGGCAGTCATGTATCAAAAAAGGCACCATTATGGAATGACTCATTTGGTGAGCAATTTGAAAATTAGTTGGTATACATGTATGACTATAATTGCAACTTTAAGCGTGTGAAAACACAGACAATGCCTTCCAATTGCTTCAGTATTGGCAAATTTTGTAGCCAACAAACTGTTAAAATGTGAGGACCAGTATGCCTCCCATCCAAATCCATTTCATCAGGAAGTGAAACTTTCCGGGGAAGAAAATTCCCAGAACAATGGATCAGAAAAAAAGCACAGGCTATTTCTTTTACAGATACAGGTACAGATCAATGTTCTGATATCCCAATGACATCAACTATGTTTCAGAACCTTTTTCACCTTTCCTCAAATAAGTACATCCCACCAAAACAACACTGTTGCTCTAGAGAATCTAATCTCTTTATTATGGTGATTACTTTAAAATCTATGAAAGACCCACAACTCTTAATAAGAAGTGAACAGGAAGCTTTAATACCAGCTGACCTGTATCAAACTGGTCATCAGAAACAAAATAGTCTTCTTGTTAAAATATGGTGTTTAGTAAGAAAAGGACCCCAGTGAAAAGAATTTTGTGAGCTGTTGAAATATTATCAATAAATCATTCCTGTACTTAAGTTTTGGGGAAGTGCGTGATTCTGATGACAAGTTAATGTCTAAAGATCAGTTTATTAAAGAAATATTAATCATGCTTGTCATTAAATAAAAATGACAGAGATGCAAAGATCCAATCTTTGAAAATGTTTTCTAATAAAGAAAAAGCAGGATTTTCAAGAAAGTTCTGCACATATGGCAAATAGTACAGATCTGTTAAAAGTCCACCAACTTGTCTTCAAATAGCTGTTTCTGTGTCTCTTAGTACAGGCTGTACTACTAAAGGCAATGAAAACGGTCAAGCAAGTTGATTTCGTAATGGACTGATAGTGGACAAGCTTATGGTAGTCAGTACATGCCTCAAATAACAAACCAAAAAATCAAATCTCCTGCAAGAACACAGAATAGTTTAAGAGAAAATTATAAGGATGAACCATAATCTCATAAAAACAATGATGTGGCTAAAAGTACAGCAGTGACTAGCAAAGCAAAAGTTTTAAAAACTGTCCAAAGCTCTGATACCCATGTTAATGGCAAAAGAGATTCTCCTGAGAAGGTAAGGTATGTAAAGCTGAAGTATGCCCCATCAGTAGAAATGTACCTAAAGATGTGAAGAGTCAGAGAACACTATTTAAACCTGAAAAGGATGTTCACCAGAAATAAATGCTACCAGCAGTCATATAAGACCTACAATGATTGCAGATTCTCCATTGTCCCATCAGAAGGTAATTTGAAAGCTGAAGAGAAATCTATGTTGAAAAAATCACCTGAAAAGAAAATACAAAACCCGAAACTGCAGAATGGGGATACAAAGAAAGCTAAGGATTTAAAAAAGAACCTTGCCACTTCAACTAAACAAATAATGGATGATAAATGTGATGATATTACATGTTCAAGAGAAGGTTTGTATACAAAAACTAGAATTGAAAAGCACAACTTTGTTCTGCATTTATCTTATAAATTGGACAATGTCACCAGCATTAAAGAAGAATGAAAAACAGACAAACAGTCCAATAGTTGGCCTTCCACACATGTATGTGTGTATAATACTCACGTTGATCGAGAGTATTGACAAAAACATCTGTCTTGACAATGCACATAAAAGTTCACATTCTGAGAAATTAAGCGGACAGAATTTGGCACTGGCAAAGAATACATATAGAGATGGAAATATGATGGCTTAGAGAACCGTATAGACTGGTTAAATATTTTTGGAATTGAATTGGAGAAAACAAATGCAATGATGAGTTACAAAATCCATCATTAAAACGAGAGAGTCCAGTTACTGTTATAAACGCTCATTATGTGTGTGTAGACAGTTGTGTCGGCAATTTAATTGGAGAATGCATCCATTCATGGCAGTCAAGAAAGACTTAAATAAAAATTGTCAAACATAGATCATGGCTCCGAAATGTAAATTGCACCAGCTAATTTATAGGATTGCAAAATATCCATTGAACATAACCTTAAACCACTTTCTACTTGTATATTTGAAAAAGTTTTTTCTGGCTCTACCATTTTTAGGAGAAGATGAGGCAGGAGACATGTCATGTGTAACTTAAGCTAACAGCTTGCTCGCAAAGAGCTGTTTGCATCTGTGAAGATTTGTGTCAGTTGGAAAGAAAAACGTTACACATATGACTTAAGCCAAGGATCAAGTACGGTTGCCAAAATGTAATCCAATTTCAAGATGCATGACCATGTTGGGCACTATTTTGCAATGGACATTCTAGTACGTGTAACAGCAGTAGCAGGACCCCTACAAACAAAAAGTGGGCATGATATGAGCCTTGTCTTGCCACTACGGGTTGTGTATGGAGTGTTAGCTATTTTCCTTTTTTGGGCAAATCACCACATTCATCAGAAACTATTCTCATAATCCTCCTTACATCAAGAGCTGATGTTTTCTTTGACATTGTCAAAAAAGTGTTTGGATTTTGAAAACGCTTTTTTGCACTTTCTTCCTGCATGACCTTTTTTTTTACTAGTAGAGGTCGTAAAAGTGCTATTACTACCAATACTGATACTGGGATACTCCTGATCTGTAGCGTGATCTATGGTTGCCAAAATAAGTAACGTTAAGTTGAAATTACTTTTAGCTGCCACCACACCAGGTGAATGCCCAATGAGATAGGGAAAGGAGGGAATGTTTTCTTACCATTCTTCTGACACTGCCCCACAATACACAGTGCATCGAGAAATTATTCACAGTGCTTAACTTTTTCCACATTTTGTTATGTTGCTGCCTTATTCCAAAATAGAATAAATTCCTTTTTCCCCTCAACATTCTACACACAATACCCCATAATGACAACATGAAAAAGTTTTTTTGAGATTTTTGCAAATTTATTCAAAATAAAAAACTAAGAAATCACATGTACATAAGTATTCACAGCCTTTGCTCAATACTTTGTTAATGCACCTTTGGCAGAAATTACAGCCTCAAGTCTTTTTGAATATGATGCCACAAGTTTGGCACACCTATCTTTGGCCAGTTTTGCCCATTTCTCTTTGCAGCACCTCTCAAGCTCCATCAGGTTGGATGGGAAGCGTCGGGGCACAGCCATTTCAGATCTCTCCAGAAATGTTCAATTGGATTCAAGTCTGGGCTCTGGCTGGGCCACTCAAGGACATTCGCAGAGTTGTCCTGAAGCCACTCCTTTTATATTTTGGCTGTGTGCTTAGGGTTGATTTCCTGCTGAAAGATGAACCATCGCCCCAGTCTGAGGTCAAGAGCGCTCTGAAGCAGGTTTTCATCCAGGATGTCTATGTACATTGCTGCATTTATCATTTCCTCTATCCTGACTAGCTTTCCAGCTCCTGCTGCTGAAAAACATCTCCACATGATGCTGCCACGACCATGCTTCACTGTAGGGATGGTATTGGCCTGGTGATGAGCTGTGCCTGGTTTCCTCCAAACATGACGCCTGGAATTCACACCAAAGAGTTCAATCTTTGTCTCATCAGACCAGAGAATTTTGTTTCTCATGATCTGAGAGTCCTTCAGGTGCATTTTGGCAAACTTCAGGTGGCCTGCCATGTGCTTTTTACTAAGGAGTGGCTTCCGTCTGGCCACTCTACCATACAGGCCTGATTGGTGGATTGCTGCAGAGATGGTTGTCCTTCTGGAAGGTTGTCCTCTCTCCACAGAGGAATGCTGTAGCTCTGACAGAGTGGCCATCGGGTTCTTGGTCACCTCCCTGACTAGGGCCCTTCTCCCCCGATCACTCAATTTAGGCGGCCGGCCAGCTCTAGGAAGAGTCCTGGTGGTTCAGAACTTCTTCCATTTACGGATGATGGAGGCCACTGTGCTCATTGGGACCTTCAAAGAGGCATATATTTTTCTGTACCCTTCCTCAGATTTGTGCCTTGAGACAATCCTGCCTTGGAGATCTACAGACAATTCTTTTGACTTCATGCTTGGTTTGTGCTCTGACATGCACTGTCAAGTGTGGGACCTTATAAAGACAGGTGTGTGCCTTTGCAAATCATGTCCAATCAACTGAATTTACCACAGATGGACTCCAATTAAGCTGTAGGAACATCTCAAGGATGATCAGTGGAAACAGGATGCACCTGAGCTCAATTTTGAGCTTCATGGCAATGGCTGTGAATACTTATGTACATGTGATTTCTTAGTTTTTTTATAATTAATAAATTTGCAAAAATCTCCAAAAACTTTTTTCAAGTTGTTTAAACACTTAACTTTAGGGGTCCTCACATTGCCGCTTTAAATTTTTAGTGACACACGTCGCGATGACGTCAGGATGTAGTGCCGGTCAGTTCTCCAATTGGAATGCCTTGCTGTCATTATGCTGCTCTCTTCGGTGATCTCCAGCGCTGTCTTGAAGGTAAGTCTGATTACTTTCAAGTCGCTTTTTCATTGTTACTGGTTTTTTTTGGAGGCATTGGCGATGTCAGAATGATGTTAATCGGAAAAACGATTACCACCGATTCTGTGGGTATATGTATTCTTCTTTTTAAAAATAATTTATCTGTCAATTAAAATTATTAAGATCATTGCATCTATGGGCAGCTTAAGTGTTGTGAACGCTAGCACTTTTTTAACTGCATGCAGCGTCTTCAGATCTCAAATGATCACATGTGACGGGGAGGAACATTCTCCATTTACTTTATCCTGTTACCATTAGAAATATTGAGCACCATGAAAGAGTTGCCGACTCTCCTGGAATGTCCGGAAGACTCCCAAACTAAGGAGAGACCTCCCAGAAATTCTTCCACAAGGGGGTGATTGCCAACCTACATGGTGGGCGGGTACATGGGATTATGATTAGTGAACACTGAGTGGGCAGGGGTGTGACAACTCAGCATCATCATACACATTATTCCATCCATTTGATGATGCAAATGGTATCACCAGGCCCCACTCACCTCTTCTTTCAATACCTGCCCTCTGCATCTCCCATATGGTAGTCATGAATGAAGATAAGGAGGGCCATCCATAGAGGGGGGCACATGCCAAGGGGCATGAGACAGGGCTCCACTCTTATTACTGTAACTGTAATCTTTTGGGACCTGAAAGAATTTAAACACGATACCGACATGCTGTTCCCGGAGGCCTAAAGCTCGATATGTCACAACGCCATTGTCATGGTGATTGTCATGTAATGTGTAGGCTGTACGGCTGTCAGTGTGCCTTGCAACGTTCTCATTGCTCAAGTGAGAAGGCAACTGCACCACCCTACCACTGATTTACAGTTCTGTTACTTAATATAGTTTGTATACATTTGTTTTTTACAGTACAGTAAATATAATAGTATTATCTACAACAGTGGTGGTCAACAGGGGGCCCACGGGCTGTCAAGCAGCCCCAAGCTAACTGTCTCCCTTCTGCCTCATTCTCTGCAATGTGTGCAGACATTGTGCTTCACGCATTGCTGGCAATTTCAGTAGAAATCTCTACTCCTTTTTGCATGCACCTCTATGTTCTGGAGACACCACATGCCAAATTAAATCTCCCCCTAAGACTGAATGATAGAGTTGGCTTCTATGTCATGTGACCTACTCTGCACACTGCAGTGAAGTTATGCAGTATAACCAATCAGAGGAGATCTTCCTCTGTCCCCTGCAGGCTTCAACTGTGCAGGTAAATATGGAGAGGTGTAAGTGGCATGATGGGGAGGTGTGAGTGGCGTGTGAAGGATGTGTGAGGGGCATGTGAGCAGGGCTGTCAAGAGGAATTCAGGGCCTTGGTACAACAAATTCATGGGGCTCCCTTATAGTCGAGTACGCTGAAAAATTTTGCTAAATTTTGTCGGGGCTGTGGTCATGCATTTGGGGGCGTGGCAAATGAGCAATTGGGGTGTGGCTAACACATCAAAATCACTAGGCTCTCAATTCGCCGGAGCGTCACATATGTCCAAGCACTCCTGACTTTCAGTATATCTAGCACCACAGTGTAGTTTACAAAGAATGCAATGTGTACACAAAGAGTTCAGTCTTGGCCTGCACCTTACATTGGGCACAACACTCACCAAAAATTGCCATTGTCCCTACTAGAATCACAACATTTCACATACTGTCCTGCTCACTCCTACCTATTCTTCTGACTTTCACCACCTGTGGCTGCATGTTTCTTTAGTTGCGACTTGTCTGGATCCTGGAATGCTGTGGGCCCTATTTGGAAAAAAAATGGCTACATTTAGATAATTCCAAACAACCCTGGCGTTAAATCAATACCACCGACGATTAATAATTAGGCCTTCCTCCAGCTCCAATATTACAATAATGTGCCCCTTCATCATCACCATGCATTATGATCACACTGCGCTTTTCATGCTGTTTTTTAACCCCACTGTGCCATGCTGACCCCTGTTTTTTAACCCCATTGTGCCATGCTGACCCCTTTTTTTAACCCCTCTGTGCCATGCTGACCCCTGTTTTTTAACCCCTCTGTGCCATGCTGACCCCTGTTTTTTAACCCCTCTGTGCCCCCCCATTTTCCTCCCCTCACTTACCTTTTCTTCTCTCTTCTTTCTTGGTCCTCTCTGCTGCTCTGTGCTCCATTGCTCCAGACTGACTAAATGCTGAGCGTGACATGATGACGTCACACCCGGCATTCAGTCTAAATGGAGCACAGAGCAGCAGAGAGGAGGCGCCGCGATCACGTGAGTATATATATTTTTTTTAAAAACTGCCCTGCTCCCCCCCAATGACCGAGACCCCCCCCCCCCCGGCAAAAAAATAAATAAATTAGTTTTTTTAAAAAAAAAAAAATCGGTGCAAGGGCCCGGGCCGGCCCCCTGCCATGCCCGGGCCCGGGTAATTAGTACCCGCCCCCCCCCTCTCGGCAGCCCTGCATGTGAGAATCTCTGAATGGCATGTGATAGCATGAGGGGAGGTCTGAGTGGTATGTGAGGGACATTTTTTGGGGGGAAGGCCTGAGTGGTATGTGAGGGATATTTTGGGGGCTCTGAATGGCACATGAGGGGCATGTGGAAAGATATGAGTGGCAAGTGAGGGGCATGTGGGGAGGTCTGTATGGAATATGGGGCATGTGGATGAGTTTTGAAGTACATGTGGGATCTGAAGACATGTGATGGAATTTTGAGACCTGGGGGCATGTAAGCTATTTTGGAGCAAATGGCTAGTCTGAGTGGCATATGTTGGAATTTTAAAGCAGGTGGGCATGTGGGTGCATTTTGGGAAGAGTGATGTGGGAGTATCAATGTGGTTTTGGGACTGATTTTTTGTTATTGAAAATAAGGGTAATGAACGGACCTTCTGAAGGTTGGAGGGCTGCACATGAATCCCTCGAAGTATATCAGGTTGCCCATCACTGATTTGCAATCTACAGCTGATCTTCTAACCTGAAGTAACTGGGAATATACATTTCAAATCTTACCACCACACCTCAATAAAACAGGTGTAATTGTCTCAATTTAAAAACACATATGTATGGCCCAAATATATGGGACTCTGATTGTTTAGAGTAGGACCATCCTATTAGCAAAAGCGCCTTGGTGTGGCGGATGGCTTAAACATACATTTGCAAATGTGTGCAACAAAGACTTTTGCATTTTTATCTACAGTAGAAATGGCAGATCTGTTGCTGGCTATAGCAGTGTGCTGGGAGAAAAAATGTTGTGTGTATGTTCCTTGTAGGATAACCCCACCCTTTCAAGCACCTGTTATGGCCTATAAATTGATTTGAGCAGCTTCCACTTCTGTATTTGTCTGAGAGGCATGTTGGTGTCAGTAGCTGAGAGGGGGTACTGGCACTGAATTGCTGTTTGGAGGCTTCTGGGGTACCTCTTTGGTAAGTTGGCTCTCAATTTAAAAACACATATGTATGGCCCAAATATATCGGACTCTCATTGTTTAGAGTAGGACCATCCTATTAGCAAAAGCGCCTTGGTGTGGCAGGATGGCTTAAACATACATTTGCAAATGTGTGCAACAAAGACTTTTGCATTTTTATCTACAGTAGAAATGGCAGATCTGTTGCTGGCTATAGCAGTGTGCTGGGGGAAAAAATGTTGTGTGTATGTTCCTTGTAGGATAACCCCACCCTTTCAAGCACCTGTTATGGCCTATAAATTGATTTAAGCAGCTTCCACTTCTGTATAAATAAATTCTCTCTCTGGCCACAGTAATTTACAGTACTATTGCTGATATTTGCTCACAACTCTATGATGAAAATTGATCAATTTGCCCATTTACCATTGATCCAATTGAATCAATACTTACACACAGACATGTACATTTTTTTAACAATTTGATTAATACTAAATAATCTGTTTAAATGTTTGGATTGTACCATAGATATCTATTACTGTCTGGATAGCAACTGGTCCAGTTGGGAGTTTAGCGAATTAGTGTGAGACTTAGGGTCAGACAATCATGTAGTGCTAAGAAAAAGGGAGCAGTGTGAGACGTCTAAAACAAGGAAAGAGGTCCTCATATATTTTTCAAGCACCCAATGCCATCTTATGACTTGCACAAGGTTAATTATGGTGGTGTAATTATAGACATTATTGGATGGAACTACACTTACAATATAATACAATAAAAAATGTATTGAGAAGTAGTAAAGTCACAAATCTGTCTCTCTTATCTAGACCATACAGCAGCTATTCTTGGGTCTGATGTCAGTGCTGAGGGAGAAATTTGAGACTCTGGGTAATGAAGAGACTTTGTGGTTAAGGACAATAAAATAACCAAAAGCACAATTTTACATGCAACCAATAAAATGTATTATGCCTATGATAATTCCCAGCAAGATATATATGTTAACTATAACACCCATCAACTTATAAGATACCAAGTTCTAATATACCAGCACCATTTAATATGCTAGTGATAATGCCTTGCAAGGTCTAGTATATCATCAATAATGCAAAGCAATATATGATATGCTACTTATAATATAATAACCTAAAATGCAACAGATAATGTCCAACAAGATCTAATCTGCCAGCAATAATACACAGCATGTGATATGCCATTGCTAATAACCACTCAGCAAGATCTAAATGTCAGTGATAATGCAAATGTTAATTGTCATGACACTTTCCTAGTTCCAACTTATCACTGTTGCTGTTTGTTTGTTGCTTCATCCTGCATGCTGCTGTACATTTTTCAGTCATTGACCATTCATTTGGATTCAGCCTCATTCTGCCTGCTGCTGTACAGATTGCAGTCATTAACCCTTCGTGTGAATTCAGCTTCATTCTGCCTGCTGCTATACAGGCTTCAGCCATTAACCCTTCATGTGGATTCAGCTTCATTCTATCTGCTGCTGTACAGATTCCAGCTTTCACCCCTCGTTTGGATCCAGCTTTCTTCAGCCTATTCCTCTGACACATCTACTGGCTATTTGGGGTAGTAGATTACTGCTCTGAGTCTTCCAACTTCTAGAGCCATCTCTGTGTCTCTGGGTACCAGCTTCCAGTTACAGACTTGATGCAGGTTTTGAGATCTGAGTTGCCCAGGGCCAGTTCAAGGCTTATACAGTTCAGGAGGTCGTCACCTCTGATAATCCGCTGCCTGAGTTTTGTGCTTTTCCAGTCCCAGTTTTGATACTATAATCTTCTGAGTTTCTGGATCCTTAGGGGTACTGAGTCACTGGCCATGGGTTCAGTCCCTCTGTTCCTACATCCAGGTTCCTGTTCACCAGATCCAGATTCCAGTTGCTTATTCCAGGGCGGGGTCTAGTCCAGCATTACTCATCCTGACATCTGGTATATACGAATAGAGCTCATCCTCCCTCAATGAGCAAGACCTTCATCCGGCCTCCTAGTTTCCACTTCATCCCTGCCACAGCTATTCCCAAGGGTCCTGGGACGGATCCCAAAAACCCTATTGCAGTGACATTAATCCTGTGCAAGATCTAAAATTCCAAGGCTAATGCCCAGCAACATCTAATATGCCGGTTATAATGTCTATCAAGTGTGAAAAACAGGCCAAACAAATGCTGCTGACACAGGTTTCCTGAACCACTTTGCTATCATATTATTCAGAGATATTAGGATAGTACAGACAGCAACTCTTGTAGTTTCATTGAATTGCTGGAACAAATGTATTTACAATTCCATGCGACCCTGCTGCTAGCTAGACACAGAGTACCCTCACTAGTCACCGGCCACGGGCTGGCGTCAGTCGCCCCACCCAGTCCAGTTATTTAAACTTCATCCCAAGCACTAACTAGCTGAACCCTTAATTAAACTGTCACATCCATGTGCTCCATCTGTGATTCTGTGTTCTGTGTTTGGAGACATAACATTGTCTGCAGCATAAGGCTGCAGACTGCCAGAAAAGTTATTAGTCTCTCTCTTAATGGCCTGTGGAAAACTGCCCTTTTTGACACGCAATAATTAATATTCAAACGAACATTCCATCTATTTGTAATATCAGTAATATCAGTGATCAAGTCGAATATGCTAGTTATAATGTGCTCAGCACAATGTAATATGCCAGTAAGGATGCTCAGTAAAAGCTAATCTGCCAGAAGTGATGCACAGTAATGTGGTTTGCTATTGTTAATTCCACAAGGGAAGATTCAATATGATACTGGCAATGCCTAACAAGACCTAATGCAATTTTTACTACACAGTGAGATCTACAGTGCTAGTGATAATACCCAGCAAGATCTAATAAGTCAGAGATTATGCCTCAAAATGTCATATGTCACTGATAATGCTCAGCAAGGTCAAATAAGCCAGTGATATGGCCCATGATAATGCCCAAGTAAAGTTATGTACACTTGGAGCAGTAGTGCTCAGGTAGAGGCTCCATAGTAATACTGTCCAGTAAGATTCCCATTATTCTCAATACATTGCACATTAATAGCAGCAATCCACAATAAGATATCCATCAAAAAAATGAATGTTCGATAAGATGCCCATCAGTAAAAGTAATGCCCAATTATATACCCATTAGCAGCAATAATACCTTTTAATACACCCATTAGTTTGTAGTATTGCACATGGAAATGCTTATTAGCTGCCATTAGTAGTTCATAATGTGTCCCCGGATTCCAATGCCACACGTCGCCACTATGCAGCCCTCCTCACCGCGGCCTGGTGCACTACAAGTACACTGCCTGTGATCTTTGATGTGATCGGCTCTGGTCTAGGGACTCCTTGACTCCGGTCTCCCTGGTATCTCCGACCTAGACTGGACTCTCTCCTGCCCTGGACTCTCTCCTGCCCTGGACTCTCCTGCTCCTCTTCCTCCACACCTGGTACTGGCTCTCTGCAGCCCTCCTTTACTTATACTACCATTTTCATTTTGTGTTTTTCACTGTGCATTTACCAGTAGTTCATCTTAGCTTATTTTACTCCAGTTTAATTTTAACCTATTGTTTTGTATTCTATTTTATCTCATTGTTTGTATTCTATTTTAATTTTACTTGCAGTCTTTTAAATTTTATGTGCTTTTCATTTCATCTCATTTCATCTGCACTGTATTTTATATTTTACTGTATTCTAATTTTTGCTGCATTTCACCTGCACTATATTTAAATTTTTACTGTATTATAATTTTTGCTGCTTCTCTTATTATTTTTGCCACTCCCATCGTTCCTGCTATATACCATGCCGCCCCGCTCCTTTCCTATACCTATCATCTCCCCCTGCCCCCTTCTCTGGCCCAACTCTCACTGCCCCGCCTCTCATCCTCCCCCTCGCTCCAGCAACCCTAACAATCTCATCCGCATCTCCCCTGCTCCCTCCCTTCCTTTCTCATGTGCCCTCTGGAACTCCAGGTCCATCCGTAACAAACTATCCTCCATCCATGACCTCTTCATCTCCAACTCTCTAACTCTTCTTGCCATCACTGAAACCTGGCTTATTTCTTCTGACACTGCCTCACCTCTTGCCCTCTCCTATGGGGGCCTCTCCTTCACCCACTCCACCAGACCGGATGAGCGTCCAGGAGGTGGTGTGGGCCTCCTCCTGTCTCCTAACTGCACTTTTCAGGTCATTCCTACTTTACCTTCCCTCTCCTTCTCCTCCTTTGAAGTTCACTCCATCCGTCTCTTCTCCCCTATCCACCTCGGTGTCTCCGTCATCTACCGTCCCCCAGGCCCCACCTCCCTTTTTCTCGACAACTTCGCTGCCTGGCTCCCCCACTACCTTTCCTCTGACCTCCCCTCCATTATACTTGGTGACTTTAATATCCCCATTGACAACTGTTCCAACCCCACCACAATCAAACTTCTGGCTCTTTCCTCCTCTCTAGGCCTTATTCAGTGGACCTCCTCACCCACCCACTCCCTCGATCTTGTCTTCTCCCATCTCTGCGATCTCCCTGACTTCTCCAACTCTCAATTCCCACTCTCTGACAACCATATCCTCTCCTTCAAGCTGTCCTCTTCCCCAGCTTCAGCCCTAACTAAAGCCACCCTCACTAGGCGCAACCTATTGACCCTACCTCTTTCTCCCACTCTCTTGATTCTCTCCTATCACCCCTTCGCTCCCTGGCCTGTCCTGACCAGGCATTATCTCTCTAGAACCTCTCCCTCACTAGTGCCCTTGACGCTGTCGCCCCAGCCTCCTTTATCCACCGCCGACGCCTTATTCCCCAACCATGGCACTCCAAACTCACCCGCTTCCACCAAAAGTGATCTTGCACTGCTGAACGCCTCTGGAGAAAATCTCGTTCCCTGGCTGACTTCCTTCACTTTAAATTCATCCTCCCCTCTTTCTGCTCTGCCCTCTCCCTCGCTAAACAATCCTTCTTTAAGTCCCTCATTTCTTCTCAGTCCTCCAATCCCCGCCGCCTCCAACTCCCTACTCTCTCCCCCCCCTCTGTCCCATCTTTCCTCTCCGCTTCTGACTTCGCCACCTTTTTCTCTTCCATAATTGAGGCCATCAGACTGAACATATCCTCTTCCCCTTCTCCCGCCGCCCTCATTGCTTCTCCTCCCTCCAACAACCAACTTTGGTGCTCCTTTTGCCCCACAACGAGTGAAGAAGTTCGCTTTCTTATACTTTCCTCCCCACCCTCTACCTGTCCTCTCGACCCCATCCCCTCTCACCTCCTTCGCTCTCTCTCTCCCACTGCCTGTTCTTACCTCGCACACACCTATTCAACTTATCACTCTCCTCTGGTGTAGTCCCCTCCTCTTTTAAACACGCTCTTATCTCTCCCATCCTCAAAACCAAATCATGACCCCTCCTCTCTTGCTAATTATCGCCCTATCTCACTACTCCCCTATGCCTCCAAATTACTTGAGCGGATTGTCTGCAGCCGCCTCGCCAGACACCTATCTGACGATTCCCTCCTCGACCCTCTCCAATCCGGCTACCGTCCCCAACACTCCACCGAAACTGCCCTGGCCAAGGTTACTAATGACCTCCTATTGGCCAAGTCCAAGGGTCACTTCTCCCTACTCATCCTCCTTGACCTCTCCGCAGCCGTTGACACCATGGACCACCCCCTCCTGCTGCAAACTCTTCTCTCTCTCGGTCTCTCTGGATCTGTCCTTGCCTGGTTCACCTCATACCTCGCCAACCGCTCCTTTTCCGTATCAACTTCTAGTTCTTCCTCCTCCCCCTACCCTCTCCCTGTAGGAGTCCCGCAAGGCTCTGTTCTCGGCCCGTTACTCTTCTCGCTCTATACTTCCTCCCATGGTGCTCTCATCTCCTCCTTCAGTCTTCAGTATCACCTTTATGCTGACGACATTCAACTCTACATCTCTTCTCCTGATCTTTCTTCCACCCTCCTCTCTCGGGTATCTGACTGACTCTTCGCCATCTCCTGCTGGATGTCTGCTCGCTTTCTCAAAATCAATATCTCTAAAATGGAACTCATTGTCTTTCCTCCGCCCAGACTCCCATCCCACCATGACCTCTCTATTGTGGTCAATAACACCACCATCTCCTCTGTTACCCAACTCCGCTGCCTGGGTGTCACCTTCGACTTCTCTCTCTCTTTTGCTCCCCACATTCATTCCCTTGCCCAAGCCTGTCGCTTCCTACTACGCAACATCGCCCGCATCCGTCCCTTTCTCTCTCAGGATGCCACCAAAACATTCATCCACGCACTCATCATCTCCCGCCTGGATTATTTCAACCTCCTCCTCAGTCGTCTCCCCCACTCCCACCTCTACCCATTCTGCTCTATACTCAATGCAGCCGCTAGACTCATCTTCCTCTCCCGCCGCTCCTCCTCGGCCTCCCCTCTCTGCCTCGCCTTACACTGGCTTCCCTTCCCCTACAGAATCCTTTTTAAACTCCTCACCACCACTTACAAGGCTCTCTCCCACTCTACTGCCCCCTACATCTCTAACCTCCTCTCCATTCACACTCCTGCCCGCTCCCTGCGCTCAGCCAATGATCGCCGCCTCTCCTCCACTCTCATCACCTCTTCCCACTCCAGAATCCAGGACTTTTCCTGTGCTGCCCCTTCACTGGAATGACCTCCCTCGTTCCATCCATCTCTCTCCTACTTTGTGCTCCTTCAAACGTGCACTGAAAACTCACCTCTTCCATAAAGCCTACCAACCATCTACTTAACCAACTCACCTCCTCCTCTTGCTCTTCCTTCTCTCCCTTTGCCTCCTCTGGCTCTCCTTGTGTCTGTTCTGTCTACCCTCCCTTAGGATGTAAGCTCACATGAGCAGGGTCGTCTTCCCTCCTGTCTCCCCACCTGTTCTTCTACTCCGTACTTATTATATTAGCCTCCATGGAGTTTCTGAAGTATTGGTATTTTTGTTTATTGTTCTGTACTGTTTCACCCTTTATAGTCTACTGTTTGTACAGTGTACGGCACTGCGGATACCTTGTGGCGCCTAACAAATAAATGATAATAATAATAATGACCGTGCCAGTAAAGTGTATTCCCCAATCAATCCTGGGAACTCCCCATTGTGACAGAATCTGTTCCCATAAGACCCTTGCTGTGGTAGTAGCAGAGTCATTTACAGCTGGAATGTCCAACTCATTTTGAAAATACATCCACAACTACCAAGGCATACCGACAATTGCGACTGCCAGCTGTAGTGGTCCTATAAAATCTATCTCTAGGGCACCCCATGGTCCTTCTGCAGGGGACACATGCTGTAGAACCAGCTTGAGAGCTGGAGCTCTGGGGTTCACTTGTGCACACACAAGACACTGTTGTGTGACAATTACCACTGTCTTTGACATCCCTGACCAGTATAATTTGTCCTTTAAGAGGGACATGAGTTTATCTCAGCCAGGGTGTCCGAGGAGCTGATGGTTGAGTTTTCTCAGCTCTACCTGAAGATGTGCACCAACAACTGGCAGGGGTTCTGAACCCTCATTGTTTGTGTGACACAAAATGCCCTCTTTAATTGACCAGAGACCTTGTGGTTTGGTAATGTGGGTATAAGAAGAGGATCCTTTGCTTGTTCCTCTTCTAATGACACTGGGCCTTCTTCCAGAGTCTTGTTTCGTATCGTCACTTTATAAGATGATACCTCTTTGTAATCTGAGTCTCGGAAAAACCTAGATAAAGCAGCCTGTTTGGCCGCTTCGTCTGCAGAGTTATTACCCATGACAAGGGGTTAATTTCCTTTCTGGTGAGCAGGAACTTTAATGATCGCAGCCTCTTCAGGATGCATCATTCCCCAATCCCATATCTCTTTGAGCACTGAAACATGCGCCAGGGGTTTATTCTGGTTGTCTCACAAATCCCATAGACTCTATGTATATCTTACAAACAATCCAAATGTTTCTGTATGTATACCTCACAAACAATCCACAAGCTGCTATATATACTGTATATCTCACAAACAATGTGTCCCAACATTAGTCACATAGTGTTCCAGAATGTCCCCATGTGCTGTATGCTACAAGTACATCCCACCATGGTCCCATTAGTCCCATATAGACTATCCCATGCCATACCGCTGTATGTTTTATTTACACAATGATGTTACAACATAGATGATAAAATACCAATGATTTTCCAGGCCCAATGAGTTTTGATAGGCCCTAGTAATAATGCCTGTCATGATAAATCTATTGTAATTTGGGTCCTAAAAACTCTCCTACAGTCTAAACTCGCCTAACCACTGAGAGGGGAATGGGAGATGTGTCCATTAACAGTGCCTACCATGGGCAGTGAGAGGTACAGCTGTCTGCACTAATATAGACAATACAGCCAAACAGAATGTTTCATATGGTTACAAAAACCCTGCAGTTGAGATTTGGTTGTTATACGATCATGTGATCACAAACTAACCTTCTGGCTGCTCAGAAACATCCCTGGTGGTAACTGAATGACTAACAGGGAGGAACAGTAGCATGTGGTGGTACACCTACTCCTACCACTCTTAACAAAGAGATCAATATTGTAAAGATATAAGGCCAGAGTCATTAAGGAAAGTAAGGCTAAAAAGGGAGTAAATACACTCTGGGACAAACCATGTTACAATGCAAGGGGTGCAAATTAGTTTATTATTTTGCACATAAGTTAATTACTGGCTGTATTTTCATCAAGCACACAAATACTGGATAGCTTTATTTTACACTAAAATCTAAAGTTGATCTAGGACCTGCCCTACGCCAACTATAAATCTGTCCCCACATTTCAAATTTACCTCCCCTTCCAATGTAACATGGTTTTGCCCAGGTGCAAAGTTACTCCTTTTTTATTCTTTGCTCTTCTTAATGCCTCAGGCCCATCATGTCTGTCTTTGGGTAACTGCATGTTTAAGTTCTTCAAAAGTAAATTTATCCTCAAGTGACTCAGCTTGGGAAACAGTGGCAAAGCATATTGTTATAGCATGGTCTTTAAAATTATGTAGGCCTGTCACGGGCACTAGGAGTCTTTACCCAGGGATCACCAGGTGGTAGGCTTACCAGAGCAATGTAGGTGGTAATAGAGTACTCTGGTAGCAGGGTGATCACGGAACAGTAAATAGCAGATGATGAGATGCTCAGGAAAGTCTATGACTAGCAACACTGGTAATATGGAGGTAATAATACACGAGGAACTGTATGGACAAGGACACGTGAAGGTAGTCAGTGGTCTGCGATAGCAAGTTGTACCACTGCTATAGTGAGGAGGAATGTCCAACAGAAACGAGGAGGTGATGAGAGTCAGCGGTCTGCGGATAGCAAGTTGTACCGCTGTCTGGGTGAAGGAATGGAATCCAAGTGGAGGTATCCGGGGAGTCAGTGGTCTGCAATAGCAAGTTGCACCACTGCTATGTGAGAGGATACTGGAACAGGTGATACTGGAAACAGGAATCAGTGGTCTGCTACTAGCAAGTTGTACCACTGAATATATATGTGAGGAGGTGCACGGGGAGAGACTGCAACACAGGGTAAACACGGCACCTTAACACGATCCACAGTAATATGCACAATATAGATATGTATATATGAATGACTGAACAGCACTGCAAATATGAAAAGTCTCTTGAAGTAATCCGGCACAAGATAGTACAGTCAATGATGGTAATAGTCTCAGCGGATAGTAAACTCCAGAGGAGAACAAACTCAGTCCAGCAAGGTATGCAATACACCAGCACAGTCAATGAGAAGTATGCATACCGTGGTTCAGAAGCAGGCAGTCAGACAGGAGTGCAGCGATACCTGAGCGGCAGGAGGCCG
This sequence comes from Mixophyes fleayi, assembly GCF_038048845.1. NCBI lineage: Eukaryota > Metazoa > Chordata > Amphibia > Anura > Limnodynastidae > Mixophyes > Mixophyes fleayi. Next base: position 285,307,599 of record NC_134403.1, read on the forward strand.
GCAGGATGAGAAGTCCCTGGATAGATGAAGCAGAGGTCTAGTAGGTGCAGCGCACAGGTAAGTAAACCAACAGGGACACGAATCCACAGGAATCGGTAGAACGCGGACTGGACTCTTGGAGGACCCAGGAGAATGGTGATGATCTAGCAGCAGGATAGCGGATGAGACAGGAATCCAATGCTGACAGGCGGGTAGAGACCAGCGGAACACAGGAAGGCGTGGAGAGCGGATCAGCAGTAGATGGACGATTAGCGCTGGCAACAGCAGCAGGACTCTGCGGATCCCCGGAGGTAACCAGTAGCAACCAGCAGGTGCAAATAGCGATGGAACACGGGTGAGCAGAGTAGACCAGGAGCTGTTGATCATGGAGAGTAGCGGATGGCAATAATAGCAGCAGTCTCGAGGAAGCACGGGAGAGATGAGATGAAGACTGCAGTGCACAGGGGCAGCGGATAGGAATCAGCTAACAGTCACAATGTTGGAACACAGACAAGTTGCAAGCTGGAGGCTGTAGTGCACGGAGGCAGCGGAATAGGAATCAGCTAACAGTCACGATGTTGAAACACAGACGAGTTGTACGCTGGAGGCTGTAGTGCACGGAGGCAGCGGAATAGGAATCAGCTAACAGTCACGATGTTGAAACACAGACGAGTTGTACGCTGGAGGCTGTAGTGCACGGAGGCAGCGGATAGGAATCAGCTCACAGTCTTGATCATGAACAGGTGAGTAGATGTGGAGAGTGGCTGAAGTGCACGGAGGCAGCGGATAGGAATAAGCTCACAGACTTGATGATGAACAGGTGAGTAGATGTGGAGAGTGGCTGAAGTGCACGGAGGCAGCGGATAGGAATCAGCTCACAGACTTGATGATGAACAGGTGAGTAGATGTGGAGAGTGGCTGAAGTGCACGGAGGCAGCGGATAGGAATCAGCAAACAGTCACAATGATATGAGATAGAGTTGAAGTGGTATAGAAGACTGTAGTGCACGGAGGCAGCGGATAGGAATCAGCTAACAGTCACGATGATACAATTGATGGTAGAAGTGGTATGGGAACCACAGTAGTAGAAGTGGTTTGGAAACCACAGAGGTAGAAGTGGTTTGGAAACCACAGGAATCAGCAGCGCTGAACAAACGAGGAAACACCTTCAGAGACTCATGGGGAATGAGACTCCAAGATCAGGCAACGTGGTGTTGACCACAGGTGCTTAATATAGGGAGTGTTGCCTGATCTGCCAATTAAGTTAAAGGGACATACACTGAAGGGTAGGAAAGGGCTGCGCATGCGCAGACCCTCAGGATGGAGGACGGCCACGGTTCCTAAATGTCCGGGAAGAGGCACTCACGGTCCGGTGAGTGACAGTACCCCCCCTTTTAAAGGTGGGCACAGAACGCCTGGAACCGGGCTTGTCCGGATTTTTGGAATAAAACTTCTTCAGAAGGGCAGGAGCATTAAGATCTTCAGCTTTGATCCATGAGCGCTCTTCAGGACCAAAGCCCTTCCAATGAACGAGGAAATGGAGAACTCCTCGCGAAATTTTTGCATCCAATACCTCAGTAATCTCAAAATCCTCCTCCTGATGAACTTGAACTGGCTGCGGTGCTGAGGGAGGAGTCGAGAAACGGTTGATGATGAGAGGTTTGAGCAAGGACACATGGAAGGCATTGGAAATCCGAAGATTCTTAGGAAGAAGAAGTTTAACAGATACTGGATTGATAACTTGAATGATCCTATATGGACCAATAAAACGAGGGGCGAATTTCATAGATGGAACCTTCAAACGAATATTTTTGGTAGATAACCAGACACGATCTCCAATTTTTAGTGGTGGAATAGCCCGCCTCTTCTTATCTGCGAAAGACTTATATTTGTTAGATGTCTTCTTTAAACAGGTTTTGACCTGAGACCAGATATTTTTGAAGGTCTGACAAGCAGTCTCCACAGCAGGAACTTGGGTGGGCGGGAGGGCAGGAAATTCCGGAAAAGACGGATGGTGACCGGGAACCACCAGCACTTGACTTTTTGAAGATGACTCCTGAGATCCATCTTCAACGTCCGATGACGTCACGAACGCCCGATGAAGAGGAAGGCGTTCAGACTGAACCTTATCACACAGATCCGTAGATGAAGGATCCTGTGGAGGAGGACCTGGTGGAATAGACGAATGCTGTCTTTTGAATGAAACCATTTGAGAGAGACAACGATGATGACATTCAGCTCCCCAAGATGTAACTTGAGAAGTGCGCCAGTCAATCCGGGGAGAATGACATTGAAGCCATGGAAGGCCTAAGACAATCGGACTTGTCATAACAGGAAGAATTAAAAACGAAATCTCTTCATGGTGTAGCCCACCAATCTGAAGCGTTACTGGAGACGTACTCTGGGTGATGAGACCATTGATTAGACGTGATCCATCCATAGCAGTCACAGTAATCGGTGTTTTTAAAGTGATCACTGGTAGAGACCATTGATTCACTAGAGATTTAGAAATGAAATTTCCTGCTGCTCCAGAATCAATCAATGCCTATGACTCAAAGGATTTGGTAGCAAAGGAAATCGTAACATCAAAAGCGCAGGCTTTTAATTTCGTAGAAGATGGAGAGGACTCCAGGAACCCTAACCTTATCTCCCCAGTATTGGTTAGAGCCCGGCATTTCCTGGGACAAGAATTGAGCATATGCGTAGAATCGGCACAATAGATACAAAGTCTATTCTTTATTCTTCGGTCCCTCTCCTCTAAAGTTAATTTGGAGCGACCTATCTCCATGGGTATCACCGGAGATGAAGCTGGGTGAAATTGAGGATTTGAGAGAAGAGGTGTTTTAACCGAAGTTGTTTTCTCAGGTTCTCTTTCACGAAACCTCAGGTCTACACGATGGCAAAGAGAGATCAAATCTTCTAAAGAGGAGGGTAGTTCTTGTGAAGTCAGTGCGTTTTTAATTTTATCGGAAAGCCCCTGCCAGAAGGCGGCAATTAATGCTTCAGTGTTCCATTGAAGTTCAGAGGCTAAGATCCTAAATTGAATGACGTACTGAGCCACAGTGCGAGATCCTTGGCGAAGACGGAGAATGCTGGATGCAGCGGAAATAACACGACCTGGTTCATCGAATACACTTCGGAACGTGGAAATAAATTCGGCACTATCCTGTAACAATGGATCGTTTCTTTCCCACAGAGGGGAAGCCCATGCGAGAGCTTGTCCAGAAAACAATGAAATAAGATAGGCCACTCTGGAACGATGGGTAGAAAAATTTTGAGGCTGGAGCTCAAAATGAACTGAGCATTGAGTAAGAAAACCCCTACAAGTTTTGGGGTCTCCATCGTATTTTGACGGAGTAGGCAGGTGAAGCGTGGAAGCCGTAAACACCTGGGATGGCACTGGGGAAACGGAGGAAGGCACAGGAGCATCAACAGTAGTTGTGGCATCTTGCACGGACGTTCTTTGGGAAGCTAACGCCTGGTAACACCGCAGTAAATGCCGTTGGCGAACTTCCTGTTGCTCAATACGGGTAACCAGATGCCGCAGCATCTCTTTAGCGGTAGGTTCCGTATCTGGGTCTGTCATGGCCTGATCTTACTGTCACTGGCACTAGGAGTCTTTACCCAGGGATCACCAGGTGGTAGGCTTACCAGAGCAATGTAGGTGGTAATAGAGTACTCTGGTAGCAGGGTGATCACGGAACAGTAAATAGCAGATGATGAGATGCTCAGGAAAGTCTATGACTAGCAACACTGGTAATATGGAGGTAATAATACACGAGGAACTGTATGGACAAGGACACGTGAAGGTAGTCAGTGGTCTGCGATAGCAAGTTGTACCACTGCTATAGTGAGGAGGAATGTCCAACAGAAACGAGGAGGTGATGAGAGTCAGCGGTCTGCGGATAGCAAGTTGTACCGCTGTCTGGGTGAAGGAATGGAATCCAAGTGGAGGTATCCGGGGAGTCAGTGGTCTGCAATAGCAAGTTGCACCACTGCTATGTGAGAGGATACTGGAACAGGTGATACTGGAAACAGGAATCAGTGGTCTGCTACTAGCAAGTTGTACCACTGAATATATATGTGAGGAGGTGCACGGGGAGAGACTGCAACACAGGGTAAACACGGCACCTTAACACGATCCACAGTAATATGCACAATATAGATATGTATATATGAATGACTGAACAGCACTGCAAATATGAAAAGTCTCTTGAAGTAATCCGGCACAAGATAGTACAGTCAATGATGGTAATAGTCTCAGCGGATAGTAAACTCCAGAGGAGAACAAACTCAGTCCAGCAAGGTATGCAATACACCAGCACAGTCAATGAGAAGTATGCATACCGTGGTTCAGAAGCAGGCAGTCAGACAGGAGTGCAGCGATACCTGAGCGGCAGGAGGCCGGCAGGATGAGAAGTCCCTGGATAGATGAAGCAGAGGTCTAGTAGGTGCAGCGCACAGGTAAGTAAACCAACAGGGACACGAATCCACAGGAATCGGTAGAACGCGGACTGGACTCTTGGAGGACCCAGGAGAATGGTGATGATCTAGCAGCAGGATAGCGGATGAGACAGGAATCCAATGCTGACAGGCGGGTAGAGACCAGCGGAACACAGGAAGGCGTGGAGAGCGGATCAGCAGTAGATGGACGATTAGCGCTGGCAACAGCAGCAGGACTCTGCGGATCCCCGGAGGTAACCAGTAGCAACCAGCAGGTGCAAATAGCGATGGAACACGGGTGAGCAGAGTAGACCAGGAGCTGTTGATCACGGAGAGTAGCGGATGGCAATAATAGCAGCAGTCTCGAGGAAGCACGGGAGAGATGAGATGAAGACTGCAGTGCACAGGGGCAGCGGATAGGAATCAGCTAACAGTCACAATGTTGGAACACAGACGAGTTGCAAGCTGGAGGCTGTAGTGCACGGAGGCAGCGGAATAGGAATCAGCTAACAGTCACGATGTTGAAACACAGACGAGTTGTACGCTGGAGGCTGTAGTGCACGGAGGCAGCGGAATAGGAATCAGCTAACAGTCACGATGTTGAAACACAGACGAGTTGTACGCTGGAGGCTGTAGTGCACGGAGGCAGCGGATAGGAATCAGCTCACAGTCTTGATGATGAACAGGTGAGTAGATGTGGAGAGTGGCTGAAGTGCACGGAGGCAGCGGATAGGAATCAGCTCACAGACTTGATGATGAACAGGTGAGTAGATGTGGAGAGTGGCTGAAGTGCACGGAGGCAGCGGATAGGAATCAGCTCACAGACTTGATGATGAACAGGTGAGTAGATGTGGAGAGTGGCTGAAGTGCACGGAGGCAGCGGATAGGAATCAGCAAACAGTCACAATGATATGAGATAGAGTTGAAGTGGTATAGAAGACTGTAGTGCACGGAGGCAGCGGATAGGAATCAGCTAACAGTCACGATGATACAATTGATGGTAGAAGTGGTATGGGAACCACAGTAGTAGAAGTGGTTTGGAAACCACAGAGGTAGAAGTGGTTTGGAAACCACAGGAATCAGCAGCGCTGAACAAACGAGGAAACACCTTCAGAGACTCATGGGGAATGAGACTCCAAGATCAGGCAACGTGGTGTTGACCACAGGTGCTTAATATAGGGAGTGTTGCCTGATCTGCCAATTAAGTTAAAGGGACATACACTGAAGGGTAGGAAAGGGCTGCGCATGCGCAGACCCTCAGGATGGAGGACGGCCACGGTTCCTAAATGTCCGGGAAGAGGCACTCACGGTCCGGTGAGTGACAAGGCCTTAGTGATGTCCTCAATAAGAATGAGTCTTGTGGACCCTTTATCCGAGGTAGGTATGAAAGGTTTGTCTTCTTTCTTAGAGTCTCAGCTAACAGTTTGCTGCTTTTATTACTCAACTCATTTTCAAAGTTACGAGTTGAGTTATAGCTTCTTTGAGCTTTTAAAGTGTTGCCTGTTGGATATGTAGCTCAAAAATAACCTGGTGTGGTAAGGATTGGTCCTGTATCAGTTCTATTCTTTGCATCTACTCTCTCACCTTAATCATTTGAAATGGGTCTCCCACTTTAGATGAGTCCCATGGGGAACTAGAGTCTCCCTGATTGTTGCATTCAGTGGAGAATAACTTTGTATCCCCCATTCAGCAGAGAGCTTTATGAGCTCCGTAATGTGTGACATCTAACACCACAAGGCATTTGAAGCCCTAGAATGTGATGCACATTGTGAGGCTGCAAAATTAAATTCGGCTCAGTGGGGAGGCGTTGTTCCTTTTCTCTGTCACTAGGAAGTAAAGAGTGGTACAAAGCAGGTTACTTGCCCGCCAAGGTAAGGGACAAAAGGGGAGGATGTCTCTTTCTAGAAACTGTGGGTCCCTTAAAATTTAGCTATGGGCCCATAAATTTGTAGTTACATCCCTGCAAATTTGTTTGCCTCCTACATTAAAGATGGGGTAGTATGATTATTTGTATTTCCCTTGAAGGGCATTCTGTAGTGAATCTTTTGGGAGGTATTTGTTTCACTTAGTTAAGAAAAAAAAGTGAACTTACATATTATTTTGGGGGATTTATTTAGTGATTTCTGCAGTGATTGGTTCATGTTTTAGTGTCTCTGCTGTGTCTCCTCGTTCCAATTATGCTGCACCACTAGAAATGCCATTTGCCAACTGACTACTAACAATAGTGACCCACACTTTCCTCACCAGGTATTCCGCTACTTGCTATCTCCCCACACCTCTTAGATTGTAAACTCATTTGGGCAGGTCCATCTTTACCTTCTGTCTCATGTCATCGTATATAATTTGTCTCATGTCATGATCCTCTCAATTTACATCACTGCATAATGCACTTTATAAATAAAAAGATAATAATAATAATTATATTCCAGATCCCTTCCAGCTATTTGTCAGATAATTTCCTTGGTGTCCAATAAATCTGACATTGGATACAGGTAATTTTTGGCCCATTTGTAAAAACATAGCAATAAATGTGTTATAGCTCTGACTCAATTCATGTTAAGTTGGGTGTAGGGACTGGTCATAAGGAGAAGACTTTGGCGCAAATTACCGACTTAACCTGTATTGCAATATATGGAACTAACATTATCTATTTCTAATACAGTTTGCTTTTTAAAGTAGCTAAACACCATTAAAAATGTCCTTGCATTATTTTCAAATACATGACTAAAGGTAAGTGCACTGATGTGGATCACAACCTTATTACATCCAATTTTTACTTAGGGCTTTAATAGTTGTAGTAAATATTTTATGAATAAAACATATATATATATATATATATATATATATATATATATATATATATAAAAGCACTACAGAATATGTTTGGAACTATATAAATAAATGACGATGATGATGATGATATATATATATATATATATATATATATATATATATCATTTATACTCAGGTTCACCAACAATGGTCACAAGAGTTGATATAAATAAAATCCAACATAAGAAGGACTACTCCTGGGATTTATAGCAATAGCAAAATAATGGTCAGTTTCTGAGTATTTTCATTATAGTACTAGTGCTGCAAGTCCCTTTAGTGCCCACCTTATGTTGGAATATATATATATATATATATATATATATAATCTATTGATAAACAAACACAAAGATTTTGTAGTCCAGCCAACTGCCATTGTTTTTTAACCATTTTAGTGCCATCAAAGTTCCGTCATTTTTTAGTATGTGGGTTAAAGTTTTGCAGCAATTGGGTAAAAGAGCATAACTATTTCTTCATTCTAAGCAAAGGGACTCTGGGAATGTGTGACGCTTTGGTCCCTGTAGCCTCTGTCCCCAATGATCCACTTATTATTTGATTTATGTCTGTTTCGCTGCCCTTACAGTGACCCTGAGGGAGGGCTGTGTGGGAAGTTGGTGTGTGAGATTATAGAGAGGGCTGATGAAGCTGTGGGCTCTGCAGAACGTCTGGAGCCTGAGTATATGCACAGAGACTGATAAATAGCCAGGAGAAAGACATCAGGCTTAATTAGACTTTCAAACTTGCAGTGGTGCCTACATCTGGAGATACCAGTGCTCATCCATACTGTATGTAAGTCCAGTATTTCTTATTTATAAAGTTTTAGTTGACTTAAAGAGCATTTTATATATATATATATATATATATATATATATATATATATATATATATATATATATAGTAACTTAAACAATTTAATTGGCTGTAAAATGTGCTATTTAAATATATTCCTATAAAGGTATAGGTATAAGATGGATTTGTGTTACTGGTGTAGAGGTCGAACGCAAATGGTATTTATTATTTCATAATATAATATCTACGTTCTTTTGATATATACAAATTATATGTTAATTTATAGTATATTATGCAAATTATACATGGCTGTTCAGGTTATTTGTTTAATGTAAAAGTTTGAACACATTATTACAAACAGTAATTTAGTCAATTAACTGGAAGTAGTTAGCATTCCACATACAAGAATATATACATTTTGACAGCTAAAACATAATTATAATTTGTTTATATTTGGATGATGATTTTAAGATTTTTATGTTTCATTTTTGGATATAATTTTTATAAATTGCACTGGCTACTTCAAAAATATATTGTACATTACAGTAAAGCAATTTATTTTTCATATACATACAAGCCCTAAAGTTTACTGTTGGCCTTTAAAGCCTGTCAATGACAAATTGTTTAACTAGTCTGTTTAGTGTATTTATGGACTCACTAAGTAACTATTGGTAGATAATATTTTTAGAGATCTGTTGTGCAACTATGTGTTCCAAAGACAAAATAATAGTTTAAATTAATAAATGTATGCTCTTTTCATAATGTAGCATTAAAGCTGCAATCATGATTAATGCATTTAAAATATTTGTTAGACCACTGTAGTTAGTAAAAGTAATGGGACTTATTTAAGTACTTATTTCAGAAGAATAGATAATGAAACTTACACATACTGAAACTTATGAGTTATGCTTATTTCATAAACAGTCTTTAACCATATTTTTACATGCACTTACATTTGGAAGGCCTTGTTGCAACATAAGGTAAACAAAATGTATTTTGAACAGTAACATTGAGGATTTGTGAGATGGTGTATTTACTCTCTATGACTGTCTATTCTCACAGCTTTAATGAAATAGTGAGAAGATACAGGGCCTGATTTTGAGTTAAGAGCAAAGCAAAGAAAATGAGCACAATTTGCACATAGTCAAAACTATGTTGCATTAATTATTATTAAAATCAGTAAAATAAAAGCAGTAGAGATTTTGCTTGGCTCGTGTTGTTATACTAAAGTATAGTAGTGTTTTTGCTTTATTGTGTCTTCATCATTTCATCTTGTGGATTTTCCTACGAAAATACGTCAAGATTGCAGATGGCCAGGGCCATCTTTTCCATTGGGCATGATGGGCAGGTGCCCGGGGGCCCCACGGACAAGGGGGCCCCATAGACAGGGCTCTTAATTAGAATAATCTTGAAAAAAACAACCCAGCAAATAAAACCTTCAAGGGTCACTGAGCAAGTACATCTGTCTATCTCTATATATCTATATCTATATCTATATCTATATCTGTATCTCTATACATCTATATCTATATCTATATCTATATATATATATATATATATATATATATATATATATATATATAGGGGCCCCGGTGCACTGCTTTGCCCGGAGGCCTATAATGTTGTTAAGATGGCCCTGCAGATGGCCATAAATATATGTAATATGTACACTACCCCCTAAAAAAAAAACAACGTGCTTCCACCAGAAAATGATTGACAACAGGTAACAGGCTAATAATGCCAAATGCTGCATCTATCTATCTATCTATCTATCTATCTATCTATCTATCTATCTATCATAAATGCTTAGGTCAGTCATTGTTATGCACATAACAATGCACCTGCCATGGGATAGTAAGACATTGTGGCAAAACCGAAATCATGAAATAAGATCACATTTAAAATGCAAAGCAAATCTTGGCCGAATCATTGCAGCCCTGGTTAAATATATTTCACATATCGTTGTTAAGTTGTTGTTTTTTAAAGACATTTCCATTGTCATATACTTGTGACACAATATGCTAGTGGGGAATCACCTCAATATATTCATCGAAACATTCACAATGAATAATTCTGCCGAATGTTGTACCGGAATTTAGAGAAAGACATAGTTTAGCCCCTTTATTTTTCAGACTTGAAGAATTCAGATTTTATGTACTTTTTGTTTGGAAAGAAATAGATGTTATATTCTTGTCAAGTGAGTTGAATTTTATATTTTTAAAAAAAAATAAAAAATAGTTATTTGTTTTTCTGTAGCATATTAAAAAGGTTCATTTTATTTTATAGCAATTAAGCAGAGTCAAATCAAGGAAACAAGAGCAATCTTAAATGATTCTCTTCATAGTTACTTCCACATAATTAGGGCAACCCAGAAATAAGCTCCAAAATGTACTACCTGTTCCGAATATAGGAATATTTAACATATAAACTGTTCAACAGCTTTGGCATAGTTATAGCCCAAGGAACACGGGTGCACATATTGAATTGTAAATATTTTTCTCTTAAATACAAATGGGATCAAAACACCAATGTTTGCAATTCCTTTGGATGGGAGCAGAGGGAATCAGGTCAGTGGTGGGTAGGCAAGAGGTGGGGGTTCCGTCATGTTGGGTGTTTATGGCCAATTTCTTTTTGTTACATGTGTGACACTCAAGCAAAATGTGTTACACAGAATGCCTTAAGTGTTTGTCCTTACAACATTTATTTTAATTATGTTTTTTCTTAATTCAAACATTTTTATAATATAAAATATAATATTAAATATAGATTTTTATTTTTATCTAAGGAGACCAGTAATTGTGAAGATAAACTGATGGCTTCATTGATAAGTGCAAACTGGATTTAATAGGCGCTGGCATGTCAGTTGCCATTACATGTAGACTATATTGGAGTTAATGTTTGGAGGCGATCTAGGTCTTCTCAACACTTTTCTGGGTCTCTGTACATTCATTTGTACCCCTGATGATATCACAATAACGTCTCTGGATTCCTTTCTCTTACAAGTGGAATCCAGAAATCATGGTACCAGGAACCAGTTCAGTTACCGTTCCCATTACTGGACCCTTAGGTTGTCATTTGGCAGCCCAGGTCCAGTGATAGTAGTCATAGCCACTATGTTTAAATTACATTTATAATATCCATTTGCTGAAAAAAATTAGGGAAAAATATCTTTGAAATAACTGGAATATAAATGAGCATTTTGTTTTATTTGATTTGAAAAACTAGCATATTTGTAAATCAGAAAATGTATTATCTAGCTGATAACATCTTTAGTCACAGGTTAAACCTCTTTATCAACAGCAGTAGCATCACAGACAGACTAAACAAAATAACCACAAACACCAAATAGCACTTGAACTCATAATGCACAAAGTATAATTATGTTTGCATGTAGGAGCTAAAGAACTGTGAACAAATTAAGAGACACATCCTTGAAGGTCAATAAACAAGTGAAATTGTTCAATCATTTTTAACTTTTTTAAATGGACAAACAACTGTATCCCTTACACTTTATTCAAAGACATCATAAAAGCCAGAATCCAAACTCTGTATCCAATAAAATAATAAAAGCATGGGTGAATAATTTGAAAAGTAAGCCATTCACCACTTATTAGATACTCTGTGTTATATTTCTAAATCTAATCAATGAGACTATCAACACTGCACTGAATAAATACTTACTAACACAAAAATGATATATACATTAAAATTAGAGAAGGACAGGACTCCGTGGAGGAAATAGGTACAGCTTCTGAAAAAATAATTCAGATATAACAGTAAAGAAATTAAATATTTCCATTAGTAGACATGGCAATAAATCAAAATTCCATATTAGAAGAGCATGCATTATTATGGAGTATGACTTACATTTAAAAGTAAAATACAGTCCTCATAATGATTGTATATTTTGCCTTATATTTGTGTAATTCTTCCTGAACAACATTTTAATTCTGAGCAGAGACTCTTCTCTGAATATTTTTTATTGCTGGGCAGCTGGTACCTTGGTCAGTATGGCAATATTTTTCTAATTTTGGGTGAGTGAGAAAGGATTCAGGTACAGAGCATCCATTTGCTGTACTCCCCACTCACACATATATGCCTGTTTCTTAGGTACACATGCTCAGATAGACACTTAACATACAGACACTTAACAGACACTTAGACATATGCCATGACATGGGAGCTAGTGTTTAAGTGACATTACTTGTATGGCTATTTAATCCTGCTCTGAATGTTTTCCTGGCCAGGAAGAACAGGTTCTCTACGGTCAGTTGTTTAAGCATGATCTATAGTGACCAAAAAGGTTCACTGTACTTTCAAGTTGCTTAGTAACTGAATCCTCATCAGGACTGTGTGGCACTCTTTTTGTCCAACTTTCACGTTCTGCTAAAATATCGTCCTTGGACAAAAATGTTAAAGTGGTTGCTTTCTGTCACTTCTTTTTACTCAGGAGATTCTGATGTTAAGGAAGAGTTATCTTGCATCATAGACTTTTCTCAAACTCTGTCCATAACACCCAATGCTTCTCCTAAAATACCTCCTGGAAAAATGTTTGTGACTCAATACCTATGTCATAAATTGGTATCTTGGGCTCATAACTCATGACTAATGTACACAGAGCAATATTGCTCCAAAATATAACATAGTTGACATCTTCCATCTCAGAGGTAGATATAAGCTCAGGGGGGAGGGAGCATGTGTGTGCACCCTTGCGCCTCTCATCCTCTGGCCACGCCCCCTGATGGACCACCACACAAAGTTGTCATCAGAAGGTAAATAATCATTGCAGTGATATATGGACTGCTAGGTTTGTGAGGCATCCAGGAATTAAACAAAACTTTGGAGATTATCCAAAGAAGCTTCTGTTGGCCTGGTCTCTGTAAAGATGGGGAGAAGTGGGGAGAAATTTATCTTGCTTGTTCTAGCTTGCTTTACCACCATCTGGGCAGTGTTTGATTGGTTCTCTAAAATATACGATTTTATTCCTTTCAAAGATCTTCCTAGCGTCTCCTTTCTTGTCATGTTCATCAGATATTTTTTTTGCTTATATGGCTTTTTTTTTTGCTTAAATGGCTTTTCCCTTGTAATTGTTGTGGATGAAATAATTTATGTAAAAATGTTGGAGAGCTTTTTATCAGAGAATCATATACAATCAAATGGACAATCCAAAATAGTCAATCAAATCCTGGAATAAAAAAAATGTATGCTTCTGCTTGTCACAATGACAGAGGGGATTGGCTTCCCTGTGCAGTGTTTGCGCACAACAAACACATTCATGACTAACTGACCAAACCATTTTCTTCACTGTCTATGGTAATCCTAAATCTCCCTCCTCTTCTGGAGTTCCTGCAGCAGAGTCACTTATCTCCAAACTGTCTGGTCCAAAGTTTAAGTAGCTACTCTCTATGTTTCTTCCCACCAAAAAGGGGCTGCCAATCTACTAGAACCTGGAAAACATGTATTGGTTTTCCACCAAAAACATCCTGAAATTTGCTCCTCAGTTAACATTTCATATGGGAAACACCTTGAAGAACTATGATCTTGAAACATGATCCTGGATAGCCATCAGATGGATCATCCATCTGATGGCTCTCTTCCAAATAAAAATCCATTTTGAATAGCCTAACAAAGCTTGCAAAGGTTATTTGGTTTTAAAAAGTAGGCCACTGTACTAACCTGTCTCTCTGGTTGTGGCAATTGAGGTGTGTCCCCCACTTGCATCCCTCTACTTCAGCATATACACCTGGATAGAGGTTTCTCTACTTAGGTGCATCTTGTAACATGGAAGAGCACAATAAAGTTTGAGCAACAGGTTACTTGCCATTAGCTGCTTGAGCTTTGTTCTATTGACCAACTTACTGTGCAAGGAAATATAACAATGTCCAACAGCATTCAGCTTGCTCTGGTTACTTTTTTCTACCTGTGACCTTGACCTTTGGTGAGTGCTGACCTGTTTCTAGCCATTGTCTGTTAGTCAGCAGCTGGCTATCGAGATTAAGCTGGGAGCTGCAAATGTGGGTCGCCTGTGTCCATCACTCCCTTGCAGGTGTCTCTAATGGATACAGGGGTTTCAGTAAAACTCTCAAAGTTTTTCAATGACACCACTAACAAGTACTTTTAATTAATGTATTATTTTTAAAACAGATTTTAAGTTTAATGTGTCTTTCATTAATTTTGTAGAAAGCTATTTTCCTAAACTATTCCCAGCGGCAAAATGGGTGATATAATATGTATATGCTTGATAAATGATAATATACATGATAGTAGTCTAGCTACAATGTAAACAGTTTTGTTTTGGCTTAATCTTGTCTCTTATAAAAAATATCCAAAATATCTATCTACTTTACATATAAACATGCTGCTTAAGTTGATGGAATAATGTTTATTTCAAATACTAAGCTATCATTATTTGAATGTATTATTCAAATAACCTAAAATATGTTAATATAGAACAATAAATATAATCTTATTGTAGACAGAAAAGAACCATAGCTAAATGTAAGTGAGTCACTGTATTGTTTGAAAAAAATGTGCTGTTTCTTTTCGTTCATGTTCTATGAGAGAGCATCCTTAAAACCTGGGAATATCCCTCGATAATAGGAACAAGTCGGCAACTATGAAAAAGCAGGTCATCGTGCAGAAGGAACAAAGCTATACGCATACTTATCAACTTTTCATTATTTCCATCCGAGAGATCTTAGGGGGGAGGTGAGGTGTGAGGACGGAGGAGGGGGGCACGGTAACCTGCATAATTTTTGACCCGTCTCCGTGATGAAATGACTTGAAACCGTCATTCTACAGTGGGGCCAAAATGAAGCCATTCATCACATCATGAAGGCTATTATCCTGCCCGTTTTACTCGGAAGTGGACAGGATGAGGGAGAATTCAGGAGAGTGGGCAAGTATGGCTAAATGGCAACCTGCCAACCCAAGATAACCACCCAAACTGTGTGCTCTCCTCGGATTGAAACTCATTTGAATGCGTTGCCCTATTAAACTAAATCTAATTTTTGCATATGGCAGCAATATGAGGCACAAGTGCGCCTAGCCCGTATTTAGATCCAGCCACCTCCTGACATTAGAAGAAGAGGAGGGGAGCAGGTCTTTACAACTGGTATGTGTTATGGCCAACTAGGTATTATACCTTTACTTAAAGGATGCTCATCAGGGTGCATAATAATTCTCCATTGCCCAATTTGCTCTGGAAAAAACCCAATATTAAATTATTTTTTTGTAGACTAAGTGCTATAAAGGTTATTATATTATTATATGTATCCAATGTAATCAGATATCATAGGACAGGGGTAGCCAACCAGTCAGAGATGAAGCATCAAAAGCCAACTTTACCTTTTATATAGTGTATATAAATATACACCATATAAACACGCATACATATCGCACACACCTACATTCAAAATATAACATCTTTTACAGTATCTTGCTTAGTGGAAAAAAGAATACCCAACATTGCTAATATATTCATTATAAAAAAGTCATAAATGGCCAACATGCCCTTCAGACCTCTTCACATAAACCTTTCATACCCATCAGGTCCCCCCTCATGTAATCAAATCTAATCAAATGCTCCTTCCATAGAAATATAAAATTTGATGACAGATAAGAACCGCTAGGCCCATCTAGTCTTTCCATTTTTTGACCTATGGTAACCTCAAACCCTATTTCATCCTTTATTTTTTGTAAGGATATCCCAAGTATTTTTCAATTGCACTACTGTAGTAACCTCTACCACCTCTGATGCTGATGATCAGCATCCCCTCAGACCTCTCCATAAGCCATCAAATCTCTCCACATGTCCTTTACATGCTCATCACCTCCGCACATGCCCCTTACATGCCCATTGGCATCCTCACATACTATAAGATCACCCCACATACAGAGTGGTAGTGACCAGTCTGTAGAGGGTGAGACTAGCAACAGCATTTAACTGAAAAAATATACATTAACATTACTCAATTTTAGCAAAATATGCAATAAGATATATTATTAGTGTGTGTGTTTTTTTAATAAGATTAATTTATGTAGTATCATCACTAACGAGGCATGTGTAGCAGTCACACCCACCCCTAGCATTGCATGAATTATCAGCTAATCTTTCACTTTGCTAACAACTATAAATTAAGTTTCAGGAGAGGCAGAGTGGAAAGCAATCAGTCACCTGCAGAATGTTTTACTTTGTACAAGTGATATAATGAACAAGAAGTTATAGGACCAGCAGCATGACACCGAGAATGCATCAGTATTATTATTATTATCGTAGATTTGTTATGCGCCACACTGCTCAGCAGCGCCGTACAGTAGGGAAGACAAGGAAATACATCAAACAGGACATACGTAAAACAAGAACAGACAAGGTAGACAAAATGAATGGAGACATGAAAACAAAAGGTATGAAGGACCCTGCTCATTAGAGAGCTTACATTCTAAAGGGAAGAGGGCACAGCTGAAACAAGAGGAGTGAGTGTGGCTCAGAGTGGAGATTGCGATAGTTGTGAAGATGCATTAGTGTGAATAGTGTTACCAAGAATAAGGTCACCTCTAAAAAAGAGATGGGTTTTCAAAGAGGATCTAAAAATTTGAAGGCTGTGGGAAAGTCTGATTGAGCGTGGTAGGGAATTCCATAAGGAGCAGTATGGGAGACGTCTTGTAGGCGGGAGTGAGAGGTGGTTATTAGAGACGAGACAAGGCACAGGTCAGATGTAGATCTAAGAGGGCAAGAGGGAGAGTACTTTGAAATGAGATTTGAGATGTATGCAGGGATTTTGTTGTTGAGGGCTTTGTAGGTAAGTGTGAATAATTTGTATTTAATTCTGGAGGACACAGGGAGCCAGTGTAGGGATTTGCAAAGTGGTGCAGCAGATGAGGAGTGGTGAGAGAGGAAGATCAGTCTTGCAGCAGCATTTAGGATGGATTGAAGTGTGGATATATGGGTGTCAGGAATGCCAGATAGTTGGAGGTTGCAATAGTCAAGACAGGAGATGATGAGAGAATGGATAAGAGATTTGGTAGCATGTTGAGTAAGAAATGGGCATATTCTGGCAATGTTTTTAAGGCGGAGTCGACAGCACTGGGAGAGAGTCTGGATGTAAGGAATAAAGCAGAGGGCGTAGTCAAGTGTGACACCAAGGCAGCGGGCTTGGGAGACTGAGGAAATTGTGGTGTTATTGACAGTGAGGGAGATTTGAGGGCAGGTGGTGACTCTGGCAGGATGGAAGATAATAAACTCTGTTTTGGACATGTTGAGCTTTAGGTAGCGTTGGGACATCCATGTAGAGATAGCAGAAAGACAGTTGGATACACGAGATAGTACAGAAGGAGAGAGGTCAGGTGAAGAGATATAAGCCTGAGTCGAGAATGGAATGAGAGGAGAGAAAGTGAAACAGGCGTTTGTATACTAATTGCTCAAGTAGTTTGGAGACAATGGGGAGGAGAGAAATAGGGTGATAATTGGAGAGAGAGGCTGGATCGAGAGATGGTTTCTTTAGAATAGGTGAGATGAGCGCATGTTTAAAGGAGGATGGAAATGTGCCAGTGGAGAGAGACAGGGAAACATCAGTGCATACATTTACACCCTGGTACTCCAAATGATTAACTAAGTGTTATTCTTGATATAGCACTTAGGGTTGTAATTCAATTCCCCCCGAAGTAGCGCAGCGTTAAACCTATTACCTTTATTACTGTAAATATAAACCGTCTTTCTGCTCGCAGCTAAGGAAGCTGCGAGCAAAAAGCCAGTGTTGAATCCACCCTCATAATGGTATTTAAGCGCACTGTTACCGTAATAATGGTAATAGTGCAAAGGTCATCTTACTTTTTACATCTTAAACGAAAACTGATATATATATATATATATATATATATATATATATATAAAAAGTGAATCGACAAGCATCTTCTGATTTGCTTTCGATCTACTTCGTTTTCGCACTCTGAAAGTGTGAAAGGTTGAAAGAATGGGAATGACAAGGGGTAAACAGAGCAGAAAAAAAGACTTCAGAGGAGAGAGAAAATGGGTCAGATAAATGTTAACAGGTTATATATAATATAAGTTAACCCGTGCATGATACTCATGCATTCTAGTCAAATCAAGCGACTTAAGGTGTTAAAAAGGTTCTTGTCATGCATTTGGGCCTAGCCCAGGCCTCCTCAGGGGAAGAGCGTTACTTCCCGACGCAAGCGCCCTTTTTTTTATCGTGGTTTTGTCCACATGTCACCACCTCATCATTTTTCTCCATCACCTCATCCTTCATCTTCATCGCCACATCCTTCATCAAGCTACTTAAGGTGTTAAAAACTCCCCACTGTCACCCCCGGCAACCACCAACCACTCCCAACTGTCACTTCTCCTTCAAGAAATATATAGGTCAGTGTATAACTCTGCCCAGCAGGTGGCGCTGCAGCTTGTTTTTTTTTTCCACACACGCCACTAGGCATTTATATAGTAGATAATGTATACAGAAACAATGAATTATAAATATATATATATATATATATATATATATATATATATAGACAATTTAGCTAATTAAATACATTTCAGAAAATGCTATATTAAGGTTCAAATCTTAAAACATTGTTTCTCTTGTGGTTGGTGG
This sequence comes from Mixophyes fleayi, assembly GCF_038048845.1. NCBI lineage: Eukaryota > Metazoa > Chordata > Amphibia > Anura > Limnodynastidae > Mixophyes > Mixophyes fleayi. The sequence continues at coordinate 285,326,251 of NC_134403.1, forward strand.
GTAATAGGGCAGGGAGTGGGGAGGAGAGAGTCTTCCTGCTCGTCCTGCATAGTTGTCAGTAAAGCAATGTTAAGATGAATTAGAGGCCGATGTTGGAGAATTTGCTATTGTTGTCAGTGTTGATGATGTTGATGACATTGATGTTGAGGCCTCAAAATCCATGGGGTCCACGTAAATGTAAAGGCATTTTGGGTATTATGCAATAAACTTGTAATGGTATGTTACAAAGATTCTGTTGATGATAGATGAAATGGAAAATGTTATTGGCCTCTTCTAGGAATTTGGCAGCATTTAGAATATGCCATATTCATTTTTGAATGTGTTTCTGCATTGGTCTGGGATGTAAAAGATATAGACATGATTTGGGGAAACGAACATTAGTTATGTGATATATGAGGGTATGTGTTTCTGTCAACATTGATATTATTTTAGGATAGGACCAACAAATGAAGGACAGAGTGCCCTCCCCCCCAAATTCTCTCCAACAGAGCTTTTAACCATTCTGGAGAAATGCATGGATATGGCCATATGCTATCTGTAAAGTATTATATATGAATTCTTCTTTACTCTTACACAAATTGAGCTTTCCCCAGAATTTATTCCGATCATACCTATGAATCCAGGATCTCCCAGGCTTCCTCCCACTTACATTCATGACGTTCTTTTAACGGCTACTTACATGACAAGAAAACATGATAAATATATGAAATAAATGCTTTAGAGCATATATTACCTTTACATAAAGATTCTAGCTGAGATGTTTGAGTCATCAATTCTCGAGTGGGTAGCGACAGGTAAAGTGCCTAATTTGCAAATTTTGTAAAAAAAAGTTTATGTTATACAGATAAAAAAAATCAGACATGGAATTGAACAAGCCTGGGAGAGAGCATGGTAGTGAATTTTCATTGTATTGTAATATTGTGCAGTGAATCTGGCAACGGTGCTGCTGTTCTTTGCATATTTTTAATAGATGAGTGGAGTATCTCTGTCAAAATGTCCTCAATAAGACGTGCAACGTGCAAGCTGGGATATTATGAGTTCCAAACAGAAATAGCATGCGCTCAGAAATTCTTTAATTTTTATTGTAAATTGTTCTTAGTTTTTAAATTCTGGGGACAAACTATACAGTGATGCATAGTACTTGTGGAATCTATTCGCTATTTTATTAGGGATGTTTTTTAGATGTTTATCAGATGGTCTAGCTAGTTTTTCGGGTCACAATGACCCTATTTTTGTAATTTCAAACCCAGGACTCGCTTGTGAAAAAAATAAACCCTTAACAAACGGACTTCTGCTTGTACAGTGTACAAGCAGGCCGACGCTAATGAATATGATACAGTCACAAGCTCTATTTATACTCTATGGGGAATTCCCATGCTGTCATGGGAAATCCCCATAGAGTATAAACAGAAATACAAATTTTGCATCTGATAATACATTTAACTATTGGGCATGTGGTTTGAAAACATGCTCTTTCAGCAGAGCTGACTATGGTGGAATAGTCAGCTCATTAGTTTCATTTCCAGGGTAGAAATGTCCTATCTGCATCCAAAATGCCTTTGCTGGTACTCCCACCAGATGAGCTTGCCTATTTATCTAAAGCCTGCAGCCCATAAAACAGAGAGATAGATGTCTATTTTTCAAATGGAGAAAAGCTCTAATTGTTAGTTTTCCCCTATCTACCAAGGAATTATTGACAGATTTCTCCATCTATAGCTTCCCCATAAAAAGCGTGGGAAAGCCTATTTAGCAAGGATTGTGGTGATACATGTTCTATCACCATTTTAGATAATAGAACCAATAAGGAGATACAAAAATGAATCCTGACTAGGGTATTTTTCCACCTTGTTAAGATCTTATAGGAACTCCTTTTAAAGATATTCTTACCAGTGCCAACCAATATCACTCAGCTACTCCAGCAATATTTTCTTTGTACATTGAGATGACAACACATTTTCTATCACTGTGTTATCACCACATAATGATAAATAGGGGCCTAAGTAACAGTGTAATTTAGGAAGAAGTGTACTCTGTACTACAGCCACTGTTTTATTTTTATAACTGTAACATAATTATTTTAATATATGTCAATTTATATTGGTTTTGCATATATATAGTTAATGTGCATAAGGGTGAATGATGTGGTATTATTAACATGTCTAAATTGTGATAAATGTGCAAAGATACAGTACTAAGCTACATTTGTGGGTACTTGCTGTGTTCAGTCAATTTCTCAGTTACATAGCCATGTTCTTCATAAGTATTTTCAGCACAGATCATTGTATTAGTGGAAGAAGGCAGCCAGGAGCCTAATTTGTTATTTTAAAATCTTGTGTAGTGTTTTGAAAGAAACTATTGAAACAAATGTATTAGATAAATAAATAAATAAATAAATAAATACATAAATAAATAAATAAACCTAGTGTAGTCATAAAGGAACATGATAGATTGAAATGGATTGTGAAACAAAAGATTTTTTTTTTTACTATACAAAAATTCCATTTACTCGTCTACAAAAAAATCTAGACTTTGTACTTAGCTTGCCGAACTGATCAGTAAGATAACATGCTGTGATTCACTAACTTACTTATGCTTCAAACAAATATTTGCTGTTAAAGATAAAATGATGCCAAAAAATCCATCACTTTCCACACACTCCTTCACTTTACTTTGCTCTGCAGGAATTGTAAATATTACACAGTACAAAGTACTTACTGCGTAAGTCAAGCAAAAGAGCATGCTTTTGGACAGTGATTCTACTGGCTCAGATTTATAGTGCTCTATAAATAGGCTTCTCATAGGTCCGGAGTCTGCAAAATGTGGTTATACACTGTAGCAACCGGTAATTTGGTTTTTAGGCAAATGATGTGTCAGTAACTTTACTAAAAATACCCAGCAAAGATAACGTGACAATGAGAAAAAGCATACTTGTCTACTTTTTTGGACCTGATGGTGGTAATTCTTGCTGGCAAAAGCCTATTAACAAGGATTATGGAGGTACAAGTACCACTGTAATCCTTCTTCTGTTATTGCCATCTCAGGATAGAGATAACTGACAACAATCTGTGAAAAATGCTTTATTCTAAGAATTAGGATTTTGTTTAAATGGCCACCGCTGGCAATAACAGTACTACTGCTGTCGGGGACCTCTTGATAGACAGGGTGAAGCCATATCGCTGGTAACAATGGGCTTTTCACCATTTGATAAATAGATCCCTACGAATTGTAGCGGAGTAAAGTTCAGAACTGGCACTACCCTAGGTAAACCAAGGGTATCATTGTTTAAGGGTTGCCTAAAACACTGAATAAGTGATATATTTTGATAAAATGTAATAAATGACCTTTTCTGTAAGTAAATATATTTTCTGTAAGTGTATAGTAACATACACATGCTATAAAAACATATTTCTATGCAGGGCTGGATTAAGATTCATGGTGGCCATGGCCAAATGACTTATGAGACATACTTGCTAACTTTTTTGAACTATCCAAGTGACAGTGAAAGTGGCAAGTCAGGGGGCAGGTCAACACAATTAACGTCATTGCAGTCCTGCCCCCACTTTCACAATACAGCACTTTGCATCATGGCACAGCAGGGAAGGGGGCATGATTATGTGATTCACAGCAAATTTCGTCTATGGAATAGACGAATAGGGCGGGATACTGAAATATGTTAGAGCTCTCTGCAATTCAGAGAGTAGGCAAGCATACTTGTGGAAGTAGGAGCTGCCATAATAGTGCTTTTCACTATGTGCTCTGGACTGAGCCAGTTAGAAAGATGTAGGCAAAGTGCAAGAGAAGTGAGTCTCCTTAGTTAAATAGGAATATAAATTACAATTAACAGCATATAAGGACCTGTATATGAAAACAACAATTTAATCTTTCCATGTCTGTAGTAATTACCATAGTAGAAATATTATCAGCATATGTCGCAGACTGCACATAGCTCTGATCTCAGATGTGCTGCTTGTGCAGAAAAGGTAACATGATGTGGATGTTGGCTGCTCTGGGCAAAAAATACAAGATAGTTCAGTCTTGTTTTCTGTCTTATGTCCCACCAAGCTTCAAATGTGGTCCCGAGCTACTATTCAGTAAGGCTTAGGGCTGGGGGTGAAGCATAATGGGGTATAAAGCAAATAATAAGAGCTGAATAAGAAGGGGCATAAAGCAGGGGAAAGAGTGACAGGTTATAAAGTAGCAAAGAGCAGGAGGATGAGCTCTGAGGGCCACAGGCAGCCCTATGGTCGCTTGTTGCCTATGATTGCAATAAACAATACCAAGCAAACTTTAAAGATGTTGAAGAGGTTTTCCACAAAGTATTTTCCACGCCAGCACTCTGCTACTTTCCACAGTTGCTAATTATGAGACATGGGGGTAAATGTATCAAGCTGAGAGTTTTCCGGCGGGTTTGAAAAGTGGAGATATTGCCTATAGCAACCAATCAGATTCTAGCTGTCATTTTGCAGAATGTACTAAATAAATGATAGCTAGAATCTGATTGGTTTTTCAAACCCGCCGGAAAAATCTCAGCTTGATACATTTACCCCCTGGTCTGGTATAGTGTCAGAAGAGGCTTCCACCAGACCTTGGTCCCTTTTTAATTATTTCTACACTTTAACTTTGAAATTGTAGAGTATGATGTATAGACAATTTAAGAGTGTGTAGAATATTTCAGGCACTATACGATGTAACCATCTTCTTTTAAACGACTGCATGCTTTGTATATATAGTACTTTATTTAGTGTTTCTTTAGACTTTGCAAAGACACAATGGACCTGATTCATTGAGGAACTTAAATTAAGAAATTTCTTATTTAAGTCTCCTGGACAAAACCATGTTACAATGCAAGGGGTGAAAATTAGTATTCTGTTTTGCACATAAGTTAAATACTGACTGTTTTTTCATGTAGCACACAAATATCAACTTTAAATTTCAGTGTACAAATAAGCTATCAAGTATTTGTGTGATACATGAAAAAACAGTCAGTATTTAACTTATGTGCAAAACAGAAAACAAATTTTCACCCCTTGCATTGTAACATGGTTTTGTCCAGGAGACTTAAATAAGAAACTTCTTAATTTAAGTTCCTTAATGAATCAGGCCCAATGTTATCATCATTACAAGGAAACTGGAGACAGTGATTTTAGGCAAGTAGAGATATATTGTCACTAACATATAAACAAGCATCTAGTACCGGATGAGTACAGATTGGGAAAATATAAAATCTGAAACATCTAGAAATCACAAAAGAAGCAGAATACTCCAATATTAGAGCATGTCAATTATCTCCCACAGCCACAGTTCTAGGGTAAATTTGTGCACTTTTATGTATGCTGTTTTTCTGAATGTTGGTAAAGGGTAAAGTCTGGTATGTGACCCCATACTCCTGTTCTTCACATACAATAATAAAATTGCTTACTTGTGTCTTTAGTATGCAAGAAGTTAGGTACATTCATACTGCAATGGAGGTTTTAGTGGTGACAGCCCACAACAGTAACAGAAGATAAAATGTTTTACTTGTGGATTTATGACTTCCTAATTCCAGTGGTTTGGATTTCTATGATAATAAAGCAGTAAAAACACTTATTTGTCTGAATTAATGAGTATTTCATGTTTATTGAATTATATATTAAAGAGTCTAAAAGTATTTTTATGATCCGAGGAAACAGCACCACTATTTGTGATTGTTTTGTTACAAATGTAAGTTGTTTCCCATCTTTTGCAAGGAGTGTATTTATTTTTAAAAGCAACAACATAGAGAGAGCTTTAAAGCATGAGTGATGTGGTTTATTCACTAGTGATTAAACACAAATATCCTCAAATTGTGCTTAGGAAAATATAGGCACAATAAATGTTGTTACTGTCCTGTATTTATATATATATATATATATATGCATATGCCAAAGCTTTGAGAATTCTGTATCTGTCTGCTGAACACTATGCTAATTCCATACTGTATTGCTAAACTTGCAGCCCCTGGATAAAACTTATTAGTGGAATCCCATCTTTTTCTATACATTAGGTGTAACTTGCATCTCTACCCTAAGTCTAGAATGCTCTATATTCTAGGAAACATAGGGCCTATTTCTCAATAGGTCCCTCATTGTGGTATTAGAACTGATTTTTTTATAACTGCTTTTCACAGGGATAAAAAAAAAATCCTTAATACTACAATTTATCAAAAATATATTACAGAGGTAGCTGAGCGATACTCAGCTGCCTTGACAATACTAAACCAGAGTAGTAAGAGAGATTCTCTGTGTCTTCTAACAAGGTAAGCCCAGAGATGTTGGTCACGACCCAGGGTTTTAAAAAAATTGCCTTAAGTTCCATAGAACAAAGAGACGGACTAGATCTTTTTTACAATCAGTTTCTGATTTACAATCACTAACAATGCTTAAAAGTCTAGCAAGAGGAAAAAATGATTTGCTGTAGAATCTACACCGGTGGCACCTTCAACTGCTTGCAAAATGAAAAGAACAAATACTGTTTAGGGAGAGCATATTTACACCCAGATTCAGGGGAGGGCTGGCAGACTTTAGCCCGGGGGGCAAGCACACAGCACTGGTCCATAAGTAGCAGCCCATCCTTAAAGGGTAGTTGTTGGTACAATTTATATTAATATATATATATATATATATATATATATATATATATATATATATATAAAGAGGCTATTTTAGTGTTCTTTAATCCATATATATATTTTTATGCCCAGGCTCAGAGCTGGATTAAGGCGCTGGGGGGCCTGGGCACTTTAGGCAGGGTAACCCCCTATGATGTAGCATGGTTATCATTTTAGACAAATGCACAGGCAATACTGTGTGCACTACTGTTAGGTACATGGTGAAGCAGGACATACCTCCCAACTGTCCTAAGCAATACAGTCACCCAAATTTGGGACTGTCCCTCCAGATTCAGGACAGTTGGCAGACTGTCCTGCTCTCGCCTACCTGTCTTGTCACTGTCACCCCTTGTGGCTGCTGGTTACTTTAGCTCATTTGCTGGTTGTATGGATCATGGAATGTTGGAGGCCCTAGTTGGAAAAAGAAATGGGTACATATGATTTAGAAAACTACAACTAGCCCCAGTGTTAAATCAATAGCACCCACGTTTTATAATTAGGTCTCCCTCCATGCCCAACATTAAAATACTAATATTCACATTTGCTAAATAGATATATTTCCCTCCAACCAGCCCCACCATTAAATTAATACTATTCCCATTTAATATATAATTCTTTTTCCCTCCCTCCAAACAGCTCCAGCAATAAATTAAATATTTACAATTACAATTAATAAATAGCTCTCAGCCCAAAAATCAGTCCCATATTTAATTAATAGCCCCAAACCACCTCACCTTAAATTAATAGGATCCAACATTAAATTAAATAGCCCCACCAATAAATGAAATTGCCCCACCATCACCACACAAATAAAATAGAACTCATTAAATAATTAGCCCCCACCTGCACCTCACCATTAAATAGCCTACCACCGACGCTATATTACGAGCCCCCTTCCCTCATATATATTAACATACTGCACCCACACACACTATATTAACATACTGTCCCCACACACATTATATTTATATATTGCCCCCCCACACTCACACACTATATTTATATACTGCCCCCCACCACACACACACTATATTTATATGCTGCCCCCCACACTTACATACTATAGTTTATATACTGCCCACACACACACACACACACAATAAATATAGTGCCCACATACACACAATATATATATATATATATATAGTACACACACACACACAATATATATAGTGCCCCACACACACACGCATACAATATATATAGCGCCCACACAGACACAATATATATGTTGCAAATACACACACACACAATATATAGTGCCCACACACACACACACAAACACAATAAATATAGTGCCCCCACACACACACAATATATACTTCACACACACACACATACACACACACAATATGTACTTCAGACAAACACATACAATATATACTTCACACACGCACTTACCTTATTCCACCCGCGGCACTGCACTGTTCACACATGGGACGGCACCTGTCACGTGGTGCGCGTCCCATGTGATAAGCCGAGGAGGGGTGGAGGGGCCACGAACGCGGCCGCGGCCAATGGTGAAAGAGACTATACAAATACTAGAAACTTGGGCCAATTCATGCACCAGCCCAAAATATAAATTTTTGTCCGTCTCAGCCCACCCCTGCCCAGATTCAAATGGAAATAGATTTTCTTGAGATACGATTGGATTGAATAGTGCCGGAACTACGCTCAAGATATATGCTCTTTTTAAAAACGCAACTTACAGACAACTTGCATTCGGACATGTATCAGGCCCAAAATATATATATTTAAAAAAAAATAACAATATTACATTACAGAGTTCCCCCTTTCTTTCTTTTATATGTAGATTTCTCTGTCTGTAGAGAGACCGGGATTTTGATGGGGAGCTGCAGATCCACAGAGATATTAGTGCACCAGCTAGTTTTTGGGTAAAAGTTGTGTAGTGTTTACGCTGAAATATGCCACTTCAACGAATCTGAAAGTGAAGTGTACCCCTTTTTTATTTTATATTTATGAGTAAATTAAAAAATAGGAAGGCACAGGGCTGAAAGCCCTGAAAAACAATCAGCATGTAGACAGACCTCTCTTTTGTTCTGGGGATATCATAGGCATGTGCACAGAGTGTGCTGATTGTGCCCAGACACACTCTAATGCACAAATGCATGAAAGTGGGGGCACAGTCACGGTCCATTTACAACAGCGCTACTGGGGACACTATTATGGCATAATATAAATTTGGGGCAGTACTGTATCATAATATGAACTGTGGCATAATATAAATTAAGGTCACTACTGTGGCATGATATGAACTGGGGGCATTACCATGTGATATAATGTGAATTGGGGGCACTACTGTTTGGCATAATATGATTTGGGGGCACTACTGTGTGGCATAATATGAATTGGGGGCACTACTGTTTGGCAAAATATGAATTGGGGGCACTACTGTTTGCATAATATAAATTGGGGGCCCTTCTCTTTTCCATAATATGAACTGGGGTGACTACTGTGTGTCATGATATGAACTGGGGTACTAGTGTGTGGCATAATATGATCTAAGGGCAATTGTAGACAACCTTTCCCCTAGGCAGTGCTAGACATAACCCTCTGGCACAGAGTATCCCTCTATAGGTTTCCCTGGGTGCACACCTAATGAACACACCCTAATGAAATGTGCTGCACACACCTATGGAGGATATGTATCATATTCATAGTCAACATTTATTAATATGGCGCCAGCAGATTACATAGCACTTTACAATTGGTCCCAAACAGTAATAAACAATACTGTGTAATACATACATGCAGAGAGGTTAGAGGGCCCGGCTTGCAAGCTTACAATCTATGGGATAATGGTTTAATACACAAGGGTAAGTGCTCCATCATATTGCATATTTTTCCAGCTGGAATTGAAAGGTTAAAAAGTATTTAGTGGGCTGTATGTTCAGTCACACAACTATGTCAGAGGCTTGTTGTCTTCTGTTGGCTGTGTAGTGGGTGATAATAGGTTAACTTAGGGAGATTTAGAGGGTGGTTGAGCTACTTAGATGGCAAAAATTAATTATTTCATGGTTGAGTTGAATAGTTGTTCTTAAGATGAATATCCTTCCTCGCTTGCTTTATCTTTTTCAAACCCTCCCTGGCAGGTACCTAGATCTATTATATCTCAACTACATTGTTTGATTTTCTCAATTTGTGTGGGTGCATAACCCCCCACAAACTAGTATCATTACTTTATGTAGAGCAACAGTTAGTGGTGGCAGAGGTTTCCCGGACATCCGCTTATATTATATGGCTACCCACATGAACCAGGTTGTGGCATGGGATCCCAATGGGCACAAGATCTTTCCGGTTGAAATCTGATCCTATTACTCTCTTCACATGTCAAATTTGGGATTATTGCAAATTTCACTTCAAGCTTACTTCCACTCACTCCCCTATAACACCTCTCTGGAATAATCCAGCTTTTACTCCAGGACAATGTCCTTCCCCGTTTCAAGGCTTGGCAGGACAGAGATATTAGGATGGTGGGAGATGTTATACAAGCAAACCAATGTATTTCATTGCAGTTGCTATGAGAAAAATTTAACTTCCCTAATGTAAGCCCATTTGCATTTCTCTAAGTAAAACACTATGTTGACTCTCTCCCTAAAATTGATATAACAAGACCTTTAACTCCCCTGGAATCTTTATGTATACATTCGCCCTTAAAAAAAAAGATTATTTCCACACTTTATGGTCTCCTGGGGGTAAATGTATGAACATGCGGGTTCTTCAACACCCGCGTGTTCAGCGTGTTCGGCGATTAAATTTCAAGCAGCGCTGCATTGTAAAGGGGAGTTTCCCTTTACAATGCAGCGCCGCTTGAAATTTAATCACCGAACATGCTGAACACGCGGGTGTTGAAGAACCCGCATGTTCATACATTTACCCCCTGGTCTCCTACAAACAAACTAATTCCCCCATTCATGTGCTCAGGTGGGAAGCTGACTTAGGTAGACCACCTGATGAGGATGCTTGGGTAACAATTAGAAAGAGACTCTCTAAAACATCCATTTCATCTTTAGTTAAGGAAAATGCATACAAAATGTATTATCGTTGGTACCTGGTCCCCACTAGACTGAAAAGAATATATGGTTTCACCTCTGATCTATGCTGGAGAGCAGGGCCGGATTTACCGCTAGGCAACCTAGGCACCTGCCTAGGGCCTAGCGGCTCTGGGGGGGCACAGCTGGGGGGGACAGGAGTAATTAAAAAAAAAATGAAAAAAATAAAATAAATTTGGCCCCTCCCCCGACTCGCGGCACCCCCCCCCCCCGACTCGTGCGGGGGGGGGGGCTGCCGCGAGTCGGGGGAGGGGGGGTGCCGCGAATCGGAGGAGGGGGGGTCGGGTGCCGCGAATCGGGTCCCGGCAGCCTCTTCTCCTCTCAGTGATAGAGAGAGGAGGAGAGGCTGCCGGGACCCGACGAGCGATCACGTGACTCTTTCTCTTTTTTTTTTCATCTGGACTGACGGAGGAGGAGCAGCAGCGCGCAATAGAAAGGTAAGTAAAACAAGGGACAGAAGTGGTGATGGTGAAGGGGCACAGAAGTGGTGATGGTGAAAGGGCACAGAAGTGGTGATGGTGAAGGGGCACAGAAGTGGTGATGGTGATGGGCACAGAGGTGGTGAAGGGGCACAGAAGTGGTGATGGTGAAGGGGCACAGAAGTGGTGATGGTGATGGGCACAAAGGTGGTGAAGGGCACAGAGATGGTGATTGGCACAGAAGTGGTGATGGTGATTGGCACAGAAGTGGTGATGGTGAAGGGCACAGAGGTGGTTATGGTGTAGGGCACAGAGATGGTGGTTGGCACAGAAGTGGTGATGGTGATTGGCACAGAAGTGGTGATGGGCACAGAGGTGGTGATGGTGAAGGGCACAGAGGTGGTGATGGTGAAGGGGCACAGGATTGGTGATGGTGATTGGCACAGAGGTGGTGATGGTGAAGGGCACAGAGGTGGTGATGGTGATTGGCACAGAAGTGGTGATGGTGAAGGGCACAGAGGTGGTAATGGGCACAGAGGTGGTGATTGGCACAGTGGTGGTGATGGTGATTGGCACAGAGGTGGTGATGGTGATGGGCACAGAGGTGATGGTGAAAGGGCACATGTGATATTGTGAAGGGGCAAAAGTGACAATGAAGGGGCACAGTGTGATGATAGAGGGACAAAAGTGACAAGAGCACATACTTGGATTTATGCGTATTATTTTTGCAAACAACTTAAGTAAGTATTTCTGCCCTGACTTCAATATTTATTATGTTGTTTTGACCCAACTACTTAAAAAAACGGGACTGCTTGGTAATTATTTAGGGGTGCCTTTTTCTGCAGCAGGGTGGCCTTGCTCTTTTCACATGTTAGGTACGCCCCCAAAGATGCAAGCCACGCCCTCACCTCCTTTGGCGGCGGCACATGCTTTCATATCTACTTAACTATAGGGGTATATGGTAGGCATGCGGCGGCACATGCTTTCACTTCTACGTAACTATAGGGGTATATGGTAGGCTGCAAAAATATAGTGCTATGGATTGTTGCAGGGAGGGGCCCCAAAAACAGTATCCTGCCTAGGGCCCTATGAGGTGTAAATCCGGCTCTGCTGGAGAGGTTGTGGAGAAAAGGGGTCCTTTCTCCACGTCTGGTGGTCTTGCCCATCTATTACCTTTTTTTGGGATGATGTTGCCACTTTGATTAGTAATGTTACTTCCATCCAGGTTTCCAAGTGTTCTTGGTTGTTTCTTCTAGGCTACCCTATCAAGGTTTTAGATAAATACGCAGATAAATTGTCCGTTCAAATCCTCAATCCTCAATGCTGCTAGATGTCTAGTTGCAAAACATTAGAAAAACCCTGATCCTCCATCTAGAAAACAACTAATTAATAAAATTTGGTACCTGGCATCTATGGAAAACATTTTTGCATATCTAAATAAGAAAACTCGTATAGTCTCTCAAATCTAGGGTGATTGGTTCATTTACAATGGTTTCTCTGGAATCACAAACTCAACTAATCTTCCCAAAAGTATATCTGCCCTTTTTCTATAAATAATATTTTGTAGATAATATACTACATTATCTTTCCACCCCCGGGAGTCCAGGTTTCGACCTCACTATTTCCCTCCCCCTCTAACCCCCCTCTTTTTTTCCTTTATTCAAAACGTCACACTGTCAGACTTCGTATATGGGTCTATTCTCAGTTTTATTTTACTATTGTTACTACATTTGTGAATCTTAGACTCTCACTTTAAATATACTTGGTCATCTGAACTTGCTTTTATCATAAGTTATTATATATCTATTGTATCATTTGCAGAGGCTTATGAAAATACACAATGATGATGGTCATTAACACTAGCTAGAAACTTTTACTATTTGAGAATTGACCTCTAAAGATATTACAGTTTTCTGCTCCTCATGTCTATATTATGTGGTTTTATAGGTGTATTCTACAATTAAATCCCTACAACTTTCATACATACACAAGAAGGAATCTTATATCTGCTGTATTATAATGTATAATAATAAATAATATTAATATTGGCTAATGTATTATTAATAATAATATGTAATGTACATTTGTAAATAACAATAGTGAGTAATTATTCATTTATAACTATAATAATAATATGTATTATAACGAGATTTATATTTAAATCATACCCAATAATATATACATATTTTAGCATCAAAACAAATGTTAAAAAAATATTGTATCTTTTATTCTTGATGATTGTAATTACTTCTTGTGACGAACTTTAATAAATAAAGTCTTTAAAAAAATAAAATATAGAGGGCGGTTGAGGAATATTATAAGCTTGTCTGAAGAGGTGGGTTTTCAGAGAATGTTTGAAGATTTGAAGCATTCTGCTATTTGTCCACATAGATTGCACATACTTGCCAACTCTTGCGGAATGTCCAGGAGACTCCTGAATTCCAGGTAGGTCTCCCGGGACAGCAAGCAATTCTCCCACATCCTGCCCACTTCCTAGTGAAATAGGCAGGATCTGAGCGTCAATGACCTGATTGGAGGGGAATAGTGTCATCTTAGAACCCCGCCCCCGATGACAGAATGTTGATTTCATCGCAGGGGGTCAAAGTGACTGGATTACCCACGAGCAGTCCCCTTCTGCCCTCCCACCACGCTATCCGGCATCTCAGAAGCTTAAAAAGAGAAGTTGGCAAGTATGAGATTGCAAAATAAGAGAATGTAAGCAAATGACTCTTCTTATCAATCTCTTGATACCCTCCTATAGCAAAGAACGTGCTACTTAAAAAACATAATTTAACAATATGATTAGTTCAATAAGTTTGTTTATTTAATGCTGCCAGATTTCTTTTAGGTACACTTTGTGCTTTTGCTATCAAGTTTTATAACAAAATTCTTTGAGCATTTTAAAACTTATAGAGCTTCCCTCATATTTAATTGTATTTATGAAGAAACAGAAATGAAAGTACACTCCAAAGTACATTCTAAATGCCGATACGTGCCATATTTTGGGTACAATCGCTCTGCACATATCCAGAACTGGACCATAGGCCAGTGAACACAGCAACTTCTAATTAATCTTTGAGCGCAAAGGACCCTTACTGCAGCCTACAATTTCATGGGCGGAACAGGGAGGGGACAGGCAGTATGATTTACACCAGGTTGGGTGTAAGTGTCGATTACTAGTGATGATAGCTGTGTACGCATGCTGGAACATGTGTTTGCAATCAGGAGCAACTGTTAAAATGCATATTATATACAGTAGATATTAATAACATGCTAATAATTGTATTTTATGGGGAAACAAAAATGGAGAAAAAATATTTTTTATGTTTTGTCATTAATGGCTATAGTACAGTTGACAATAATGGAATATTTATATTTTTCTGTGCGTTATTTGGGGACTTTTTTATTCCACATATATATTAGACATATCCTGCAATGTATTGTCTGTCAGAGCAGAGAGCACTTAGACCCATATTCAACAAGAGACATATCATCAGATCCAAGTTGAATATGGAAATGCGGATGCTTAATTTACAAGCTTTTAAAAAAAAATGCAATTTACGTTCGTTTTGCGTGCCTTAAAGAATCAGGACCACAATATTTTCTTCTAGTTGTTTTTTTTTGTGAATGACAAACTGTTTTATTTCTCAGTCCTGGATCTTTTCTATTTAGAAGACCACTAAACCCCAAAATATAAATGTTCACATATGAACCATGAATGTAGAATACCGTATATACTCGTGTATAAGCCGAGTTTTTCAGCATACTTTTGTATGCTGAAAAAGGGCACTCGGCTTATACACGGGTGAACTTACCTGGTGTCCGGTCCCTCGGCTGTCAACTTCTGCATATGCGCTCCAACAACAGGAAGTTCGGCATTTGGAACGCAAACTTGCGTTCCAAATGCCGAACTTCCTGTTGTTGGAACGCATAAGCGTTCCACTGCCGGGTAAGTGAAAAAAATTCTCTCTCTCTCTCTCTCTCTCTCTCTCTCTCTCTCTCTCTCTCTCTCTCTCTCTACATAATGAACAAACAATACAGCCACCATGTTCATACATTTATATCCCTACCCCTTATATACCCCCTTATTTAGGTTAGGTTGTACCCAATGATTTTATAATCATTTATTAATGTTCCTTGTCATAGATTGAGCCTATCATTTTTATTTAGGTTTTTAAATTAGCGCTCTTTTCCACCCTAGGCTTATACTCGAGTCAATAAGTTTTCCCAGTTTTATGTAGTAAAATTAGGTGCCTCGGCTTATATTCGGGTCGACTTATACTCGAGTATATACGGTACATTGTTTAGTGTTAACCTGACATTCCGCAGCAGATAAGTTAAAAAGTAAATTACTACATTCCCACACCACTGCACACCGCTGAAACTCATCCCACATATATATGAGATAGTGTCCTGATTGAGCTGATTCTGCAGGTATTTTAATTAATGTGTGTAAACCAAAGATTTGCAAAGATCTCACTCAACCTCTACCATACTCTCCTAATGTAGCAACCTGCTGCAGAGGAGTGAAATATTGTGGACATATTTTTTTACATATAAAGACTAAATAAGTCATAAAATATATAAGTAAATAAGTTGCTGTGTGTATATCATTAAGCTCAGTACAACATTTGTTATATATTAATATCAAATTGTGAATTTACTGGTTCTATAACTGATCATGTTAGGGTAGATGGGAAAATAAGGGAATGCATGTTGATATTTGTTACCAATTTAACCAAATGACAAAGCTTTATGAGTTTTTCAAGGTCAATTATTAACTTTGCTCATAGGTGGAAATTTGCACTAAACCTCTAGCAAACAATCAGTACCTAGCTTTTATCTGTCTAGAACAAGTTAGACAATGAAATCAAATGTCTGATTGGTTGTTTGTTTTAATGCAGTTTTACACGTATTAATCAATCACAATACAAAGATTCAGGGTAGCACAACTTTCATTCAAAACCATAAACTTTCAGACAGACTCTGTTAACTGGTGCATGAGTCCAATTCTGGTTGATGAAAAATTAAAATGCTGTTTTTTAAGCACTGACATTAATTGCGTAAGCACTGATACATAGTAATGGTTGGAGACTTATAAGCAATGATCATAGTCTGCAAAAGCGCTAGTGGTCTCTTTCAGCAGGATAATGCGGCCTGCCACACTGCAAAAATTGTTCAGGCATGGTTTGAGGAACATAACAAAAAGTGCAAGGTGTTGACCTAGTCTCCAAATTCCCCAGATCTCAATCCGATGGAGCATCTGTGCTGGAAAAACAAGTCTGAGCTATAGAGGCTCCACCTCATAACTTATAGGACTTATAGGATCTGCTGCTAAGTCTTGGTACCAGATACCACAAGACCCCTTGAGAGGTCTTGTGGAGATAATGCCTTGATGGGTAAGGGCTGTTTTGGTGGCAGGATGTGGACCTGCCCAATATTACACAATACACAATATTAGGTACAATATTAGGCATATTATTGGTTTTCATGTTGTGGCTGATCATTGTATGTATAAAGATGTAAATATTACGGTTTTAAAAACTGAGATAAAAGGGACACTTTCTAACATGTGTGGTAGGACAGTGCTAAGTTAAGATCATACTATTTATACTTAAACAGTTACTAAGCTAGGTCCTAAATACAGAGGTTACACTCACAACTTTGAGTAGACTATTGAACCTGCCAGTCTCATACCTACCTAATTCAAAGGAATCCACCAGGAATCTAACAGTTTTATTGTGATACACCTGGATGGCTTCGTAGCAAAGAGGCGTACCTGGCTGAATAGTTTGTCCAAGGTATGATGTGAGGGTCACCTTTTCAGCTAAGTAAACCCCACAACACCCAAGTCTCCTGGTCAATCTAAATAAATATTGTAATGGGGCCGTGTTTTTCTATCACATTAAGCCTGCACAAAAACTCTCAAGATCTATCTGGCATTTAGAATTCATATGTCACCTCAATGGAAACATGAAACACTGTGCTGGCACTCAATTATACAACATCTAAACAAAGTGTGTACTCTAGAAAGGCTGGGAGCACTGTTCATTGTCCCAGACAAACAAAACAAAAAAATATCGGGCACTACTGGCAGCGCAGGTATGGAGCCCTACTTGAACACATATAAGTGAGCCCATTCTGTGAGTTAAATACTATATTCAACAGATTGCTGATTGTGCTGGAACATCTGTTGACTGAATTACACTACTATACATTTATTTCACTCTAGGTGATGTTTATTTGGCAAATATATTCATTAACCACCTGAAGAATCATATACTTATGTCATGTAACCAACTACTGCAATTGATATACTGTATAATTATTATGTTATATTATTGATTAATATTTCTATATTCTGTTTTATTTTTTAAAAAGGCATAAGTGCTATTTCCAATTTTCCAATCATTACTGTGGAGCTCATTTACTAATATACAACAACAGATTTTCTATCAGCGCTTATTGCAGCTGATAAATGCTAGAAAATCAGTTATTGCCTCAATTTAGTAGTAAAATTTTGCTAGATACTCATCTTCCTGGCAATACTGGCTAGTAGCAGCAAAAGAAGTCTTATTGCCGCCCAGTCTTGGTGTATCTGTGCCTGTGTGACCCAGCGTTGCCAGTTCGCACATGAGCAGCATTAAATTGCTAAACAATATATAAAATATATATATAAAGAATAAAAATGGTACAGGCATTCCAATTTGAAAAAAATGCTTTATTTAAAATAGTGGAAAGAGGATTGTGGTGATCCATGTTCTTCTGCTTCGCATGGGGAAGCGTTATCATATTTGTCAATTTGACAGATAGCCCTTAATAGATAGGGAGAAGCCATATTTCCACCAAAAACACCCATTTTCACCAGAGATAG
The DNA here is from genome assembly GCF_038048845.1 of Mixophyes fleayi. Taxonomy (NCBI): domain Eukaryota; kingdom Metazoa; phylum Chordata; class Amphibia; order Anura; family Limnodynastidae; genus Mixophyes; species Mixophyes fleayi. The sequence continues at coordinate 285,344,242 of NC_134403.1, forward strand.
GGCTTGTCTATATTTAATAAATACACCTATGACTTTACCCTAAATGTGATAATGTATTCTGATGCTGATAAAATACTCCTCTCCTGCAATATGACCTTTGATTTATTGTGTAGCAGTCTAAAATTAAGATGAAGCAACTCAATTCCTTAGCTGACCACAAAATGTTGATGTACCGTATGTGTTTTAAAACAATTCACATTGTGAATGCTGCAAAAGGGTTATGTCAAATTTGCATATACAATTTGCAGAAGCCAGCGACCTATTCATCAAAATTCTTCTTATTGTGGTGATAATAAATAATCTTTCAGCAATTTATTTCTGTGGCAATAATTTGCGCATTGTTTTTATTTTTTAATGCACATATACAGCCAAAGTAGCTTTTTTTTAGGCTTCTTGGGGGCATATTCAATTGGCCACGTTACTGTTAAAAGTCATTACGGTAATAGTGCGCGTAATTACCGTTATTACGGTAGTTCTAACGCCGGCTTTCTGGCGAGCAGAAAGCCGTGTTAAAACTACCGTAATAACGGTAATAGTTTTAACTCGGCGGTACTTCGGGGGGAATTGAATTCCCCCTTAGTGTCCTGTTTATCTATCAATGTTTTTAGGGATCGCATAAAGGGCCCTATTAACTTGTTTCTGTTCAGGGCAGTGGAACAGTCTTATGTCACATAAAAGTAGTAACATCAGTGTTATCACAAGACTCTCAGCAAAATATAAAAAAGAAGTAAAAATAAAATAATGCAAGGATCTGCCAAGCTGACAGCAATACATTTTATTTACTCTTTCATGACTCTTCCATGAAAGAAGGGATCTGTCATATTCACCAGCAAAAATACCTTTGATAAATAGGCTCATTAAGTTATATAGAACATACTTTTTCTATATATTTGTCCAGGTATATAGTGTATGTTTTGTTCATAGAGGTGGTTCAGTTACTAGATAATGTTAAGGCTTCTTTCTTATCTCACAGTTGTTTTATCTAATAGTAGTCTCCTTCCTCATTATTGTTTGTATTTATTTAGTCTAGTTTTCTTCTCACTTCTCTTTTTACTAGATAGATAGATATCTAGTTAGATACTAGTTAGATATCTATTAATATCCAATTTGTTATTGTAATTTCAGTAACTGCCTGCAATATCATCATCATCACCATTTATTTATATAGCGCCACTAATTCCGCAGCGCTGAACAGAGAACTCATTCACATCAATCCCTGCCCGATTGGAGCTTACATCCTATATTCCCTAACAAACACACACACAGACTAGGGTCAATTTTATAGCAGCCAATTAACCTACCAATATGTTTTTGGATTGTGGAAGGAAACCAGAGCACCTGGAGGAAACCCACTCAAACACAGGGATAACATACAAACTCCACACAGATAAGGCCATGGTAAATATCTTGTCAATTATTTATAGCAACAGGACATCATCTATCCAGTCCAGTCCTGTTTTAAATATTACAGCCTTGAGATACAATGATATATTTGGCATAAAATTAAGGCCAGGGATAAATGTAGTTGTTTGTGCTTTGATCAATTTGCACAGACTGTGTGGTACAGATCGCAACTGAAAACTGGAGATTCCAGGAGATATGTCTCCCACTGCGCAACCCCCACCCTTGTAAATTGGCCTTAGCAACAGTATCCCAGTGGTGTGATGGTGGCTGCAAGAATGCCAACAAGGTTGCCCCACATCTCCACTTGTCATAAATTTGGCTTAGCCATTATGGTCCTTTGGGCCTTAGATGGAAGCTCCCATGTTGTCTTGCTGATAGTCTGGTACTGTATGTAAGGCTGCATGTGTTGTGTGTGTTTCAGTACAGTGTATTGGAAAATTATTTTGGTTTTATTTAGAGATTATTACAATAACATGCTGTATTTCAGAAATTTCTTCAATTTAGCCATTTTAGTTTTATCAAATGAACTTGCAGAAACAAACCTACTGGAGTAACTTTGTGTACATGTAGGTTTCTTACACATGCGTGCAGCTAAGTTGATACACTGAAAGTGGAGACAAGCAAAAGAATTGAGGCTTGCTCAGAACATGAATGTGTGTTAGCAGGGTTATGCCACCTCACTAACATTAACACAACAGGGATTCGCTTATTGAAACATTATTAGGGAACACTCTTAGAAATCAGTGCAATTTTCAACTTTGCCTTATACAGGTCTATATATTAAAGGGAGAAAGCCCAATCTCTGTCAAAAATAGAAGTTCTCACCAGAGGTAGGGCATCTCCCCATCTATGACAGGCTATTGCTGTGCTATCACCAATAGTAGCCGCTGCCCATGAAAAGATTTCACAGCTTTCTCTGGTAAAAGCTCCCTCAGGTAAAGCATGGGGTAGCCACTTAACAAGCATTGCAGAGGAACATGTACTGCCACAATCTTCATATCGCTATCTCAGTCTGAATGCTAGTAATTAATATTTTTTTATACATATTTTAAAATGTAATTTTTATTTTATTTTTATGAACTAGGTCATACATGATGTACCTAGCTCAGCGAAGCAGTTACACTGTTCTTACCATTGGTTATAGAAATTAGAGTTTCTAGCACTAAAGGTTGTTAATACACAGATAAAGTTGGTGAGAAAAAAAATACTTTTATTTTATCCCTTCTTCAGACCAATGAAGATCTTCACTCAAAATATTTAGTTTTACATAATATATGTGAAAAAAAGAAAAAAGGTACATAGAATAATATCATTATACCACATCAATCTCAATAAGTGTTGAAAATATATTGAAGTGGTTTTGTGATATAGAATTTTATCTAAATGAATACTCTTGTGAACCTGTTCCCCAATGGGAATTCACTTACAAAACATAAATAAAATGTGGGTCTTGTGTGAATATCTGTGTTCTTAATCCTTCTTTTCAAGGCATAAACAGTATTATGATCAATTTGTCGTCTTTTATAGATTCACATTTACAGCCATTAGTAATAAACACCCCGGCTTACATAAAGGACACCAGTGATGTACTCATGAAGCTATCAAAGATGGAATGGCAAAATAACTATGTTCTGGTAATAGCAGATGTTGCTGCATTACACACGATCATACAGCACGATAAAGGACTAAAAGCAATATAATATTTCTTACAACAAACAAATTGTTCCTTTGAGTTAACAAAAAACTTAGAGAGGGGATCTAGTTTATTCTGGAGAACAATTATTTTTATTTCAATTGAGGTTGCTACCTTCAGATAAAAGGAATGGTGATTGGACACCAGGTTTTCCCCAAGTTATGCCAATTTGCTTATGGTTTATTGTGAACATCAATTTCTAGGGCTTATAACCTCTTTAGACCAAACCTGGTGTCCTTGCACCATTATATTGACAATGTTTTATTTGTGTGGAGGGAAATTCTTTACACTCTTTCTATAAATATCTAAATACAAATGAATTTAGCATCAGATTCATATTTCCATCAGTACAGAAGCAGTAAACATTTTAGATCTAAATATTTATATTGATTAGGGACAGATGAATCTAAAGTTATAAAAATCCACAGATGTCAACTATTTGTTGAGAAACAGTGAATACCAAGAAAATTGACTGAGAAGCATGCCATACAGCCAATTATTGAAGATGAAGAAGAATTGTACTAACGAATCCAAAATTTTAGATCAATTAGATGGAATAAAATCTGAGTTTCAACAAAAGGGATACACAGAATATGAATTAGAACATGCTAAAAAGATGTGTTTGTCAGGATCTGCTTCCCTTCCTCTGCAGCATCATCAGGATGCTGCTTAATCTCGGCAGCTCCTGCCTCTGGGATTTATTGGACTTCATATTTGTGTTCATTGTATGTTTCTCCTGCAGTACACGTTATCTACCAGAGGTGCTGCTATTGTGCCTGTTTCTTCCTACTACTAGGATTTGCCTTGCTGCACTAATTAATCACCAGCACCTGATTGTCTCTCTATTTATACCTGCCACTCCCTGTATACCTTGCTGGTCATCGTTGTTGTTGTTGTATGCTACTGTGCTGTACCTTGCTGTGCTCCTGGTTCACCTGTTCCCTGGTATTTCTTCATACTACATGTTCACCTACATCAGCCATGTTCCTGGTATTTGCTTTCTGCATCTCCCTGGAATCCTTGTTCTATATATTGTGATTTCTGCATTGAAGTGTGACAGTATGACCAGCCCAAAAAACAGCTTTGGAGCCGTGTGTGTCACGGTTCCGCGTCACAATTCTGCGACAGGAGTGGTAAGGAACGGTAACCAGCGAGGAACTAATATAACTCCCAGTAAGGCGCGGAGTCTAACAAGGAGGATGTATTCGCCAGGGACCAGCCGCAAGGCGGTTTGGACTTAGCTGCACCCCCTTGCAGGTCGCAGCCCTTACTGGAAGCGACCGGTTGAGATAATAAGGAGATAAGCCACAAGAGTAGTAGGTTACTCACAAATAGCAGAGATATGTTGCAGGGTGTAGCCAGCAGGTTATGCAGGAACAGAGAAGTAGCGCTGTAGAGTGTCAGCTCTGCAGACGACTGCTTACCACTAGGGTGGTGACAGGAATACAATTCAGTAGTCAGCAGGTTACTCACGAATGGTGAAGATGAGTTGCAGGGTGTAGCCAGCAATTTATGCAGAAACAGAGAAGAGGCGCTGTAGAATGTCAGCTCTGCGGACGACTGTTTACCACTAAAGTGACGGCAAGAATCCTATTCAGAAGTCAGCAGGACTCACGAATGGTGATGACGAGTTGCAGGGTATAGCCAGCAGGTCATGCAGGTACAGGGAAGAAGCGCTATAGAGTGTCAGCTCTGCAGACAACTGTTTACCACTAGGGTGGCTGCAGGAAATACAATTCAGCAGTCAACAGGTTCACTGGAATTGAGGAACAGCAGTACAGCGAGTAGATAATCAGCGCTTTGGATGAGGAGTAGAACAGGAGCCAGGAACCCATGGAAGGCACATGAAGATAAGGCACTGAGAACAGGCAGGAGGTGCCTTTTAAACTTTGGAGCCAAAACTCCAACCAAGAGGGACAGAGTAATTGACAGATCGGGTCTGCGCATGCGCAGACCCGGAGAGATGGCGGCGCCCAGCCCGGACCGAGCGGACGGCAGGAGAAGGTAAGTAAGCCGGGGATTGGGTATATGGCCCGATTCCCTGGCGTGTGATAGTGTGAAAGATTCCGCTTCAGATTTTTTTCTTGCAATTGTTTTCTTTGGCTCTCTGCTGCAACATGTCTGCCTTAAAAATCACTGTACTATTATTATTATTATTATCATTTATTTGTTTGGCGCCACAAGGTATCCGCAGCGCCGCACACAGTACTAACAGTAGACTATACAGGGTGAAACCATACAGAACAATGAACAAAAAGTACCAATACTTCAGAAACTCCGGCTAGTCATATGCAGAAAAGACGAAGCGGAAGAACAGGTATGGAGACAGGAGGGGAGGGGGCCCTGCTCATACAAGCTTACATCCTAAGGGAGGGTAAACAGACCAGGCACAAGAGGATCCAGTTGAGGCAAGAGGAGAGAAGGGAGGACGAGCTAAAGGGAGGAGATGGAGGTTAAGTAGATGGTTGGTAGGCTTTGAGGAAGACAACTACCTCAGCTACAGACTCTACAAGTAAATATAATTTTATTATGATCTCAGCTAGTTCAGTTTTCTGCCTTACTTATGGACCCACTCAGGATAGATTTTGTTTCTCAGAATTCAAATAATTTTGATTTGCCTCAACCAACCTTCTCTGCTGCTGAATCAGTATAAACAACTTCTCTTAATAATGCTACTGCAAATTTACTGTTTAACAAGAACTATGGTGTAACAAAATCCAGGTTTACAAGTGGTCCACGCCCCTATCTGACTGAAGAGGAGCAGCGGCACAGAAGAACTAATAAATTATGCCTCTGCTGTGCCAGTAATATACATTTTTTACAAGACTGCCCTCTCTGCAGACCACGACAGCCTACAAAACTGTCTTCTGTATATTCCCCTCCTCAATTTGAATTTGTTTGCGCTTCACTTCCCATGCCCACATTACAGCCTGTTCTGCTCTCTGGGATGAGGCATAGCCCACCAGTTCCAGTTGCGTGTCCTGGGGTGCCAGTTCCAGTCACCTGTCTCGATGTGCCAGTTCCAGTTACCAGTCTCGAGGTGCCAGTTCCAGTCACCTGTCCTGAGGTGCCAGCTCCTGTCACCAGTCCTGAGGTACCAGCCTCTGCATCCAGTTCTGTGGTGCCAGCCTCTGCCTCTAGTTCCGAGGTGCCATCCAGTTCTGAGGTGCCAGTCTCTGTCTCTAGTTCCAAGGTGCCAGCCTCTGCCTCCAGTTCCGAGGTGCCATCCAGTTCTGGAGTGCCATCCTCTGCCTCCAGATCTGAGGCTCCTGCCTCTGCTTCCTGTTCCTAGTCTCCAGCCTCTGCCTCCGGTCCTGAGTCTCCAGCCTGTGCCTCCAGTTTCAAGCTGCCAACCTCTGTCTCCATTCCAGAGACATTGTCTGCTCCAGAGGGGATGCTGTCCTTAGAGTCGGTTCCAGAGAGATTGCTAATAGTTCAGCCCGAGTTGCCACTTAATACGGTTCAGCCAAGTTGCCACTTAATATGGTTCAGCCTGAGTTGCCATTTAATGCGGTTTAGCCCGAGTTGCCACTTAATATGGTTCAAACCGAGGTGACGTTCAATACAGTTCAGCCTGAGGTACACTTAGTGCTGTCCTGATGAAGTGAATTTCACCACCTCACAGATTCCCGTATCTTCCTGAGCAATTGTCTACAATGTGGAAATTGTGTGATCTCAGAGGAGGGTGCCCAGATCTTTGCAGAGAACAAGAAGGAGCTTTTCAAAGTTTTAAATCTCAATAAGAAATGTGACTCTTCACTTCATAGGCTGTTTGTGGCGTCCGTCAGTCCACAGGCCGTGCCTTATTTTTACATTAAGTTCCATCTGTCTGTTTGTGAGGCGGCCAGAAAGCTCTGTGGATTTCTCAAAAGCCTAGGCATCCATCATGTGTTTGACACAACCATTGCTGCAGATTTCATTATCCTTGAGACCCAGAAAAATTTTATTCAAAGGTTTAGATGGCGGACACAGGATGAACATGCCTTCCCCATGTTTGCATCAGCATGTCCTGAATGGGTGCAGTATGCTGAACGTGTTCTGGGTGATTCTGTGACTCCTCACATCTGCACCATAAAATCAACTCAGCAGATTATGGGGTCGTTAGTAAAGGGGTACTTAACGACACACAAGAACCTGACCCCTGACAAAATATTTAATCTCACTGTGGCTCCTTGCTATGACAGGAAGATGGAGGCCCTCAGGGAAGACTATTACACTGAGCTGCATAACTGCTTTGATGTTCACTGTGTGCTTACATTGGGAGAGGTGATGCAAATTATTGAGCAGATAAACATATCTTTCAAAGAAGTGGAAGAATGTCCTCTAGAGAATGTCTTTGGAGGAACAACTTGTGAATTTGTCCATCATGAAGGCACCAGCTCTGACGGGTATCTAGCACATGTGTTCCGTCATGCAGCCAAGGAATTGTTTGGCATGGATGTTTAGGAGATCACATACAAAACACTAAAAAACAAAAACTTATGCTTAGAATAGGATGGAGAGACTGTGCTGAGATTTGCAGCTGCATATGTATTCCGGAACATTCAGAACATGGTGTTCAAACTACACAAGGGAAAATTTCACTATCATTTTGTTCAAGTTTTAGCTTGTCCAGGGAGGTGCTTCAATGGAATAGGCCAGGCACAGACAGTTGACGGAAAACAAGAGCGGGCCTAGCTGCAGGAAATGGATACAATACCACCCTGCTGCCCACACTGCCTCCCTCCCCACAATGTCCCCCCTGCATCAGACTGCCCCCCCAAGCATCACATTGCCCCTCTAGCATCACACTGCCCCCCTCAGTATCACATTGCCCCCCCACAGCATCACATTGCCCCCCCCCCCTCGGCATCACACTGCCCCCCAGCATAACACTATCCCCCCAGCATCATATTGCCCCCAGCATCAAACTGTCCCCCCCAGCATCATACTGCCCTACCCTCAGCATCACACTGCTCCCCCAGCATCACATTGGCCCACCCCCAGCATCACATTGCTCCCACCCCCACATCACACCATTCTGTACTTACTTATCCACAGGTATCTCCTCTTCTGTATGCTGTTCCTGAGTCGGGTCAGTGAGGAGGAGGGAGAGGTAGCGGAGGAAGACACTGCGTCAATCCCAGGGTCTGTGCCTGCTACAGAAGAAAACCCAGCAGAGACTGTAGCAGCATTGGTGCAGGGATCCACTGTCTGCGCTGGAAGAGCCGGCAGTGTGACAGCTCATCTACTTTAGGCCCTGCGTCCATCACTACCCATACTTTCTCTTTTCAAGTTATGTTAGCTGCTCTCTCTCTCTCTGTTTAGCCTCTATTATATGCCCTGTGCTCCATCTTTCTCCTTTAGGCTCTTTAATTGCCCTGTGCTCAATCTTTTTTTTCATTATGGCCACTATTTACTATTATTTGATTATGTGCCAATATCAAAAAATTTCTGTTGCCGCTTATTGCATAAATATAAAATCTTGCTCACCACAATTTACTATTACAATTTTGTCAGGGCAGCTCCCAGCAATTCTCACTGGTAGTGGTAAAAATAGTTTTACCACTTCGTAAGACAGTCCTGCATGCATCTGAATCTAAATCAACTCATGTTCCAGAACACCATTTACCCAATGTACCAGAGAGAAGGTATATCTTTAAGATCCCCTGCACATCGGCAACCTTGTAGCCATTATATTGTGTGCTCTTCCCCCACAGTATTTATGTATCTCCTTGTCATCATGTACATATAATTGCAACAATCACAGGATTCTATGCTGTCGCCATTCTGAGCTGGTGACAGCAATAAGACGACAGGAGCAGTACTTGTACCACCGCTGTCCTTGTTAAACAGGCTCATGGGTAAGACATCACCACAAAAGCCTAGAGAAAACTATTGCTGGTGATATATGGTTATTATATTTTTACTGGAGAAAGAATTTTTCTTCCTTTCATAAATTGGGGCCTATATCCTACTACCAAAATGTCACCGCAAACCTCACTCCATCCCTATATATACACCTCCTAAAATAGCTGCGGAATTGACACTGATAAAATGCAGTCCCTAGCACTCCCTTGAGGCAAAGTCCGTGAAGAGGTAATACCGAATATGTGCATGAATAGATAATTTGAGCTACACATCCTATCTCTTTGCTCAGCATGGTGAAGCATGTTTTCAACACAAGAGTTGTTTGAGGTGAGTGCCTTATAAACCACTGCACACCACTAAAAAGGCCACAAAATAACAACAAAACTTTCTCAGTGGAAAGCAAACCAGGATATTACAAGTACACATGCAATTTCGGTGCACTTTGTTGTCATTTGTTCCACAGGACTCTAAATTCATGAAGAAGTGCATCAACAATGTGTATACTTCTTTGATTTGCTTTACATTTGTGTTGAATATACAGATCAGGAATTAACCTGTGCATGTACATTTGAAAGTATCAAAATTAGGGCCAACAAAATTGTAGTTTAATATATTATTTTTAAGGACCCAAAACAAGAGCATATTACCAAATTTAATTTATAAGCAACTTTTACATATTCAAGTAAAGGATGATTTCCTGCTTCTGGCTGGAAAATTTGAAAGATAACCATTGTCTTCTTTGCTGCCCTAAATGAGCTATGAATTTCCTTCCTCCCATGTAGAGAAGAAATTGAGCTACCTCAAAGGAGTAGGCAGCAGTAGATTACTATGGTGGCCTCACTTACTGGCGTCATCACGCCGCTATTTTCAAAGTCCCAGCGCCAATTATTATTTTGCTGGGTAGAATGGCTTCATTATAGGGCAGGGGTCATTTTTTGGCCAATTTTATAAATTGTTCTATGAAGAGAATAATGGGAGATTAATTGATCTCAGTGTGCAGAACATAGTGTGTGCAGAACATAGTGTGTGTTAAAAACTTTTCACTTGTTCTCAGCATGTACAATTTACCCCTCTCTCCACTTCCACTGGTAGTTGTGAATAGATTGTATTTTTCCTTCCTTGAGCAGTTCCCTCATTTAACTGATTTAAATATTTTTTAGGATATGAGATAAGTCTAGGAAGTGAAACATTTGTACTATATTAATAAGGATTCAACTAAGTGATCTCCTAAAGTAAATTATTGGATGTGAAACAATGCTGACTTGTATTTTGTTAATAAGGACCCCCCACATACATTTCTTACCCTCTATTCATCTTGTTTAACCTTCTTTAATTTAATGCCTATGACATCTTTTTTTTTAACTCCATCTGCCTTTAGAAGATCTGCATTCCTTGAAATAACTCCCATTTTTAAGGGACATGTGACTGTAACTCTGCTCCTTCTAAAAACATCATAACCGCAACTTCAACTGCTTTCAATATTCCTTAGGGATAATCTAATAAAGGGAGATTAAACAGCCAACCAGTGGGAGGCTAGAAGAATTCATTAGCAGGTCATCTGATTAGTGAAGATGTTCCTGGTAGCAAAACATTCCTTGTTGTTCAGAATGACTTGGGCGCTTGACGCACCAGAAAGACAAACAGTACGGGGTTAAAAATGATGCATATTGTGTTGCATATAAATGGCGGTAATTAAAACAAATGGACAGCAGTTAATTATTTAATTGAAACTGTCCATTTCAAGAATGTTTCTCATAGTTAGCTAGCAGGAGATGAGTTGTGTATAAACATTCTCAGGGGGCCTAACATATGAATGCTTACATATATAAACAACACAAGAAGATAAATGCCATTTGGCCCACCTTATGTCCTGCTCTACGGTGTAATGTGTATTAATTCCTTGGTCATCACAATTAAATTAATTAATTAGTATATAATAAAAAGCAATTAAACACTGGAATTAACATTATACAGTATAGGAGAGGTGGGCAACTTGTGGATGTCCATCTCTTATTGGATTATTACTTTATAAATCAGTCATCTTAAAAGTTTATTTAATCTACATTTTGTAATATAGTTTGATAGCAGCAATATCATTAATTTTTCTTGATATATTTTGTCATTCATCAAAACATTTTCTCAGTACACGGTTGATCAATCAGTTACAAAATGAGCATGCAGTGAAAGGATTTTAAAACAGAAGGTAGTCACATGCTCCCTGTTTTAAAAACAGCATTCACAAAACCAAAACTTGGCATTCAATTGTCACTAGAAATTACGGGAGGAGACAAGTAAATCTTGATAGGGCTATTTGGCTAACATTGAGTTTGAAACCATTGCATGTGTATGCATTTTTGTTACAGTGACAAGCTATTGTCCCCTTTTAGCTCACCTCAATTACTAGGAAATTATCATGAAAAACACAAAACCACTAACGCTAGGTAATGAGGTTTCCATATTTTCTGTAGGAACCAGCCTATTTACAGGAATGTTAGGTTAGGAAATCACAGCAGTTCGCCTTTGTTTGAGATGTCATTCCCATATTTAATTATAACACTTGGACTGTGCAGGAAGTATAGTTATGGCAATACTCTCCATGAGTGGATTGTTTTATTTGCTACTTTTTAATAGACCACAAGTATATTTTTGAATCCACACAATTTCATAAACCAAAAAAATCTAATTTAATACTTGTTGAGGTTAAACAGTCCAGAAAAATACATTGTGTATGCCTGACAGTTTATGTGAGTCTGTGTAACTTTAGATCAGTTGGTGGAGATAGAAAGACATTCCTACTGTTCAGTATAGCATTTTACAAGTCACACAACTTTAGAGAAGCCATGGAGGCCTGATTACGAATTATGAGGGTTTCTAATTCGCACTTTTTTCTAGAATTTATCTATCCAGCTACTTATTGATATTCTTCTGTCAGGACAGCACTTCTGAAAAAAAAAGTACTCTACAGTAGATAAATTGTGCATAAACATTCTATGATTTTTCTGGCATTGTTGCTTTGATAAATTATCCCGTTATGATGAAACAGCCATTTCCACAGGATTTTGGGCAAAAATATGCTTTATAAATAGGCCCCATGGTCTACGCCCTCTAGCAGTTCAGAAATGTACTATAAATAATACAAAAATGCTACTCTTGAGTTTTTCTTCAGAAACCTTTATATGTTGTTATTTTACAAGTGCCATTCTGTACAACCACAATGCAGACATAATTGGGTGGGGCATTGATTAAGTGATTCAAGCCATCAGATTCTTTCTCCGCTGTGTGAGTATGTGATTTGTACCGTGTAGTGGTGGGTGAGAACTGGTTATACAAATTGTGCTATCATGATCCCTGCTACGTGATGATGCAAATTCAGTCATTGTGCAGTTGGGGGAGGGGGGGCAGGGCCATAATGACGAGAATTGTGGGACATTAGCCCTCTAGGCGCCCGCATGTACACGTTACATATACACATACATTCATTATGTAATACATATTTGCATTCTTATATATTAATCATTTATTTTCCTACATTTGTGCACAGCGCTGCAAGTTAACAATTTTGACGCCACAGCATTGGGCATAATCTTTGCTGTGGTGGGCATTTTCTGTTATTATAAAGGTATATACAATGGTTAATATTTTTAGAATAATTATACATTTATATAACATATTATATTTATTCAATATTTCAAAGCAAGATGCAAAGCAGGGTGTACACTTACTATGCATCTGTGGTGATTTTATGCGTGTTTTGAATGTATGTTCTGCACATATGAAGATTGTAAGTTGTGTTTCTAGAAAATGTTAAGGTGAAATCCCTCCTCATGAAAATGATCTGCTTGTGTGTTGCCTTATAAAGAATATAATAATACAGCATCACTATAATTAAAAAGAACAAGCATTTGCTAATAGCTTATCATTACATTCTGTAAAAATATTACGATGGTAAGAAAAGGGTTTAACAAAACATGATAATGTGTGTTGTTTTTAAGACACATTACCACTTCCTTCATTCTCCTGTTTCTCAAGCCAGAATTCCAAATCTTCTTGGCACATATACAAAAATGTGTCTTTGGCTCATGATCTGGAAGATTTTTTACAGACTTTTAGTATAATTGCAAAACTGTATTTTTAATGAATATCAACAGCCCCCACACTAAGGCAGCAGCAACAAACCCACAGTGATTAACTTAGGAGGATTCCTAATTAGGCTTAACTTATACTAAGGGCAACAGTTCTAACAAGTCGCAATGTACAATTACACCGAATGTAAAATGACATCCCTTAAATAGTATGGTGTCAGTAAAAAGAAAAAATTTAGAATTTTGTATAAATTTATTATTTGATCCTCTGAGTTTGATTTATGTCATTAGAAAATGTTTAACCAACAAATAGACCAGTCACAGATAGGACAATGCACAGGAAAAAGCTGCTCTAATCCATAGCAGCCAATCAGATACTTTGATTTCCTAAACTGTACTAAAACAGTGATCACTCAAATCTGATTAGTTACTGTTGGTAACTTCATTTTTTTCTGTGCATCAAACTACTGGTATGTAGAGAGCAATAATTACAGCTACTAGCTTTTGCATTGTAATATACCAGTTGTGCCATTTTACTTAAGCTTTGTTTTCCTGGGCATTATGTAATTTGTTATATCTTAATAATCACAATGATAAGTCTTGACACAATTTCACGTTGAGGTGATGACACAATACACTTCTCACTTACCATGGGCATAATTTACTACTAGTGCAAAAGTACACCCATAGCAACAATCAACAATTATCTTTAATTAATTTGATGTAGACAAGGGAGTCATATTTCAGTTTGCTACAGATTTTTATTTGCACTTTGTAAGTAAATGTGTGCTGTCTTTAAGTCATTGAGGGGCATATTCAATTGTATGAATACCCCGCCATGTAAAAACTACTACCATTATTATGGTAGTAGTTAGCTGGATTTCAGCTCGCGGCTCAGCGAGAAAACTACCGCAATAACGGTTTTTCCACGCACGGAGCGAGAGATTTTCGGCGTTTCCGACAACAATTGAATATGCCCCTAAGAATCATTTTTGAAAATACAAAACCGTGGACATGCTATACAATTCCCTCTTGTTGTGACATTTCTTGTTTAGTTTTAAGCAAATGCACCCAATGTTATGCACATAGAGTTTGAACAAGAATATGGTGGGGTTGAAAACTTTTGCTTGTTCTGATTGGAGGAGCTGGGTCACGGGAAATGGCAGCTGTGTGAGCTAGGTACACTTGTGAGCCTGATATTCTGTCCAAATACAACAATGATATTTTGTTATACGGGACAAGATACAGCTTTTAAGTTAGATTCAAGAGGTGGAAAAGATGTATTTAGGGGGTGTTCCATGTTTTATCATTTTTTCTCCCTCAATCTTGGAGGTAAGATATCCAGGTTTTAGCCTACATTTTCAATTTGAAAATGTATTGCACTCCCACATATTTTACTGTTCATAAATTTCTTTTAGTGAGTTAAAGAGAGATTCATCTATTGCTTATTCAAGATCCAATATTTTTTCAGTTAACCTTCATGAAGAAAATAGTTGCCTTGATAAAGTGACTAGCGAATTAGCAATCAGTTGTAAGTAATGTAGATATCAAGTGCCCAATACTTTGAACTGTGTGTCATGCTTTATTCATAACGGTAATTGTGTAATTGGTACGTAACTGTGTCTTGCACTATGTGCAACTGTCACATTCTGTTTGATAAGGGATATGCAATATTAAGAATTTAAGCTTTTGGATCAATCAAAAGGAATAAAATGTTACATTTTTTTAACCTTACCATTTGATTCCATAAATATCTATTCACACGTGTGAGTTCATTTGATTTGTGATCAGGTGAACTAGTGAGGGTAAAATTGTTAGATATAGGAGTCAAGGGATGGGTTATATATTTGTTGTTGATTTTTGATTTGTTGTTGCTTTTTGGAATTTGTGCTAAAACACTAATCAAACTTTAAGGCTGCTTAAACATGATATCACACTGGCTCTATCTTCCATATGGTGGTCAATGCACAGACCTGCTAACAATCAGGATCATTAATCTAAATTAAAGCCCATACAGTACACACGAGAGTTAGTAGTAAACTCACATTTTTTTGTCTTTATTTATCATGTTTTCACTAGAAACCGTTTAGACATAACTGCAGACTATTTTGCACCTCACATTTCTTCTGTGGACATGCCAAAGTAATCTTGTTTATTTATTGACCTTTTCTTATATTAGTTGTGTCATGTGAAATTGGTTAATTTATTTTGCAAGTTATATTTATTTATGTATGCCATTCTTTTATTTATAATTCTGCTACTAGAAAGTTCCAAAATACAAAAAAGAAAATAACAAGTAAATAATTGCTGCTGTACAGTGACAATATTATACACACAGACATGATTGCCAAGTGTCTGTTCTTACAGTCACTGTAAGGAGCACTGATATACAGGGTAATAAGGAGAGGGAGCATCAGCAAAAGCAGTCATTTCAAAAAAGGGGGTTTAGTACATTTATGCACCAAATTATGAAAAAAATACCTTATTAAAAAAACCCTAAGCCCCAAACATTCTTCATAAAAGGTTCCATACAGTGGCGGACCTACCTACACACTGGTTGCCATGTGGTCTGGAAGTAACGAGGGCCCAGTGATGCTCATCTATCCATATACAGAAGCCCCTGCTACTCTCTTCTAACCATGCTTGTGGCCAGATGAAAGGGCAGTGAAATCCCCAATGGGGCTTTGCTGCCGTGTCCGGGTACTGTTCTTACACCCCTGGTTTCATACATATAAATAAACATGTGCAGAGTTTAGGCATTGGTAATAATGAATAATCTTCCTATATTTGGAATAAGTTCTCAAGCTACAGTAGTCTAATTTCATTCTATTTCTTTTCAGGATTTCTCTGCAGAAAACTGTCAGCAATAGGTGTTAATGAGACAGTGGGAAGGACTGGACCAAACCATGGCAAACAGCTATGTAACAGTTACTGATGCATACTGTCTTGCAGAACCTCTACCGTATTATGGTGAGTTAAAGGAGAATGATATCAAACATGGAAAATATTAACTAAAAAGCTTTTATCCAATTATTATCCTTGAATGGGCTAAATAAATGTCCAGCATTTCCCTTCTCTTCATTCAAGTCATCTCGGCTATGGCCAGAGAGAATTGTGACTATATAGAATAAGACATGTAGCAGGCTCCCACAGTATGTACACTGGGGGCCTCATTTAGAGTCGGACGCAATGTGCGTCTAAGACATACATGCAAGAGCAGGAATGGGAGGGTGCTGCAGCTTGCTAGGGTATTACGAGTGACATGCAACCCCAGTTGCATTCCACTCCTTGCATCACCTAATTCCTGCCACACTTTTTCAGTCTTTTTTGTCGTGTGCCGTCTGCGTCTTGATCCGTCTAGGGTTGTGTTTGCGGGAAGACGCCCATAGTATCTAAATTATTCACAGTCACGCCTACATAACTCCATGTTCCACCTTTTCCCTCGTACTGAGATGCAAGCTGTCGCAAGTGTACACTGCGTCTGAAAAGTCGACGGAACTGATGCAGAGGAAATGTGCACAATGCGCTTGAAATGGACTTTGCGTACTACTCTGAATGAGACCCTGGGTGTCAAAACAGCCAACTTGATTCCCCAGTGACTAGGATAACAATTAGTAAGTACATCTTACTTTAAGTTACAAAAAATTATAAACTTATCTTCATATATTGACCAACTAACAGGACAGAATGAGCTACTTGTACAGTAGTTTATCATTATAAATGACCACTGATACCATAAAACAGCAAATATGTATTTTAGCTCTATTAATATGTTTAATGTGAATAAACTATATAGATATACTTTTTGTGTGCATCATTATTTGTTGCTTCCTGTGGAATGTACTTACACAGGCTTTATCCATTTTATATGCATATTTTAAAGACAGATAAAAAATAAAACAGGCTTGTGTGGTCTGGAAAAAATCATGTTCCACGTATAAAGTTCATGGTGTAGTAAAAATTGTTATAGCTTCCTAAGAAATGTTTTTCCTCACATTTTGCTGCAATTTAGCTTTTTGGGACACAATATAAAACTGTTAACTCATTTGAAACATCACATAACATATTGTAATAAGAAAAGCAAAACCTTTGTAAATATTAGCAGTCCACAATAACACACCTAAACCAAATGTCCTAACTTTCTTCATAATTCGTGAATCTACATTCACATACAGACATAAAAATAGGCAATAAGCAATAGCCATCAATATAGCAAAAGCCAAATTCATAGTCACCATAGCTGTTACTATCTACTATATACAAGGTGTGCTTTAAATTATGGTAAATTTGTCAGTTGTACTAGTGCTTACAATGTTAGTAGAGCGCAAACACTTGCCTAAAATCGGAACTCATTACCCACTAGCGGTGTTACGCGCTCTTAAGAGTGGTGCGGATTTCCAAACATGGTCTACTCCATTCAGTTCTTGAAAGCAATGAGGTCAATCAAGTAACCTCCATTGACGTTCTAAACGGAACAACCACATGTCCGAAATATTTTAAATTGACACACTGTTTCACTGGCATTTGAACTAGCGTTGTTCAAATGCAAATGAGTAACTGGCCTAAACATTATATATAAACCATTTATACCATACATGCCAACTCTCCCGGAAAGTCCGGGAAACTCCCAAAATTCGGGTCAGTCTCCCGGGCTCCCGCGAGAGCTGGCATTTCTCCTGCATCCCGGAATTCACCAAGAATCGCGTCGTTTGACGCGATTCTCTGTGAATCACGCCATTTTGGAGGGCGGGAGGGGGTGGGGCGAGGCAATTTGCGGCATTTTGGCCCTGCCCCCGCGACGAGAATGACGTTATCATGGGGGGCGGGACCAAAATGACGCAATTTTGTCCCGCCCCACCCCCTCCCGCATTCCAGTCACGCCCCCTCTCCCGGAACCAAGTTTGCAGGAGTAGGCAAGTATGATTTATACTTGGGCCATAAACTTTTCAAACGTCCCATTTGTGAGCCGTTTCTGATAGGGAACAGTTGTCAATATGTATGATTTAATTACTTAATTAGTCTTACCATAATACATTAATAAATACCATAGTATAAGATATAAAGAATTATCATACCATTAAGAAACACCATAATTAGCACAACTATATTGTGCTTTAAAAAGCTCCTGAAATATTTGTGAATGTTATCACTAGTCTTTATACAAAGTAATGTACGTTAATACCAGATCTTTTTTTGTGAAGCCATCATCTTAAAATTATTTGCATGAGTTAATCAAACTGAAATTAACAATATTCTATGTTAATTTATTGCATTACTAGATGGAGTCAATCAATTTTTGAACGTATTCAATGTTTGAAGACTGGCAACAATGATTGATAGAAAGTAGTGGGTGGGTGTCTGTCCATCAGCTAAAGCATTGCATTGCCAAATTGTTCCATGTTTGTTTTCACAGATGTCCTGCCAGAGCACATTAATTATCAACTCCCAGATTCAGACTTCCAGGCGACTCCATATTGTCAGTATACAAATGTGCCTTATTCCCCTGTGTTGCAATCCCCAACATCACAATGCCACTACAGTGCATACAGTCTGGAAAGTACATATAGTGATGGGCAGTATGTCCTGAGCACGTGTGATCTGAGTAAACAACCCGCCACCATGACTCATAGCGTAGAGGAGATATACCCTACAATGAAGAGGCCCAGGATTAGTTCATCCATCCGGATGAAAGGGCATGAAGAACTTTGTGTCGTGTGTGGAGATAAGGCATCTGGATATCACTACAATGCACTTACCTGTGAAGGGTGCAAAGGTGAGCAATTGGCCATTCGGTATACAGGAAAGAAAATACTGTTTTACCTATTCACAGCAACATGTATTAAATGAAACATCAATGCAAACATTCAGATATAGAGAAATTAAAGTGATTTTAAAGCATCATTTTAAGGGACATTAACCTTATATTTTATTGACCATTATATATGCGTAATATAAATATAAGGATTGACTATATAAAATTAGTCGTGTTATATGTATTTAACTAGTTTCTATAATAGTTCTAGTAGGTCTGCTTCCAGAGCTCACTATAAAGTACAGTTCCATTACTTGGTTTCACTTCCCCAGAATCCCATTTAGTCTTCTCAATACAGTTCTATCAATCTAAGTGAGGTATAGTAATCATTTTACACTACAATAGCTTGGGTGTATTGCCTAGTGGCAAGGGATATGTGTGACATGGCTTGGGGTTAGATATGATGTCACTGGGGGTATGACCACCACATCAGAGGTGGCTGTAACTATCCATCACAACTACTATTATAGGAGAAAACATTTAGGGGGTGGGGGGAAATGTTATGGTGCATTTCAGTTTGGCCCAAAAATGTGACAATAGTGCATTTAAGTTTTGGACCAAACCTCAACAAAAAATGGGTAGAGCATTTGTTGAAATGAACCATGGAAATGCAGTATTGGGGTGTGCACCTTTATATGGACAGTGTGGTAATAATGCAATAACGTGAAAAATATGCATCTTTATATTTTTCCAATTTGTAAGTGACCCCCTATGTGCTAAAAACAGAAATTTCCTTTTTGAATAGATTTACATTCCTACCTGCAAGCTACAGTTGCACAATGTCATATTTCTGTTTCAAAACATAATTATTAACAGTAATAACAGTTAATAGCACGCCAGCATATTTCATAGCGATTTAGAATTAGGAGCAACATCATAATAAAACAAGACTGGGTATTACAGACAGAGAGTAAGAGGGCTCTGCTCGCAAGCTTTACAATCTATTGGACAACAGTGGTTTGATACATCAGGTTAAGTGCTACATATTGCATATTATTTCAGCCAGATTGCAAAGGTAGAAAGTGCTTAGTGGCTATATGATCCAGTTACACATCAATGTGTGTCAGGGAGTTGACTGAGTATAGAAATAAACAAATTCAAGTCTTATGTGAACTGTGTAAAGGTGGTTGCCTAGAGAGGTTATGAGGTTGATAGAGGAACAAGATAAGCTTCCCTGAAGAGGTGAGTTTTCTGAGAACACTTGAAGGTTTGAAGACTAGTGGAAAGTCTTGTTCTACAAAGGAATGAATTCCATAAAGTGGGTGTAGGCCATAAAAAGTCCTGTAACCGGGAATGGGAACAGGTAAAGGGTGTGGACGAGAGATGCAGATCTTGTGAAGAAAAGAGGTGCCAAGTTGGAAGATATTTTGAGAAGTGAAGAGATTTAAGTTGACGCAGTTTGGTGATGGGTTTGTATGTTAGTAGAAGTATTTTATATTGAATTTATGGAAAAAACTGTCATCCAATGTAGAGACCTGCAGAGCAGATCAGCAATGAAAGAGCAATTTGCAAGTAAAATCAATCTAGCCCCTGCATGCAAAATACAGTCATGGCCAAATGTTCTGAGAATGACACAAATATTATTTTTCACAAAGTCTGCTGCCTCAGTTTTTATGATGGCAATTTGTATATATTCAAGAATGTCACGAAGAGTGATCAGATGAATTGCAATTATTTTCAAAGTCCCTCTTTGACATGACAATGAACTTTATCCCAAAAACAACATATTCATTGCATTTCAGCCCTGCCACAAAAGGATAAGCTGACATCAGGTCAGTGATTCTCTCGTAAACACAGGTGAGAGTGTGGATGAGGACAAGGCTGGAGATCATTCTGTCATACTGTTTGAGTTAGAATAACAGACTGGAAGCTTTAAAAGTAGGGTGGTGCTTGAAATCATTGTTCTTCCTCTGTTAGCCATGGTTACCTGTAAGGAAACATGTGTAGTCATCATTGCTTTGCACAAAAAGGGCTTCACAGGCAAGGATATTGCTACTAGTAAGATTGCACCTAAATCAACCACTTATCAGATCATCAAGAACTTCAAGGAAAGAAGTTGAATAGTTGTTAAGAAAGCTTTAGAGCGCCAAGAACGTCCAGTAAGTGCCAGGACCGTGTCCTAAAGTTGGTTCAGCTGCAGGATCGGGCACCACCAGTGCAGAGCTTGCTCAGGAATGGCATCAGGCAGGTGTAAGTGCATATGCATGCACAGTTAGGCAAAGACTTTTGGAGGATAGCCTGATGTCAAGAAGGCAAGCAAAGAAGCCACTTCTCTCCAGGAAAACATCAGGAACTGATTGATATTCTGCAAAAGGTACAGGGATTGGACTGCTGAGAACTGCGGTAAAGTCATTTTCTCTGATAAATCTCTTTTCAGATTGTTTGGGGCATCTGGAAAAACGCTTGCCCGGAGAAGGAAAGGTGAGCGCTACCATCAGTCCTGTGTCATGCCAACAGTAAAGCATCATGAGACCATTCATGTCTGGGTTTGCTTCTCAGCCAAGGGAGTGGGCTTACTCACAATTTTGCCTAAGACACAGCCATGAATAAAGAATGGTACCAAAACATCCTCCAAGAGCAACTTCTCCCAATCATCCAAGGACAGTTTGGTGACAAATAATGCCTTTTCCAGCATGATGGAGCACCTTGCATAAGGCAAAAGTGATACCTAAGTGGCTCGATGATCAAAACATTGAAATTTTGGTTCCATGGCCAGGAAACTCCACAGACCTTAATCCCATTGAAAACTTGTGGTCAATCCTCAAGCGGTGGCTGGACAAACAAAAACCCACACATTCTGACAAACTCTAAGCATTGATTAGGCAAGAATGGGCGGCCATCAGTCATTATGTGGCCCAGAAGTTGATTGACAGCATGCCAGAGCGAATTGCAGAGGTCTTCAAAAAGAAGGGTCAACATTGCAAATATTGACTCTTTGCATAAACTTAATGTAATTGTCAATAAAAGCCTTTGACACTTATGAAATGCTTGTAATTTTACTTCAGCATACCATAGCAACATCTGACAAAAATGTCTAAAAACACTGAAGCAGCAAACTTTGTGAAAACCAATACTTGTCATTCTCAAAACTTTTGGCCATGACTGTAGATTGTAAGGGTAAGAGCTTGATTCGGGGAAGACCTATATGAATGGTATTGCAATAGTCAATACTGGAGATGGTGAGGGCATGACTTAAAGTTTTTGTAGTGTCTTGTGAGATATGTACATTTTCTTGAAATGTTTTTTAGATGTATGTAACAGGATTTAGATATAGATTGGTGTGGGGAATGAAGGATAGTTCAGAGTAAAGGATCACACTTAGGCAGCAAGCTTGAGGGGTAGGATTTATTGTAATGTTGTCAACAGAATTAGAAATATCATGTAGGTAACTTCTGTTGGCTGGAGGGAATATTATTAGCTCAGTTTTTGAGTTTGAGTTGGCGAGAGGACATCTAAGATGAAATGGTAGAAAGACTTTCAGTAACGCGGGCTAACACATGATGATAGATCCAGAGAGGATAGATTAATTTGGGTATCATCGGCAAAGAGATAATACTGAAATCCAAAGGAGCTTATTAGGTTTCCAAGAGAATTGGTATAGACAGAGAAAAACAGAGGGCTTCAACAGATAAAGGAAGCTGAGAGTATGTGTCTTCAGAAAAAAAAACACTGAAAAATCGATTAAGTAGGTTGGATCTAGTGTTAAATGCTAATTTATTTATGGTGTATACTGTATACTCACACATATAAATATTTCAGGTTTTTTCCGCCGTAGCATTACCAAAAATGCAGTGTACAGATGTAAGAATGGGGGGCACTGTGAGATGGATATGTATATGCGGAGGAAGTGCCAAGAGTGTCGTCTGAAGAAGTGCAAAGCCGTTGGCATGCTCGCAGAATGTAAGTTTAAGAGAATCCACCTATATTTTTTTTCAATGCCCATGTTATAACCAAGCTAGAACTAGGTAAACCTAAAGACATGTAAACCTAAACTACCATGTACAATTGGGAACCAATTCAAGGCATACTAAAGAATGTAAGTCATAGTCATATATTGGGTAACTAGTGGTGCAAATCTGCAGGGTCTTGTGAAGCTTTACCAAATGTTTTAGTGAGTTTGTGAATGTTTTTTTTTTTTTTTATCCCTTGGTCTATGAAATAAAGGCTTAAAGCTGCAAACGATTTTATTAAGGTGCCCCTTCCCCTTTCCTGCAGCCTTGCAACTCCTACAGTTCTCTTATAGCCCCAGCTGAAAATTGTGGTGAAGGGGGGCTGATAGATTGGGGCTTGTGATTGGCCCAAAATTTTGCATCTTTCATCGGCACTATTTGGCCTCATATATTCTCAGTCTTCGCCTACACTACACAACCCCATATTGACTTGCTCATCATCAACCCACCTCTAATCATAGAATATATATGTGAATTTTTCAAATACAGTGGAAAATGGCATTCACAGAATGGTGAATCAAAGACATAACTTGAAGATTGTATCGTCAGAACTTTGCATATCTGTAAAATGGCCTGCTCTGCTGTGAAACTCTATTTGCTCAAAATGTTGCTCTGATTCACTCAGCTCTTCTCTGATGCATCTATATTGGGGTAGAGTAATATTAACTAGCCCATTTATCACATATCCATTTAAAAAAAGCGCAAACTGTACCAAGTACCATGGTAAGATAATCTGTGATTCAAGTTTAAGATATTAGAATTAAGTGCTGCACTTATTTTTATTAATTTAAATATTGCAAATATTTTGAAGCATTTATAGGTAAAATTAGTTGTTTGTACTATTGCAAAATCCATTCATTTGTTTAATGAGTATTATATGGAAATGTCATGGTAAGACATAAATAGTTCTGAGTTTTAGTGTAAATGATCCAGTTTTGCTGTATGTACTAGGTTTGCTAACTGAAGTCCAATGCAAATCAAAGAGGCTCCGGAAAAACTGCAAGCAAAACAGCTCAATTTTCTGTAACGTCAAAATGGAAGATGATGGAAGTGACAGCAGACAAGTGTCATCAACTACAAAGTCAGCAAAGGTGAGAACCGGCTTCATTTTAAATCCATCTATCTATTTACAGTTATCGTATTGTAAATTTTCAACCTTCTTACACCTGACACATTATTTGGAGGAAATTCTTTCTCTGAGCTTTATGGATATAAAATAGAATTCATCCTGACCAGTTAGGATTTGCATCTTCTATGTGGGATTTTCATTTTAAAACACCAACATGATGTATTCACAGTAAATGCAGTAAGATAATACTTACTTGATAATGCTGTAACCAACATTACCAGTTTATCATGCCTTAATCTGCTGCTTGGGTGCAATAATGGAAAGAGAAGTGTACACCGGTTACATTGAGTTAATCCAGTGGTTCCAAAACTTTCTAAGTTCGAGGCACCCTTAGGGTCACTATAATTTTTCCAAGGCACCCCTAAGCCAAAATAATTACTGGGTAGTCCCGTTTTTTAAGTAGTTGGGTCAAAATGACGTAAGATATATTTAGACCCCTTCACCATCACATTGTGCCCTTTCATCAATTACTGCGCCCCTTCACCATATCACTCTGAATCCCCTTCGCCATCTCACACTCTGTGTCCCCCTCTTTGCCATCTCACACTCTGTGTCCCCCTCTTTGCCATCTCACACACTGTGTCCCCCTCTTTGACATCTCACGGTGTCCCCCTCTTTGCCATCTCACACACTGTGCCCCCTCTTTGCCATCTCACACACTGTGTCCCCCTCTTTGCCATCTCACACACTGTGTCCCCCTCTTTGCCATCTCTCACACTGTGTCCCCCTCTTTGCCATCTCACACTGTGTCCCCCTCTTTGCCAGCTCACTCTGTGTCCCCCTCTTTGCCATCTCACACACTGTGTCCCCCTCTTTGCCATCTCACACACTGTGCCCCCTCTTTGCCATCTCACACACTGTGTCCCCCTCTTTGCCATCTCACACACTGTGCCCCCTCTTTGCCATCTCACACACTGTGTCCCCCTCTTTGCCATCTCTCACACTGTGTCCCCCTCTTTGCCATCTCACACTGTGTCCCCCCTCTTTGCCAGCTCACTCTGTGTCCCCCTTCTTTGCCAGCTCACTCTGTGTCCCCCTCTTTGCCAGCTCACGCTGTGTCCCCCTCTTTGCCAGCTCACTCTGTGTCCCCATTCCCTCCTTCAGCGTCTCTCTCTCTGTGTCCCTCCCCTCCTTCAGTGTCTCTCTCTCTGTGTCCCTCTCCCCTCCTTCAGTGTTTCTCTCTCTGTGTCCACCTCCCCTCCTTCAGCAACTCTCTCTGTGTTCCCCTCCCCTCCTTCAGTGTTTCTCTCTCTGTGTCCACCTCCCCTCCTTCAGCGTCTCTATCTCTGTGTCCCCCTCCCCTCCTTCAGCATCTCTCTCTCTATGTGTCCCCCTCCCCTCCTTCAGCGTCTCTCTCTTCTGTGTCCCCCTCCCCTCCTTCAGCGTCTCTCTCTCTGTGTCCCCCTCCCCTCCTTCAGCGTCTCTCTCTCTCTGTGTCCCCCTCCCCTCCTTCAGCTTTTCTCTCTCTGTGTCCCCCTCCCATCTTTCAGCGTCTCTCTCTCTGTGCCCCCCTTCACTCTCCGTTCCTTTATTTACCTTCTTTCCTCGTTTTCTGCTGTGTACTTTCCTGATGTCCTCTCTGCTGCTGCTCCTCACTGACACTGTCGGACGTGATGACGTCACGCCCGGCAGTCAGTGAGAACAGTGAGGAGTATCCGGCGCTGGATTGGTAAATTCTTCTACTTTTTTTTCCGTGGGTGATCGCGGCACTCCTGTGACAGCGCCGCAGCACCCCAGGGAGCCGCGGCGCACACTTTGTGAACCGCTGGGTTAATCTGCAGTGAGGCCTTCATAGCCCAATGCTTCTCTACAACTTAATGAGCAGGAGGGTCAAATGGTCACAAGTGTGGACTCTGCACTTCATATTACCTTTTGCTACTGTAGATTAATTATTTCTGGTATTCTAAGACTGAAATACCAACCAATGGGAAGCATGTGATGTCCAGAATAAGGTGTTACTACCCCCATATATTTTGGTGCCTTCTACATTGACAGTCATTTCCACAAACTGGGTTTAGTAGAACACTGTGTTTTCTCAACCATGAGAGAGCAGTGTTCTGAAGCATCAATCATGATACATAGAAGTATATGGGAAACTCACATAGTAAGCAAAATAATTAACTGTCTCTTTTTGTAGAATTAGTGAATCCCTAATAATGATCCCCCGCTGTTGTTCTACTCACAGAAATGCATTTCTTCCAGTGCATCTCACAACAAAAGCTGTTTCAGCCATCATAATTCTACCTGTGTTCAAATCTCCATCAGATCTTACAGAATGTGTCCCCGTTATAATTTCAATGTTTCTCCATTTCAATAGGAAAATCACCTGTTGTGATTTTAACAGACAAAGCCGCTTGTCTTTTCAATTAATCAGGATTCCACATGTGCTGAGAATTCCGTCTGATTGTGGACAGTAAAACCCACTTGTGGTTTTACTATTTTTTATATGGAACAATCTCTTTCTTTTCAGTCTGAATGAAATCTTATTCCAAATTCTTATTACCGATAGTTTTCCTCCGTTCGGAGGAGAAAATCATTCACAGCAGCACAGTGGCCTAGTGGTTATCACTTCTGCCTCACAGCGCTGGGGTCATGAGTTCGATTCCCAACCATGGCCTTATCTGTGTGGAGTTTGTATGTTCTCCCTGTGTTTGCGTGGGTTTCCTCCGGGTGCTCCGGTTTCCTCCCACACTCCAAAAATATACTGGTAGGTTAATTGGCTGCTAGCAAAATTGACCCTAGTCTCTCCCTCTCTGTCTGTCTGTGTGTGAGTGTGTGTCTATATTACTATATTAGGGAATTTAGACTGTAAGCCCCAATGGGGCAGGGACTGATGTGAATGAGTTCTCTGTACAGCGCTGCGGAATTAGTGGCGCTATATAAATAATTGATGATAATGATGATTCATTTAAAAAGAAATAGAAAATATGCACATATCGTAAAACCAGTTTTATAAATGTATTTTCTAATAAAAGGCAAACACAAAAGATAATTATCATGGTAAGCATAAAAACTCAGATATTACACACGGTAAATTGCCCATGTAGTCAGCGTGCAGCACCCGGGAAACTGCTCACTTGTCCAGGCATCTAAAGAAGCTTTGCAGGCAAACCAGCTCCCCTACTTCCCACCAACGCGTTTCAATCAAAGTGATCTTTCTAAAGGTGATAGGGGCTACTTGTTATCTTACTCCTTCTTATGCTACAAATTACCTACCAGCTGAATGAATCTAATCAATTCACCTGTTATTTTCAGCAGTATTATTACATAAAAATGACTGAAAATGTATACTTTTCAAAATACAATACCTCCTCTCTCTCCCAGAGTGTGGTACCTTAATTAAAATTATGTTTTCACTTTCTTTCTATACAAACGTCAATCGCTCTATATATAGCACGGAAGCTG
Organism: Mixophyes fleayi; assembly: GCF_038048845.1. Classification (NCBI taxonomy): domain Eukaryota; kingdom Metazoa; phylum Chordata; class Amphibia; order Anura; family Limnodynastidae; genus Mixophyes; species Mixophyes fleayi. Next base: position 285,371,567 of record NC_134403.1, read on the forward strand.
TATGTGTTGATACCCTATAAACTAATATACAACCTACACCACTAATTTATCAAATTTCAAAAGACATGAATATACTTGTACCTAAGATTTTTCATATAATATGAAGGAAGTATATACAGCCTATAAAGTACAAATAAAATATATGTACAGGACATTAGTTACAGATTTAGGTAATTGTGGAATCATCAGAGCGGGACACATTTGGAGAAGGAGAACGCTGACCAGAGGAGTAAAGTGAGAAAGCATCTTTCCACAAAGCTAGAACTGAGTTGAGTGGAAAACTCCTCACCTATTAATGGCCTTGATAAGTTCCTCATTGTCACAGCAGCAGCCTAAAGCTGAAATGAGGTGCTAGTAAGTTCAAGAAACAACAACTTGTTAATGAAGATCATCTGAGTTGCCTCATGGCAAAGCATATAAAAGAACCATAGATAGCCAAGCCTCTTTTGAATAAGAAGGAATGAGAACTGCTCTTCCTAGGAAGTTTCGCGGACCATAAAATGGAAGAGATATTCAAAGTTATTTAGAGATTTCCAAGGCACGTATATCAGAGAGTTATGTAGAAAATAAGTCAGTTTTGAAAGTAAAATAACTTGAAATATATTAATGTTCCCTAATACATTAAGGTGAATGTATGGACCATTAATACATTTTAAATTGTAACCCTTCCATGCTCAGTCATAAATTATAAACATTAAAATTGTTCTTCCCACTGTAGTGGTATGTAAGAGAAGGCAGAGTTCCTGGGCATGGCCTCTCGAGGAATCAAGACATATCCCAGTTTACCTGCAATCCAAAGAAAACTCCAAAGTGCTTAACTAGGGCCAGGAGAGCATCAAGTGAAGTCCAATATCAGCAAAATAAATAAGCACATCATCACCAAATAATGACAACTGTTCTTCCACCCGACCAAACTCAAACTCAAAGAGGAAATGAGCATATAGAGACCTGTTGGACTCCTTCTAGAGTCTTGTGTCTCTTCTAGGGTAGATAAAAAATTGGATCATATTAATCACTGTAATTAAAACAATTGATTGCTTAACACACATTGCAATTTGATATGACAGAGCAGAAATATATCTGTAGGACAGTTGTAGACCTGTTGGAATTTAATTGTAAAAAATGCAAGACACACTTGTTCATCAGCTGCATCTGGTCCTTTTGGAAAAAAATGTCCAATCGTATTGTTGATCAGTTTATCCATATACATATGATCATATTGGATTGGCAGTTTGTTATCCACACATCTCTTATTTAACAATTTGATAAAAGTGATTGGATTGAATGATGGGTTTGTCATGCATGTGATCAGCATTAACCATTTCATTCATGAAACCTTTAGAGACTTATAACTATAAAAGTGGCAGTTCATTATGTATGGTGTTCTTACATGTGAGATTAAGATGACTTGGGGCAGTGAAAGAGTTTAGTAGAAACATTTTCCCAAGTAGTGTATTTAATCACCAAAAAACTATATATTTCTTTGTAAACCAAAACTGCCAAAGATACTCTTAGGTCTTGTTCACAGGTATATTAATGTACCCATGTGAGTTCCAGTATTCTCCATTATGTTATTAATTGAGCATAATGCAACTTTCTATACAGTGCAATCATGTGGATCATTGATCGCTATGTTAAAAAGCTCATGATTGCATATTGTACAAATTTAACCATATGTTAAAGTGGTAGTTAAGGTGGTATGTTCACTTGAAACACAGCTTTGAATGATATATCTCCTTCTATCATTCTTGTGCATCGTCTATGGTTGAAATCTGATGCAGTTTTAATGTACACACAACAACCTTTCATATAATTAAATATAACATTTGCAAGTTGCAACTTTGGTCTGTTGATTTTTGTTAAGAAATTCCAGAATATATCTTTACACATGAAAAGTCTCAAAGTGGACTAAAATAATTTTTCGGTGTAGTTCCTGTTTTAACATGTAACAGTAATTGCCAGGTCATCACAAGCATATAAAAGCGACAATGTAGTAATAACAACAACAACAATAATAACAATAATAATAATAGTCACATTGTATGTTTACTACAACCCTTATAAATTTATAGATTTTTTACTGGTATTTAAAATGCCATTTCTATTGGTATTAACAGGTAGCATCTCGAATGGAATTGACAGCTGAGGACTGTAAATTGATTGATCATATTGTAACTGCCTATCAAAAGTATGGCCTCCCACTAGATGACCATACATTGTTTGTAAGTATTCATTGTGTTATTAGTTTTTTTTATAAATATTTATAGTATCAGAAAATCAAAATCTCATTAACAGAAAAATTATTTATTTCTCTGAATTTAAGAACAGTAATATCTTTGTGCCATGCTGAAATAAAATCTAAAAGCATCATTCTTCTGTGAAAAGCAACCTCAGGAAGTCCACCACCAGGCTCAGCATAACAGTAATTCAAATGATTTTTCCTCCTCAAGCACATGCCATGCCAAATGTATTAAAAGGGTTTACAGCTTGGGGAAGCACCCACATTTAGGTTGGAGATCCTAACTGACATATTACACTTAACACTGGGGAGAGGAGTGAGCTGACACTATGGACTAGGGCACTGGGAGATTCAAACTGCTTAGGTTTGAGACATGTAGTGCAAGTGATATCCGATTGGATAGGAGCCATCAAATCAACTGATTTATTCATTACAAACCTCTGGTATAGCAATAACTAAAAGAAAAGAGCACAATATACATTAATATCCCCAAAAAATAATTTAATAAATATAAAAACTTAACTCACATTCTCAGAAAGATCACTTTTTAAAAAATTTATGTATTTATTCAATTTGCATAGATAATCACATTGTATGCAATGAAAGGATTACAATCAGACATAATCCATACTTGCCTACTCTCCCGGAATTCCTGGGAGGCTCCCGAATTTTGGGGAGTTCTCTCGGACTCCCGGAAGAGTAGGTAAACCTCCCGGATTCGCCTAAATTCACGGCATGGAATGGTGGGGCGGGGCTTAATGATGTCATTAAGCCCGGCCACTGCTATTTAATGCCGTGAATTTTGGCATTTTATAGTGGGGGCGAGGCTATGGTGACACAACGACATCACCATGCCCCCTTCTACCCCCTGTCACATGACAGATCCCAGGGGAGAAGTTTTGAAAGTTGGCATGTATGACATAATCTACAATCATTTGGCCTGATTCATTAAGGCACGTAAATGGCGATTTTGTGCGTATAATCTGCACAATTACTCTGTGCATGTCGAGAACCGTACAATACAACACAGAACGCAGCCATGTTCAATTCATCTTCGAGCGCAAAGGACACTTACTACAGCCTATGGTTTCAGGGAGGGAATGGGATGGGAAGGGGCGTTTGCCTGTAGTAAGTGTAAAGTAGGGGTGTGCTAATTTCGAGCACATGCAGCAATATCTGATTCAAGCTCTGGGTATCTCTCTGGTACTTGTTTTTCAGCCGTATCTCTAGCTCCAGCCACAGATGCAGTCTAAGTGCTGATTATTACTGATGGTAGCTGTGTATGCATGCTATTACATGTGTTTGCAACCAGAATCAACTGTAAAAATGTATTTTATGTACAGTAGACATTCATAACATACTAATGTATTTCTTGGATGAAATAAAAAAACACTTTTTTATTTTGTAATGTTTTATCAATAATGCCTATATTACTGTGATATTAAATGAATATTTTTTTCTCAGCATTCTTTTGTGAGTTTATATACCACATAGGTATTGGATGTATCCTGTAGTGCAGGGGTGTCCAACCTTTTAGCTTCCCTGGGTCACATTGGAAGACGACGAGTTGGTTTGGGCCGCACATAAGATACACTAACAAGAACGATAGCTGATCATTCAAAAACCATAGAAAACATAGTTAACATATATATATATATATATATATATATATATATATATATACCGTATATATATATATATATATATATATATCTAATATATAAATGCTTAGTGGCGTCTGTGTGTGTGTGTGAAAAAAAACAAAACAAGTTGCAGCGCCACCTGCTGGGCAGAGTTATACACTGACCTACTAAATTCTTAGTGTGTGTGGGAAAAAAAATTCAAAAAGGGCTGAAATTTGGTAGGGCTCAAACTCATTTTCGTGAGGTAATTTTACCTCATGAACACACATGTGTAGAGGCGTGCGTTAGTGTGTGTGTGTGTGTGTGTGTGTGTGTGTGTGTGTGGAAAAAAACATTTTCGCAGAAAGGGCTCATCCAATTGACCTGAAATTTGGTATACTGACATTATTTGACAAAAAAATTAGAATAGTCAAGTCAGTTAACTTCCATCATACCCCCTTCCCCCCATGGGAGGGGTAGTAAAGGCTAAATTTACGAGTTGAGGGGTCAAACTCATTTTCGTGAGGTAATTTTACCTCATGAACACACATTAAAAAGGCCGCTTGCGTCGGGAACTAACGCTCTTCCCCGAAGAGCCCTGGGCTAGGTCCAAATGCATGACAAGAACCTTTTTAAGACCTTAAGTAGCTTGATTTGACTAGAATGCATGAGTATCATGCACGGGTTAACATATATATATATATATATATATATATATATATATATATATATATATGAGAAAAAAAGTTATATATATATATATATATATATATATATAGCTTTTTTTTCAAATCCCCCTATACTTACCTTTCAATCGCCCTGTTCAAAAAATCCTCTCTAGTTATTATACTATAATCACTTTTTGTATTGTTTCGATGCAATATCAATAAAGTGCATTTTAGCCAGGCATTGTCTATCAGGGTGCTCTGACCAGGCCTGCGGTACCTGACATATACATCACTGTGACCCCAAATTGTGACCTGTTTTGCTAATTACACCACTATGTTAGTTAAGGGATAACAACTTATAATGGGCCAAAGAGAATAATATATAATGCCCCATTAGTATTACAAGTAGAAGTATGTAGCAGGGAGATAAGGTCCATGATGCTCCAGGACCAGATGACCTTTATTCACTGGTCAGCGTCCCTTGAAATAATTTTAAAAAATCCCCCTTAACTCACCTTTTAATCGGCTTGTTCTCCTGTCCTGTTCTCTTCTTTTCTCCATTTCTGTGCTGCTGATTGTTCTTCTCGCGCGGGTGACTCCTCTGTGCTGCGCTCCGCAATGGATGTTGTGCGTGATGACATCACGCCCAACATTCACTGCGAGCACCGCACGGAGGAGGAGACAAGGGAGTGAGCCGGAGTACCAGCTGATGTGGTAAGTATTTTCTTTTCTTTTTTTTTGCAGGATTTTTTTTTCTCCCATTAACAGTGCTGCCCCCTTGCCACAACCAAAACTCCTTCTGGGCCACATTTACAGGCATGCTGGGCCGCATGCGGCCCGCGGGCCGCGGGTTGACCAATCCTGCTGTAGTGTCTAGTAGGGTAGCGCAGACCTAGGGCTGTACGATAGGGGCGACTGCCCAGGCTGCAACGCTTAAGGAGGGGCGTAGTTTATGGATATTTTAGGTTCATTTGGTTAAAATTGAGGACCAGGCGAGCTGCATTTTTGTTTCTCGCCCCATGAGCTAAAATTTGAAGTTTCGGCTCTGGCAGACCTATATCCGTATCTTTAGATCCGCTCATTGTTGAATTTGGGCGTATGTATACCCACTTTACGTGCATTTTAAAACAAATGCACTTTGCGCGCAGTATGCGTGCCTTAGTGATTTAGACCCATTATCTCAAGGAAATGCAGAGGTCAGTGTTTCCTTAAATGCATAAAACACAAGTAAGGTTATAGCATAGTTAAGAACTGTTATATCCAAAGGAAAATCTTTGTTCGAATAGAAATTAAGTCCTTTCTAACATTTATTTTTCAGAAAATGATATTAGGATCTATTCAATCTCAATTATTAGATTTGTTTTCCAGTGGCAAAGTACATATTTCAAACAGTCGTCATACCCTGAATACTCCACCTGACCAGAATACGATATTATAGAGACTAATACTCAGGTTCTGCGTTACAATATTTCCATACTCGATCTATAAATAAATACTTACGTAGCTGCGGAGTACTGCTTACCACCCATACTCCAGAGCGGCAGATCAAATGCACCGTCCACTTCCACAGGTTCTCTTAAACAAGTTTATAGAATGTATAGATCTCCTTTTCAATATGTCACGTCTACCGATCATGTGGTCAGGATGTCACTCATCTTAGAAGCAATGCTGGTAATTCCTAAGTAAATCCTTTACCTGAATCTTTCATCTGATGCGTTTCTCTCAGCATCAAAGATAGTTTCCTCAGAGGGTGTATAAATGGATCCATCAAATCCATGGATATATATGCAAATTGTGTAAATGCACATGTTGTAAAAGTTTAAATACCCCTGTGAATAATCTTCTTGTGGATGCTTCATTAACACTAACCATTTATAACTAATCAATTACATCTATCGCTATATATCTGGGAACAGCTCACAATGTACCAAATATCAAATATAATTTACTATACATTAATGTATCGTATAATAATCACAACTTTGTTCTATTTATTACATGAAATCAGTCTTGTATATATTAAGGCTTTGTAAACAAAAGCATCATATGCTTTTAAAGAATTATTCAAATAATGAACAAAAGTAACCTTAAAGGAAAAACAAATCACCAATTAAAAAAACTAATAAATATTCTACCCTATTTCGAATAATCACAGATGTAGATATCCCATCCAAGTTTGAGACTAAGTAGCTCCTGCTGAGTAATACTAAAATTCCTATCCTAAGAACCTTTTGCCATCTAGGGCTAGATTTACTAAGCTACGGGTTTGAAAAAGTGGGGATGTTGCCTATAGCAACCAATCAGATACTAGCTGTCATTTTGTAGAAGGTACTAAATAAATGAAAGCTAGAATCTGATTGGTTGCTATAGGGAACATCCCCACATTTTCAAACCCGCAGCTTAGTAAATCTAGCCCCTAGTGTTCACATCTATATCTGCCGCATATGATAAATATGTAGAAAGAAAAAAGAGGAACAATGCTATTTATAAGTTCTCTATATTAGAGAGAGATTGTCAACCTTATATATATTTTTAAGTATTATTACCCTTAAACCTAAAATAAGGTTCAGTTAAATGGAGGCATCTTTAAAATGTGCCTTACATATTAAGTATTATAAGGAACATGCAGTATAGAGGCAACAATGTCTACTCTCCCAAATAGATTGTAAGCTAACTTACTTAACAATATATAATTTTCTCTCTAGAAATATAGTACTTCACCATAAAACAAATTTTCATACTTCCATAATTGGTTATTCATATTACTGTCTATTTCAACATAGAGTTAGATCTATATGAACTAAGTATTTGAAAATCCCTCTCTACTTTATGACCAACATGTTCTGTAATTAAGGTTCATACATTATAATAATAATACCATATGTTTTTGATATTTTGATATTTTTATACTTCACTCTAGAGTATTTTGTATAAACAAATAGTTTCATTCACGTCTAATAGGGAGCAAACTATTTCTGTTGGATACTAGATAGTACTGATTACATATTTTCATTTAAACCAGAAGGCTTCTCTTTTGCACATTAATCTATAATTATTATCTCCTCTGGATGTTGTTTTAATTATTTCTATCCCCTTGATGGTTAAATTTGAAATATCACCTTTTTGCCAACTAGACCAATACCTTGGAACATGATTATCATTCTGTTCTAATATATTCCTCTGGTGTTCCAGAAAATGGGTGTTCAATTATCTTGTTGTGCGACCTATATATTAAATGCCATATTTGACCTACATATTGAATACCACATTTGCAATTAATAATATAGACTACAATGGTAGCTTTATATCTTGGATGTCTCACCTGTAACTGATAATTGAAATGAATGGTCTTTATTTTGAATAAACCTACAAGTAATACATCTATTCCTATTGCATTTGTTACAACCTATCATTTTTTTACATAGTCACATAGAGACAGTAGTTAGCATGGTCCTAGTCAAATTTGTCAAATGTCTTATTCTTATTATCCAGAAAACTAGGAAACAGCTTATCTCTCAAAGTGATTGATTTTCTAAATATTACCACTGGTTCATCTGAAAAAGGGGTCCTAATATGTTATCTAATTTCAATAATGTAAACTTATTCTTAACTATTTTCATAATCTGATATGAATATAAGTTATATTTTGATATACATGGTATATACTTAACTATAGGCCTTTTATTACATTCTTTGGGAGCTAACAAAGTCTCCTATCTATGCATTTTACTTCATCACAAATAGATTTTAGAATATTTAAGGGATATCCATTTTCAGCTAATGAACTTAATAATGGTATAGCTTATTATTATATATTGTGTATTACAATTTCTTTCCATCCTTAGCAGTTGTCACTTAGGAATCTTATTTTTCCAATTGTTCAGGTGGCTACTACAATAATCTAAAAAACAGTTGCTACACAAAATACACTAGGGAACAGTTTTCATGTGGTTGCTGCACTTTTAATTATGCTATACTAGAAGCTGTCAGAGTAGTGGAACAGAGTGTTATCATGCACTCCTTCTATATTAGCAACTATCTTACTGCTGGTAGTAATGGAAATATGTCTGTGTATCACCACCAACTCTCTTCTGAAATCATAGGGTACCTGATAACACTGTAAATATGGTATCAAGATTGTAGTCTCTTGATATGGATATAATAATATGCACATGGAATTGCTGTGTACTGTTGTAAACTAGCTATCCCTCGAAGACACATTGCCTTGAGAAACCAGTTTACAGAGAAAAGCATGTCAGCATGTAAGCTGGGAGTTGATGTCCTACTTTGCTTAACTTCTTTAAAGAAATGTATTTGATCTTAGTGATCCAATTTAGGAGATGCAATAGTACAGGATTAGAGTGCAGCATTGTGTCCGCATGGTATAGTTAGTTTACAAAGGTTCTCAGTATCTCCATGTACATATTATTATATATCCCTATGGGGAGACTATAATCCTGTAACCATATTTAAATTGTTATCAGGTGCCATATGAGAGTTGATAGTGACACACAGAAATATTTTCATAAATGACAGTAAGATATTTGGCAATATATAAGGAGTGTATGATAACACACTGTTCCATATATAATTACGAGTGCAATAACCACCACAATCTGTTACCTAGTGTAGCATGTGTAGAAACTGAATACAGATTGTTACTTTAGATACACAATTTCACAAAATAATTGTTTAGTGTATAAGATTGTCCCTTAACACATGAGGATTTATTTGAGACCTTAAAGTGCAGTGACTATTTTTTCTATAAATCTATACAAACTACCGAAAACCTTCAGATAAGGCACTATAACACCCCTAAGTATTTGGGGTTTTATATCTGAGTTATAAAAAAAACTGAGCTTCCCATTTAATGATTGTTGTGAAATGGAAAGACTCCGTAGTGTTAAAAACACAATAAGAAATAAGAAATACAAAGAGAAATATCAAGAACCCCAGAAATGTATATAGTTATTTTATTTACTTATCACCTTGATTATAAATATTCTTACTTTATGTGACATTTTAAATGAATCCTCAATAAAGTTGTTATTTTATACAGTGGGGATTCATATTGGATCACATTAGATTAATATAGAAAATTATAATGACTCAGTTTGTGCACCACAAATTAACAAGATTGGTCTATTACTCTGTGAATCTTTCTTAGTTCAGTGGTAGCACCTGCCATACATACATTAATTTGAATAAATAAATTGATACATGAAAGCTAATGGTAACAACTTACTTTTGTTGAAATAATAGGAATTCTGTGCCAGTAATATTACTCTTTTGCTTATGTACAAAGGTCAGGCATCCTGTTCTGGTAGCACTGGGGCTTCAGATAGGGACAAGAGCTTTAAGGAACGTTGTACTGAAATAAAAAAAATTGTAAAAAAACAATTTTTTTAATATTTTTACCTTTCATTGAAAGTTACTGATAGGTACATCTAAGCAGAACTTGTATTATTTCAGTAGCCTATGGGTGAGATTTTATATGAACTTAGCCATGAAAGAAGTATAGTAGGTCTCACTCATGTTAATATACAATACTGTGCAAAAGTTTTAGGCAGGTGTGGAAAAATTGCTGCAAAGTAAGGATGCTTTCAAAAATAGAAGTGCTAATAGAAGTCACCTGTTTGGTATGATTGATTAACCATACACTTGACAATAATCCTACAAAATCCCTGACTTTGTGCAAGTGTACCTAGAAGAATTGATGCTGTTTTGAAGGCAAAGGGTGGTCATACCAAATATTGATTTGATTTAGAGTTCTCTTCTGATCATTCATCATCATCATCACCATTTATTTATATAGCGCTACTGATTCCGCAGCGCTGTACAGAGAACTCATTCACATCAGTCCCTGCCCCATTGGAGCTTACAGTCTAAATTCCCTAACATACACACACACACACACACACACACACACACAGACAAACAGACTAGGGTCAATTTTGATAGAAGCCAATTAACCTACTAGTAATGTTTTTGGAGTGTGGGAGGAATCCGGAGCACCCTGAGGAAACCCACGCAAACACGGGGAGAACATACAAACTCCACACAGATAAGGCCATGTTTGGGAATTGAACTCATGACCCCAGTGCTGTGAGGCAGAAGTGCTAACGACTTAGCCACCGTGCTGCCCACTTTTCATTTGTTTAATTGCTAAAAAGTAAACTATGAACACTTCTATTTTTGAAAGCATTCTTACTTTGCAGCATTTTTTCCACACCTACCTAAAACTTTTGCAGAGTATTTTATATAAATAAATAAAACACATAGAAAAAAATGTTGTTTTTTTTGTGTGCAAAATTCCTAATGTAAGAATGAAAATAAACCGTGCATATCCAGTCAAAGTTTCATTCAATTTGTTTAAAGCTAAAAAAATACAAAATAAATTTATCTAAACAAAGTTTAAGTTCAATATATTAGCTTGTATTCAAAATAAGTTAATTTTAAAATTGAACACTTTTGAGTGTGACAGGTCAAATAGTGCACCTCTTGATTTTGAAGCAATTGCTGCAATCTATACTTAACGTTAAAGAACCCCATTTTGCAGCTAGTTAGAAGCCTTTTTGGATATATTTTTTCTAAAATGTGGATGGTTGCAACTAGTTTCATTTGCAAATGATCAAGTCTTGGCATAGTTTTCTCATATATCTATGATTTATTTAAACACACTCGGCCTATAACTTCACCCTTTTATGTGGTCACTGACCTCCTCTGTGGATTCTAATATCCATATAATCTACAGTAGGTGGAGCATTGTTCCATTACATATGATGCATTAATATTAAACATCTGCTTTTTGAACAACAACACAGACCCCTGTCAAGAGAATTGCTGATAGTATCGCATGCATCGAGTCATACCATACTCACAAGTAGAAATGTATGTGAGTCGGCATGGATATCTAGCACAATACAATGCATTTGTGTCACCTTTCATGTGTCGCACTTACAGTAACAGTGGGCCATCTGCATAACAATATATTAACAACAACCATATAGCTTTGGTACAATCAAATATTGTCAATACATGATTGTACAATAGTGTCTCCAGTGATCAAATTATCAAGAAAATGCCAGAGTGGTAGAATTATGCTTGTTTCACTAAATATAAAAAAACTGAATGTGCTTTTAAAATAAATATTTTTTTTTCAGTGTCCTATACAGTACTAACTAACAACCATGTTTTTCCATTTTGGCCCAGCTAGAAGAATCAGCAAATCCTGAGGAGATATTCTACCATATCTCTGAAGCAGCTGTAATGCAGGTGCAAGCGCTGGTGGAATTTACCAAAAGACTCCCAGGTAAATGATTGGAGCTGTGTGACATGAATGTTCATCTTGCATCATTATCATTTTCTGTTAACATTTTAATCATTGCAAGAAGCAATTTTTAAAAATTATGGCTACAATTCCTAAACCATGCCCTGCTCACTGTTACCACAAACCTCTGAAAATAGTCCTAATAGTCACAAATAATAATAATGTTGCTTTTCCACTTATTAACTATTTAGTTCACATTTTGAATTTGTTTATTGGTGTTTTTAAACTTCTGTTAGTTTCTATAAATTTCCCTGACAGTAGATTTTTATACACAAGTGTTATGCCCAAATTATAGAAGAAAATGTGTTGAAACAGCAGTTTGGACTAAAAGTATGGTCACGTTTAGATGAAATTCACAGCATTACTATTATTCGTAGTCTTACTTTAGAGTTTTCCGAGTTTATTCTATATGATTATTTTTATTATTATTATTATTCGTATAGCGCCATCTTATTATAGTGCGTTGCACATAAAATTCACATCACAGCTTACAGTTTAAATTCCTACCACACACACATGTGCAGAAACCATTTTGTCAGTATGTTTTTTGTGCTGTGGGAGTAAACTGGAGCACCCAGAAAAAACTCCTGCAAACATGGGGAGAACAAACAAACTCCACACAGTTAGGACCTTGGGTGGGATTTAGCACTTGTCACATTACAAAGTTGTTCCATGAGCTATTGATTCATGTACATAATATAGAATACACTACTGAAGGTCTAAATGCATGGACATTATGTAAAGCTGTTATACCTGAATGGCAAAAAAATGGCATGCTTACACCATGTTCTGCTTTTTGTAATGTTTATATGTCCTTAGTCTGTACATGAGCCCTGTCCCAATTCAATTTCCTGTAGAGTTAACAAAGTAGAACACAGGGCACATCTGCTTAGCCTACACCTCTAAAGAACCAGCAGTACACAAAAGTCAATGAAAATTGCTTATTTTGATATTGATTTCAATTATTTCACCTTTATCTACACTATATTATAAATGTCTGTAAAAAATGTGGAAAGTGTAACATACTAATATAAAATAGAATATAAGAATGATACTAGAAGAGTACTGTGATCACACAAAAGTACAATGTTGGCATGGGACTGTGCTTTAAATTGAATTATTTTTAGAAACTATTGGTTCTAGGTCTGAATCAGAAACATTTATTGTAAATTTTCTTTTTGCAGGATTTGAAATGCTGGATCATGATGATCAGATTGCCCTTCTAAAGGGTTCTACTGTTGAAGCTATGTTCTTACGTTCAGCACAAATATACAATCAACAAGCAGCAGGATGCTCACTGCCTGGTAATGATGGTAAGTTACCATGTAAAATACAACATTAAAACATTTGTAGGGCATTAGCTCTATTGTATGGCTTCTTTAAGGGAATATTGAGGAAATACCCTTAAAGAACACATACATTTAGTATAACTATCTCCAACTGGTATTGCTTACAGCTTCAATTCAGTAGTATATAATAAATTTGATAAGTATACTAAATGTGTGCACTTAGCCAGACGTAAAAGCTTTCTATGTATATAGTAGGAAAATGAATTAAAACAGTCACAAAAAAGAAATATACACTCAATCAGTCAAGTGTGGAGCATACAAGTGAATAGGCTGAAGGGTGTTTGTTTGCAAAGATTTGTGCTACCTGTCTTAGGTGCAGATTCAATAAGCTGCGATGACCGCACCTTGCTGGCAAATGCGATACAGAAATCTCTCGCTCATTTTCCCTCACATCTCTATGGGACGCTAGGGAAAATGAGTGGAGATTTCCGCAGACTGTTCCAGAGATACCATGCGTTACATTGAGGCTAATTGAATCTGCCCCTTATTGTTGAAGAATGAATGGTGGGTCATAGGTGGTGGAGGGCAGGTAAACCAGCATTTTGCTCAATTTCAGCTCACTGTGGGTTTTATATTCTCTAACATTACAAATTGGCAAGCATTAGGTAGGTACAATATTATATTGCTTTATTTATTCTGTAGTTTGTTTCTGTTTAGAAAAGGGATAGGATTTTATTTGTAATTTTCCTATAGTGTGTACCTAGCCTTAGTTGGTGATCTAAGGCTAGGTACACACTATAGGAAAATTACAAATAAAATTCTAATTCTAGCGATTTGTCAATGATAAGAAAAAAGTCCCTATCAGCATGCCGATGCATGTGTACACACTATACATGATTTACCTTCAGACATGTACTCTTCAACTGCTCCAAGATCAGTGTAGTCTTATAGAGAATGACGCCATTTTATTTTCTTTGCCATCCATATACAAAACTGGAAATACTGTTTGAAGTGTTTGGGAGATATACACAATTGACTGATTTGTTTCCGGCGCGTCACAGCTGATTTTACTATACACTCCTGTCTAGAAGTACAACTGTGACTTATGTGGTTTCCAATCTAATTTATTGATTAAAATAGCTACATTCATTCAATATTATAAAATATGGAGAATTTCTGTTTATCAACAGGTTAGGTGCCCTCTATAGACAGTGAAGTATGTTCCGAGTGATTACTTCACTACCCCATTTTAATTCTGTAGCTAAACTTAATAATGTCCTTCTTGCTTCTTTCTAAGGCAGATGTAAAGCGTGTTATTAATGTATAATATTAAATTACAGCTCATTACCAGAAACATAATATAAGCTGCTATCTCTCAAATCTAACAGTTGCCGCTGCAGAAGCCTTTGTAAAGTAACAGCTGTGGAAAAAGTGCCCTGGCGTTAAATCAATATCACCCACATTTAATAATTAGGCCTCCCTCCAACCTCAGCATTAAAATAATAGATTTACATTTGATAAATAGATCTATTCCCTCCATCCAACCCAGACATTACACTAATAGTATTTCCGTTTAATAAATTTATTTATTTCCCTCTCTCCAAACAGCCCCAGCAATAAATTAACAGCATTTACGTTTAATAAATATAACCATTTCCCACAACAATCCCGGGCATGAAATAATTCATGTTCACTTTTAATAAATAGCCCTCCTCCCCAAACTAAGCCCCACATTCAATTAATAGCTCACCCAACATTAAGTTAAACCTCATTTTAAATTGATAGACCCCACTATTAAGTTAAATAGACCCACCAGCAAATTAACACTGACACTCCACCATTAGCATACCATCCACCCTTCCCTCACACTTACCTTGTTCCATCCGAGCTTGCAGGAGTGGCAGGCTCCTCTATCTGCCTCTTTTGCTGCTCTGCACACATGTAACGGCACCTCTCATGTCGTGCGCATCCCATGTGACATCTTCTCTTACGGGGGACTAGAGGAGGCCACACATAGAGGAAGGGACGGAGGAATGGATAATAAAATCTGTGGGGAAATGAAGGAAGGTGGTTAGTCCCAGAAGAGGGTCAGCAGACAGGTAGTACTCTGTCTCTTTGCTGGCAGCCCTTGGTCCGGGGGCCCCCTGACAGAGCGGGGCCCGCGGCGCCGCGAGACAATGAAAAAATACATCAGGAGATGTCCAGATGGCCTCATTAGGCCAACTCTGCAAATTTAGAAAATGAATCAGGGAAGGGAATAGAATTGAGTGAGATGTTCAAGAACAAGGTTCTATTTACTACAAAGCAGTGATAGGACTAGATTTCTATTGCTGTTCTTTGTAGCAATAGAACATTTCCTATTGCTGCACTTTATAATTGGAATTTTGCTGGGGCAGTTGAGCGATGCTCAGCTCCCCAGTGATGCTGGCTGGCAGCAGTAAGAGAAGTATTACTGCTTTGCCAGCCAGTGTACAATGCCCTACGCAAGCGTGATCCAGCATTGCTGGTTCAGACATGCACAGTGGAACTGGAAGCCCAGGTGTATGCTTTCTGGACACCCTAGGCAACACCCCTACTTAAGCACCACTCCTGACCGACCCCACACCCCTATTCTTTCCCTAGTGTAGAGCAGGGACAGGACAGCATCTTCTTGGGAATGTGGTTCTGGGCTGTGACATGATAGCTAAAACTACACTACCAGCCCATTACAAACATTGAAGAGCAGCTTCACAGGTAAGCAGATGCTGGATTTTGCCCTTTCATGATAGCAGCTGAGGTAATTGTGGGGTCGCAGTAACAATACAACCAATGAAGGAGCGACTTTATGTCACTCATAAAGTGTTTAAGATGCTTCCTACACCCTGGCACCATAGGCAACCTAGGTTCACCTAATGGTGGTGCAGGCCCTGCCTGTTGAGACAAAACAATGAAGCATATGAAAGACAAGCAAAAGCTAAATACACACATATAGGAGTCTTCACACTAACCTTTTTATTATTAATCTTCTATTTACATAGCAACTACTTGTTGCACAACGCTTTACAGAAGATAATTAATTATTCAGATGTCAGGGGCACTAGGAGTCTTTACCCAGGGATCACCAGGTGATGGACTTACCAGAGTAGTATAGATGGTAATATGGTACTCTTGTAGCGGGGTGATCACGGAACAGGAGACAGCAGATGGTAGAGAATGCTCGAGGAAAGTCTATGACTAGCAGCACTGGTAATATACAGATAGTAGTACACGAGGAACTGAATGGACAAAGGAAACGTGAGGATAGTCAGTGGTCTGCGGTAGCAAGTTGTACCACTGCTATAGTGAGGAGGAATGTCCAGCAGCAACGAGGAGGTGATGAGAGTCAGCGGTCTGCGTATAGCAAGTTGTACCGCTGTCTATGTGAAGGAATGGAATCCAGGTGGAGGTATCCGGGAAGTCAGTGGTCTGCGTTAGTGTCACGGACTTACCTGATCCCCGCCGCTCCGTCCAGCCGCACTTCCGCATTCAGGACCATGTGACCGCACCCGGAGGCGGTCACATGACCACAACCCTAGAGGCGGGGATTTTGAATCCCCTTCAGTATAAAAACCTCACTCTGACACTCGCTGAGTGTCAGAGCAACACTTACCTGTTCCTGGCTCCTGCTCTTCGTGGATTGCAGTGTCTTCCTGTTTCCAGTGTCTCCTGTGTGCTGATCTCTGCCTGTTTGACTTCCCTGGCTCTCCAATCCCTGTGTACCGAACCGGCTTGCTGACCATTCTCCTATTCTTGTGACCCGTGTACCGAACCTGGCTTGTTGACTCCAAGTTGCCTTCTGATTCTGCCTGACTCCATTCCTGTGTACCGAACCGGCTTGTTGACTCCGCTACCACCGCTTCACTCCGCTGTACTACATCTTGAGGCGAACCTGGGGACCGCGACCTGCGACTCCTGGCAGCGAAGCCCACCCCGCCTTGCGGCGGTTCTTGGTGAACACCGGGGAGATCGTTAGACTCCGCACCTCAGGTAAGCCAGTGCTAATCAAGATTAGTAATATAGTATCCAGAATCTGTTACAGTTTGCTCTGATACCACAGCTAAAGATCTGTTGGAGCATTTAGTAGGAAGGATGGATAAGCAAGAAGCTAACCAAGAGCAACTTTTAAAATTCCTCAATAGTCTATCCACTCGGTTGGATGTTGTCCAGAACACCCTAGTGGCTGGTGGATCACCTGGGCCGGCAGTGGCCCCTGTACCTCAGGCCGCAGCAGCAGCTTCTTCCTCGCAGCTACGGTTACCTAACCCACCTAAGTTCGATGGAGACCCTAAAAATTGCAGAGGATTTTTAAATCAATGCTCCATACAATTCGAGCTCCTACCTGGGAACTTCCCCTCCGGAAAAACGAAAGTGGCCTATGTGATTTCGTTATTGTCCGGTCAAGCTTTAGCATGGGCTTCCCCCTTATGGGAGAGGGACGACCCCATTCTACATAACTTCTACCTAACTTCAACCTCTTCTTGTCCACCTTCAAGAAAATATTTGATGAGCCAGGAAGGGTGTCCAATGCCGCTTCCGGCTTACTACATCTCCGCCAGGGAAACCAGTCTGTCGGGCAGTATGCGGTCCACTTCAGAACCATGGCCTCTGAACTTCGCTGGAACGATGAGGCACTAGTAGCTACATTCTGGCAGGGCCTTTCAGACCGAATCAAAGACGAGTTGGTATCCCAGGAACTCCCTACGTCTTTGGACGACATTATCTCCCTTTGTGTCAAAATTGATTTGCATTTCAAGGAACGTAATTCCGAGAAGGAACAGTCGCGGCGTAGCATGATTCGCTTGGCTCCAACTTCCAAACCCCTGTTCTTCCCCCTGAAGAGCCCATGCAACTTGGGAGGACACGCCTATCAGCCGAAGAGAGGAAGAGGTGATTTCGGAACAAGTTGTGTTTATATTGTGGAGAGAGTGGCCATCTTCTGAGTTCTTGTCCCAAACGCTCGGGAAACGACAGGGCCTAACGAGTTCTGGAGCTGTATCGTTGGGCCTCTTTTCTCAGTGTCAGTCAGTTCCCAATAGTAATGATTGCCTGTCTATTCCCATTTCCCTTCAGTTAGGACAAAAGACCTTCCCGCAGTCGGCTCTTCTAGATTCCGGAGCCGCAGGAAATTTCATTTCTGCCACAGTAGTTAAACAATTCGCTATTCCCACACAAGCCTTGGAACAACCCATCTCTCTGATGGCCATTGATGGGGGAAGAATCCCTGAGGGGTCCATCCTGGTACGCACTATTCCTCTTCTACTTCAGATAGGAGCACTTCATCGGGAGATTTCTTTTTTAGTAATACAGAGATCTACCAACCCAGTCATCCTAGGACTTCCTTGGCTTCGTGTCCACTCTCCCACCTTGGACTGGAAATCTGGTCACATATTGTCCTGGGGACAGTCCTGCTTCTCTCGCTGCCTACAGAGAGTGGTTCCCCCGAATAGTCCCAGACGTACCCAAGAATTTCCTGTGACTCTCCTGCCTGAGCCATACCAAACCTTCTCTGATGTTTTTTGTCAACAAGAGGCCACTAGACTTCCCCCTCACAGAATCTGGGACTGTGGCATTGACCTGATACCTGGTAAACCCATTCCCAGGGGCCGTGTTTACCCCCTTTCCCTCCCGGAATCTAAGGCTATGGAGGAGTACATCCAAGAAAATCTAAACAGGGGCTTCATCCGCAAGTCTGCCTCCCCAGCTGGGGCTGGCTTCTTCTTCGTAAAAAAGAAAGATGGGGGCCTCCGCCCTTGCATTGATTACAGAGGCCTGAATGCCATTACCGTTAAAAATCGGTATCCACTGCCACTGATTTCTGAATTATTTGACCGGATCAAGGGTGCCACCATCTTTTCTAAACTTGACCTCAGAGGAGCGTATAACCTTATACGCATTAAGGAGGGGGGTGAATGGAAGACGGCGTTTAACACCCGAGACGGCCACTTTGAATATCTGGTCATGCTTTTCGGGCTATGCAATGCCCCAGCCATATTTCAGAGCTTTATGAATGAGCTGTTTCAAGACCTCTTGTACCAATCTGTAGTCATCTACTTGGACGACATTCTCATCTTTTCTCAAGATCTAGCATCTCATCGTACTCATGTATTGGAGGTCCTCTCTCGTATCCGAAAAAATCAGTTATTTTGCAAATTGGAGAAATGCATCTTCGAGCAGAGACAAATTCCCTTCCTGGGATATATTATTTCGGGCACCGGTCTACAGATGGATCCCACAAAATTGAAAGGGTATGGCTATCCACCCAGAACATTCGTTTAAAGGTTCCCAGTAAAAAATTTGCTCCCAAGTTTATTGGCCCATTTGCTATATCTGAGATTATTAATCCCGTAGCCTTTAGATTGAGTCTGCCTCCCTCCTTACGCATACCCAATGTCTTCCATGTCTCCTTGTTAAAACCGATGGTAACCAACAGATTCTCCACCTCATCCAGAACTCCTCCTCCTGCTGTGGATCGGGATCAAGTTGAATACGAGATTAAAACTATCCTAGATTCTCGTAAAGTTCAAGGTGCCATACAGTTCTTGGTGGATTGGAAGGGTTACGGCCCTGAGGAGCGCTCATGGGTAAGAGCCATTGACCTACATGCTCCCCGTCTACTTAAATCCTTCCATAAAAAATTTCCTTTGAAACCCTATTAGGTGTTCGGCGTCCACCTTTATGGCAGGGGGTACTGTCACGGACTTACCTGATCCCCGCCGCTCCGTCCAGCCGCACTTCCACATTCAAGACCATGTGACCACAACCCTAGAGGCAGGGATTTTGAATCCCCTTCAGTATAAAAACCTCACTCTGACACTCGCTGAGTGTCAGAGCAACACTTACCTGTTCCTGGCTCCTGCTCTTCGTGGATTGCAGTGTCTTCCTGTTTCCAGTGTCTCCTGTGTGCTGATCTCTGCCTGTTTGACTTCCCTGGCTCTCCAATCCCTGTGTACCGACCCGGCTTGCTGACCATTCTCCTATTCTTGTGACCCGTGTACCGAACCTGGCTTGTTGACTCCGAGTTGCCTTCTGATTCTGCCTGACTCCATTCCTGTGTACCGAACCGGCTTGTTGACTCCGCTACCACCGCTTCACTCCGCTGTACTACATCTTGAGGCGAACCTGGGGACCGCGACCTGCGACTCCTGGCAGCGAAGCCCACCCCGCCTTGCGGCGGTTCTTGGTGAACACCGGGGAGATTGTTAGACTCCACACCTCAGGTAAGCCAGTGCTAATCAAGATTAGTAATATAGTATCCAGAATCTGTTACAGTTAGCAAGTTGTACCACTGCTATGTGAAAGGATACTGGAACAGGTGACTCGGGAAACAGGGATCAGTGGTCTGCCTCTAGCAAGTTGTACCACTGAATATATAAGTGAGGAGGAGCACGGGGAGAGAAATGCAATACAGAGTATACACGGGCACACTGAACTTGATCCCACGATGATATGCACAATATAGTAATGACTGAACAGCACTGCACAATAATACAAAGTCACAGGAACTATCCGGCAAAAGGTAACACAGTCAAATGATGGCAATAGTCTCAGCGGATAGTAAACTCCAGGGGAGAACAACTCAGTCCAGCAAGATATGCAATACACCAGCACAGTCAATGAGAAGTATGCATACCGTGGTTCAGGAGCAGGCTGTCAGACAGGAGTGCAGAGATACCTGAACGGCTGGAGGCCGGCAGGATGCGAAGTCCCAGGAGGAATCAGCTGGTGCAGTCTCGATGAAACACAGGAGAGTAGAAGTGAGCTGATAGCTGTAGTGCACGGAGGCAGCGGATAGGAATCAGCTAATACAGTCACGATGAAACACAGGAGAGTTGAAGTGGTCTGATAACTGTAGTGTACGGAGGCAGCGGATAGGAATCAGCTAATACAGTCACGATGAAACACAGGAGAGTTGAAGTGGTCTAATAACTGTAGTGCACGGAGGCAGCGGATAGGAATCAGCTAACATTCACAATGAAACACAGGAGAGTTGAAGTGGTCTGATAACTGTAGTGCACGGAGGCAGCGGATAGGAATCAGCTAATACAGTCACGATGAAACACAGGAGAGTTGAAGTGGTCTGATAACTGTAGTGCACGGAGGCAGCGGATAGGAATCAGCTAATACAGTCACGATGAAACACAGGAGAGTTGAAGTGGTCTGGAAACCACAGGAATCAGCAGCGCTGAATACACGAGGAAACACAGGAACACCTTCCGAGGCTCATGGGAATGAGACTCCAAGATCAGGCAACGTGGTATTGAACACAGATGCTTTAAATAGGGAGTGTTGCCTGATCAGCCAATTAACTAAAAGGAACATGAACTGAAGGTTTGAAAGGGCTGCACATGCGCAGACCCTCAGGATAGTGGACGGCCACGGTTCCTAAATACACGGGAAGAAGCACTCACAGTCTGGTGAGTGACATCAGATCAATCATCAGTATCAGTCAAATTCGACACAAAAAGTGACGTTTGGAATTGAACTTATGGCCCCAGTGCTGTGAGGCAATGCTTACCACTGTGCTGTCCACATGAGTCTAATTTGCCAATAGTTCATTATTGTGATTAACATATTAAAAGTATGGATTTTCCAAATTACCACAAAATTCTATGGTATTATTCCTTCTACAATAAAAATCATGTGCCTTTCATACAAGAGACCTCAGCCAAGGCTCCAACAAATTTATTTGTAGGATAGTCCCTTCTCATGAGTAAAATGGAAAGGTGAATTAGAAACCTATACCCTGTTTAAAGTAACATTTATTTTGCTCAAGGCGATGTAAAACCTGGTTTAGGATTAATTAAAATATTAAAAGTTTTGTTTTGTCATAAATTACCTAAATATTTAAAAAAAATCAAGAAACATATGACATATAAGAATGCAATTGTATTTTCCAGGTCTTGCAAGATACCAGAGCCATGCAGCAGAATATTACCACATTCAGGATTATGACAGATGCCCACTCTATTCTCTAGAGTGTCCTCCTCGACAAAATATTCAAGCATTTAATACAGGTTTGGTTGCTTTCTTCCGTCACTACCTGCACCTACAATCAACTCAGTACAAGTTCAGTCAAGACGATATAAGATTTACATTTTCAAATTTGAATATCAGTCTATGCAGTGTGATTATAGGACATGGGGACCTTCTATGGAAAAGAACATGTATTCTTTAAAGATATTAATTTATAAATAGATAAACACTAGCTAAAAAAAAAGTGTACCCAGCCCCATGCAGAAAGCACTAGGGCTCTTCCCACACCCCTGGGCGGTGGGTGTGGGGTAATAAAATGGTTAATGTCAGTGTAAACATGATTTTAGTTTGTGGAACTACAAGCACTAGCATACCGATGGCAGCCAGGGCATGCTGGCACTTGGACCGCATGCCTGGTCACCCAGTGGCATCTGAGCCATGTGGTTACACACACTAATATTTAAATAAAACACATCCCTCGTTAAAACCACGTTAGTCTATTAAGAATAAAAAGAATCCAAACTAAAATATAAATAAACACTCCTCTTTCATTAACCATTTTATTACCCCCACACCCACGACCCAGGGGTGTGGGAAGAGCCCTAGTGCTTTCAGCATGGGGTTGGGTGTCCCTAGAGGGGGCCCGCACATTTTTTTTGTGCACCCCACTCCTTAGGGAGTTCAACTGTAAAGACTGGGGCTGGTTTGTCATTATGACAGGAGGACGCATTGCTGCGGGTTCCCCTGCTATAGTGCCACCAGCCCCGGCTGGCTTGCAAAGTGCTGGTTTCTGTGAAATCGGGGAGATCTCATGCTTTCCCCCCCGAATTTGCGATTACCAATACAAGGGCTAATAGTGTTTAGAGGGGGGGACAACATGCATTATTTATTTAAATTCTATTTTTAACACTTTATTGAGCCGGTGGCCGTAAAGCTGCCGGCTGCTGCAGGAGCTAACAGATACTAATGTAGAGCAGGGCGGGGTTTTAAAATACACCTGTAGTCAACAAGGAACGGATCTTGCGATTAGTTCCTTGTTGACAACGGGTGTAAGCAGAGCCTATTTGCACTCAGGAACCACTTATGTGCCTTAATGAGGCCCATGTTTATAACTAGCTCATATAGCATGATGACACACACACATCTATCTTTCCTCCCCCGACCTCTCTCCCACCTTCCTAACCCAGGTATCTAACTGTCTCTCTGCTGTAACTACCTGGTTGTCACAGCCCTTCCTGAAACTCAACATCTCCAAATCCGAGCTTATCATTTTTCCTCCTGCCAATGTTGCTATCCCTGCCAATATCTCCCTCTTGGTTGACAACATCACTCTTCTGTCACCCAAGCCCACTGCCTTGCAGTCACACTTGGCTCAGACCTCAGCTTTACCCCCATATCCAGTACCTCACCAAATCCTGCCACTTCCTCCTCCATAACATCACGAAAATCTGTCCCTTCCTCTATGAGGAAGCAACCAAAATATTGGTCCGTTCACTCTTCATTTCTCATCTTGACTATTGCAACCTCCTTCTCACTGGCTTTCCTGATTCTCACATTTTTGACTTTCAAGCAATACAGAATGCTGCGGCTAGGCTCATCTTCCTCTCCCACTGCACCTCTTCCGCTTCTCCTCTGCGTAAATCCCTTTATTGGCTCCCTATCCATTTCAGAATTCAGTTCAAGCTCATTACCCTCACTTATAAAGCCCTTACAAACACTTCTCCCCTTTACATCTCTGACCTTGTCTCGAGGTACATCTGACCTCCGCCTCAATTCACCTCTCATTATCTCCTCCCATGCTCACCTCCAAGACTTCTGCCATGCTGCCCCTAATCTTTGGAACTCCCTACCCCATCTTACTTGTCTCTCCTTCAGCCTTCAGTCTTTCAAACACTCCCTCAAAACTCACCTTTTCAATCTTGCTTATCCCACCACCTCCTGACCATTCTATCCATCACCTCCTCTTCCTTGTCTGCCATCTCCATCTGTTCCCAGTTGGTCCTACTGTCTCTCACCCCCCCTCCCTCTAGAATATAAGCTCTTGCGCTCAGGGTGCTCTCTACCTATTGTCCCACATCTGTCTACTGTCTGACTCCCTCGTTCGTCCTGCACTCTGTGTGAGTCCCCATAGCATTACTCACACTACAGAATCTGTGTCGCTTTATAAATAAATAAATAAATAAATAATAATAATGATGGTAGAGTGCTACAGAGTAAAAATATTTAATCAAATTTATAAAACCAAAAATGGGAGCTGCTAGAAAAAAGTTTAAGGTGACACTTGCCACACCTGCCAGGGTCCAACACGATTACCTGGGGATCGCTGCCTCTTCTCCTGGTGTTGAGTCCGTTCATTGATGAGCGCCATATTGGATTCGGGTCTGCACATGCGCAGACCCGTCTTTTATATCTTCTGTCATACAGCAATAGGCTGATTCCTCCCACTTACCTCTCTCAATTAATTAAAGCACCTGTGTTTTTCTCAAATTGACAATCTTCTTGTACTCCAGCCTGCTCAGTTGAGGTTTATTTGGGTCCCATCATTTAGTTACCTGTCATACTAGGAAAATCAGCATCTCCAGCTTCCAAGCTTAACCTGGCTTTCCAGACACCCTGTACCTGCAGTCACCTGTCATACTAGGAAAACCAGCATCTCCAGCTTAACCTGGCTTTCCAGACACCCTGTACCTGCAATCTCCTGTCATAATTGGAAAACCAACGTCTCCAGCTTAACCTGGCTATTCAGACACCATGTACCTGCAGTAACCTTTCATATATGGAATGCAGCATATCCAGCTTCCCAGCTAAACCTGATCATTCAGATACCTGTACTTGTTCTACTTCTACACCTACACCATCTCCAACCGGTCTCGCTTGGTGCCCGACCAGAGAACCGCGAACTGAGGGGCTGAAACAGCTAAGACCAAACCCTCATGGAGGTCCCTCATGAATACCTTCACCCTGTTAGAATTCACCTCTCCGTGGAAGGCAGAGCTAAACCATGCAGACCGCAAGGGATCTGAAAATATTGCCGTTTACATGATACTGGCCAGGTTCCGTAAACCAGACTCACCTAAACAGCCTGCATTTAGCAGATATTCTATTACAACTAAACTGTCAGAATAAATTTTACGCAGAGGACTGTCTACTTTGGATTTCTTCTGAGACTTTGGATTCTTCTTGGCGGGCTTGCTCGTCTCTGTGTTATATTAGCAGTGACTTCTTGCTTTCTTAACTTCAAAAAGATATAAAGCTTTTCACATGATGGCTACTATTCCTACTCATCTAAAAATTCCCCATGGCAAAACACTGGTTCCTCCCCATCTACGTCCTAAACTCCTCAGATGGACTCATGCTTCATGCTTTGCCAACCATTACGGTAACAAGAAGACGAAGGAAATAATTTCACGAAGTTACTGGTGGCCTTCCTTACACTGTGACGTTGATGATTTTGTCTCTTCATGTTCCACCTGTGTACCGACAATCTCCTTATGGATTTCTGCATGCACTTCCCATTCCTGATCGTCTTTGGAGTCATCTCTCTATGGAATTCATAACCAATTTGCCCTGTTCCAAAGGGTACTCTGTGGTGTGGGTTATCACTGACCGCTTTTCTTGAGCAGCTCATCTTGTTCCTTTGAAAGGTTTACCCTCGGTCTCCACCCTTGCTTAGTTGTTCATAAAAGAGATCTTTCGTCTCCACGGTTGTCCGGATGTGATAGTCTCTGACCATGGGACTCAGTTTGTGGCAACATTTTGGGGAGTTTTCTGTCGTGTATGTGGGATCAAGTTGAATTTGAACGGTCTGACTGTAAGAACCAATCAGGAGCTGGAGAAATTACTCAGCTGCTATATCTCTACCAAGCACGATAACTGGGTCAATCTAGTACCTTGAGCAGAATTCACCCATAATAACCATTGTCACAGCTCAACTTCAGTCTCACCTTTCTTTGCCCTTCAGGGACTCCACCCCAAGCTTCCTCTGTTCTTGGATCTACCACCCTCCGGAGTTCCTGCCATAGATTCTCTTTTGCAGAATTTTTCTTCTTGGTGGGCCCAAATCAATCAGAAACTGTTTCAAACCTCTATTCTAAGCAAGAAGTCTTTTGATAAAGGGAGACGGCCTGCTCCCATCCTTTCTCCAGGTGATAAAGTGTGGTTTTCCACTTGCAACCTTTGCCTCCAGGTTCCTTCCAGGAAATTTGCTCCCTGCTTCATTGGTCTAAGATCTCGGAGGTCATCAACCCTGTGGCGTTTAGATTGGAATTACCTCTCACCATTAGGATACCTAATGTGTTTCATGTCTCCCTTCTGAAGCCACTTATTTGTTATTAACAAATTTTCTTCCTCTAAAAAGCCTCTGTACAAGACAAAGAGTATGAGGTTGATGAAGTCTTACACTCTCGTATTTACAGAAGCTCTTTTCAATTTCTAGTTAAGTGGAAGGGTTATGGACCGGAGGAACGTTCCTGGATTCCTAGTAAAGATTTTCATGCTCTTTTAAAAAAAATCATGAAAAATTTCCACACAAACCTTTTAGTGTGTCCAGTGTCCACCCTTAAGGGAGGGGGTACTATCACAAACTTACTTGCTCCTGTGTTGCTGATTTCCGTGCCTCTGTGTACAGCAGAGCACTTCCTGGTTTGGGCGGTCACATGATTATGGCTGGCAGGCGGCATATCAACTGGATACTGCAACCTTGCTAGAGCAACAAGTTATCACTTTGTGTCTGGCTCTGTGTTCCCTGTGCTGTTTCTGGTGTTTCTCTGTGTATGAACTTTGGCTTGTTTAACCTCTGCTTCTGAATCCACTGCTGCCTGTGTACCTGTGTATCCGACCCGGCTATCCTTATTGACTACGCTGCTGCCTGTGTACCTGTGTAATGACCCGGCTATAATTATTGACTACTCTGCTGCCTATGCACCTGTGTATCTGACCCAGCTATCCTTACTGACTATGCTGCTACCTGTTCACCTGTTTATCCAACCTGGCAACTCTCCTGAGCGTAGTGTATCCTCAGTGTATCCGACCAGGAGTTCCACTGTATATGGCTTGGATTCTTCTGTATGTGTTGTGTTTTTTCAGCTAACTGATCCTGTTCCTCTGTGCCGTACTACACTACCTCTACAGAGCCTATTCTTCATTGTTTTGTCGGATCTCTTACCTACCATTGCTAAACTAAGGGCTGTGACCTACGGACCTCCGGCAGCAAAATCCATCCCACCTTGCGGCGGTTCTTGGTGAAGACCGGGGGCTTTGTTAGACTCTGCGCCTTAGGAAGGCTAGCGCTAACACTGACTGATAGGAAACTACTGAGAACCGTAACAAGGCATAGGTAACACCCAGTAGGTATTGCACACACTCGCTGCAGTGTTGCTGTCATTGAGTCTAGAGGCGGAGAAGCTGGCACTAAAGCCAGCTTGGAGCAGTTCACCAGAAACCCTGCATAAAAGGGTGGATAAATCGGAGTGGAAGGAAAAGACAGGGAGCGCTAACCTGTTGAGCCTGGTGGAGGGATGGCCTGTCCACTTGCTGCAAAGCTCAGTGTGGGAAGCCGCAATGCAATGGCCCTGGCTCAGCAGTGAACAAGCAACATAGTAAACACATGAAATCCAGCCTGAACACTGGAGAATGAGAGTCTGCTGGAGCATATCTTTCTGTCTATGAATTATAATAAAAAAAGAGAGTTTAAAAGACTGCTTGCCAAAATGAAAATAAATTAAGGAGAACATTTTTTAAATCAGAATGGTTAGCTTTCCAGAGGGGACAGAGGTCTTACAACCTTAGCACTCCATGGAGTCTTGGCTGACAGATACTGTGGCTGGATCAATTAGAAATAACTTATTGTATAAATATATTTTAATTAGTGGCACAGTGCAACAATGTACATCATTGCAAATGTACTGATTTTTGTATGGGAATGTATTGGTTTCTGAGACAATATGACAGTGGCAAAGGTACTCAAACCAAGTTCTCAAGAGCTACCAACAGGTCATGTTATCAGGATTTCTGTTTGTAGAAACATGTGGGATAATTGCTCAAACTGTTGGTAGCTCTTAGGGACTGAGATTGGGCACCTCTGTATTATGGTATGATTGTGTGCATGACAACCTTGTTTCATTTTTGTATAGTCAATGTTATATATGCCGTATTTTAACTTTTCTAGTGTACTCATGGTTTCTCATGTGTGGTTTAACCGTGGGACCCAGACTTGAAAGGAATTCAGTACAATATACTTCCAACTGCAGTTATAATTCTATCCTGGATTGTCCAGGTTTTAACTGTCCAAAATAAAGAGTTTGCTAGTGTTTGATTGTCTAAAATTGTTTGTTGCCGTGTAATGTTGGGTAGTGAATATATGTCACAGTCACATGGCTTTTGTTTTCTTTAATCTGAATGTCCAGAGTGTTGCAACCCAAAACTTGTACCAAATGTGTTTTGGGAGTAGGTGGAGGTGGGTTAACATAGAACTGATAGTAAATAAAAAAATAACTGCACTGGGCAGTCCTCCAAATATATATATATATATATCATCCTCCTTGTCATTCATTTTTCACCATACTCCCCTGTAATTAATATACCCCGCTGTAATTTATTCCTCCCTCACCATACATTTTTTTTCTCCACAACTGCAGTCTCAATTCTTATTTATTTACCCCAATCCCCCTCCACTTATCCTGTAATTGATTTCTCCCTCGAAGCCTCTCCCTCTATAATTAATTTACCCATCCTTCACCCTCCATTGTAATTCATGTTCCCCTTTCTCAGCCTCCCAGAAGTTTATTCCCCTCCTCCAGCACACCTGTAATTCATCCTCACTCTCTCTTGTAGAATACATTCTCCGCAACCTGTGTTATTTCCCCTCCTTCACTCCCCCTATACATTTGCACTCTTCGTCTCCCTTAATATCCACTATGCTACTGATTCACCTCTTTACACTTCCCCTTCCCAAATATTTGAAATAGAAACTCCCCAAGACATTCACTTTTCACCCTCTTTATTGCTCAACTAGATCAAGGCTGGCACCAGTGTCATCTGCTTCCTGTAGTACAGATCCTCGTTTTGGTAAAATAAAAACCATAAGTAATGACGCAAGACTAGCTCTGCTAATAGCTCCCACCTGAAATGAGCTCTTATGGATTATGCATTTGTAGTTATAACCAGGAGATTTCCCATGCTCTATGTTCAGTGCCGGGATAGCAGTTGTGAGTGGCTGTGATAGTGTAAATAAGTATACTCATGATAAGTTTTACTGTTTTTCTACATTACTAGGTATGTAAGTGAAATCAATGAAAATTTGCTATTAAAAATATAGGTTGCTAGGGTAAGTTATACATAGCAGTAATGTCACATTGTGGGAGAAATTACTGGTATGGTAATGGTATAAACATCCACTTTTATTGTTAACTTTTGACGACTGGAAGTAGTCTAAATGGTAGCGACTCAGTTTTAGGAATTTTGCTGATATGGGTTACTTTTATTGTGATTTTTTTATTTTTGTACAGTTAAGAATAACTGTTGTTTCATTTATGTATTATTCCATTTTTTATTTTACAGAGAAAATTCATTTTTCCATAGTTCAATTACATTTTCCCATAAGCAATAGCATACATTTAGTATGACCCAAGAAATAAACTTCAAAATGTACTCTTCTGTCTAATTAGATAATAACTAAGTATGTATTAGTGAAATGTTATATAATACAAGTTCGAAGTATGTATTTTTTCATCTTTTTACATAGTAACATCAGCATAGACTCAGCATAGTAATTCAATTACAAAACTAAGTGTACATTTGTAATGACAGATTGTTTTAACTACTTAGACCACTGATCTGGGTCTCCTCAGACTCCTAGATATTCTACTGCAGCCACAGCTCATACAACATCTTTTTGGAGACACAATCAAGTGATTATAAATTCTGTACAGTGGTTACTGGCCATATCACTTTTATCCTGGGATGCTATGTATGGAGCCATGCATGGGAGTATGCGGCTGACTTATTGAGCTGCCATATTTATAGAGCTGAACAGAACTTAGACCTGCTTTACCTTATTTTTCCCTGAAGGTCATGGCTTGCTGTTCTGCTTCACAGTTTGAACCTAGGTAGGATTTTCTATGAATGCTTAATAATAGTATTATAAAAATATGTATATCTAAAAATTTTTGTTGTTGTTATAGATATCACAGAAGACTTTATCATTCCACTGTTCAACTTCTACAGAAGCATGGGCTCCCTTAACGTGACTGAAACAGAGTATGCTTTACTTTCTGCAATAATCGTATTCTTTTCAGGTGCATAAATTAGCTTATTATTCTCTTTCAGGAAAATAACTTAAAAAAATAAAATCGATGTGAACTTTTTGTAACTCATAGATTGTTCATAAGAGGCTTATTATTGCCTAATTATCAGAATACTACACTTTTGGTTTTGCTTCTGAATTTTTTTTTCAATAACGTCTAATTACAGATCGCCCATTTTTAAAGAACAAGAACTGTGTTGAAAAACTGCAGGAGCCCCTTTTAGGCATTTTACACAAGTATTCAAAAATCTATCATCCAGAAGACTCACAACATTTTGCACGACTGACTGGTCGTCTGACAGAACTAAGGACCCTTAATCACAACCATTCAGAAGTGCTGATATCATGGAAAACAAGAGACACCAAGCTTACTTCATTACTTTATGGTGGCTGGGACTTCCACTGAATTCTAAAACGGCAAAGATGAAATCAACCTAAATATCTACTCGTCCTAATTTATGTAAATGTCTCATTTAAGATGTTGGACTTTGTTTTTTCGTGCCAATAGACTTTTTAGACAATATTTAAAAAAGGAAATCTAGCTGGTTACTGTAGCTGAATTAAGTAGAAACCTTCTACACAATATTGAGCACAATGGCATTAATTACATCCCAGGATTCTATTTCATACTTATATAAAATCTAATTGATCAAGGGAGAGCATAAAAAGACAATCAATATTTTATTGATATTTTGCAGAAAAAAAGTAAACAACACATTGACAGTGTTTTGTTTTTTAAAAAAGATGCTGAATAGAGTTTTCATATTTCATATTTAGGTGATTTTTTCTTTTGATGATTTGTACATGTCGCCCTGCAACATTTAGTTTTATCTTTCTGACTTTATTATGTGTTTTTCAGACTTTTATATCAAGCAGCAGAGTTGTGCATTTGCATTGCTCTTGGATTTGACACAGAATTGCTCTGTGGATAAAATTACATTCAATGCACAGAGACTGATTTGTATTGTATCCAGGGACACTGAAAATAACTTATTCCAGCTGTCATTTATTGTTACATTCTACAAAATGGCAGCTAGAATTTGGTTGATATAGGTAACATCTCCACTTATTCAAACCTGCAGTTTGATAAATTTACCCCTTGGGGTAGACACACAAAAATAAAACAATACATTTAGTAAAAGTTGCACAAGGACATTTATAAAACAATACATTGAATTAATATTGTCTGACTGTGCACAACCCATTTAGCGGCAGTTAGTAAATAAGTGATTTGAAAAAAGTATAATGATTTTGTTAGCATGAGCGGTTGTAACAATTTGTTACATTGCTGCTACTTTAGAAAAGACAAACATGCGAAACCTGCATTCACAGCAATTTTTGAGACGCTTGGAGGTTGTGACCTACTTAAAGACAGCAGCAGAAAACAGGCCACTAGGGGGTACTTTCCTACTCCAAAGATGTATTCATTGCTAACTCTTGAATGACACACCTCCAAGTACCTAGAGTACCCTATTTTAATCTAAGTTTAATATATCGTATTTCAATGAATGTAAAATATCACAAAATGTCCGAAATATATGATTAATACCTACTTGTATTGTTCCAAACACATTAAATACTTTTTATATACATAAATATACATATATATATATATATATATATAGGATTTTTTTTTGCATTTAGTCAGTCCTCTGTTTAGTGAATAGCTAAAAAAATGTAGTTAGAGTGGAAATATTGGCTCACCATGTTTACAACCTAGTATGTTTACAATGTAGCATAGCAGCAATGTTACATCTGAGATGAGGGGTATGGAAACAAACCAGTTGAATAATATAATGTGACCACGACCCCAAGGTGCTGCTGTAGGCTCCCACGTTTAGTGCATCCCCACACAGTGGATTTTGCATAATGAGCCCTGTTTTTTAACAATATTATTTGCAAATTGCTCAAGTTAGAGGGAACAATTCATGGCAAATACTGTAAGTCAATCATTGAAATATAATGCCTTTAAAAGGATATTGCTGCTGCTTCTAGTGTATGGTTTTACATACATTTCAGCAAAGGTTTCAAAATATGGTTTGTGAATCTCAGTAATAGCCTAGTTAACCTACAAAACGTTGATGGGAGTAATTACCATAGGGGGAAAAAAATAATTCACATGTTCCAATTTAGAACAAGACCTGAGGGTTTACAGATGTGTGAAAATCCCCCCTCTAGATTATAAATACTTCTAAATTGTTAAATATATGAATAAAATCTGTTGCACTACAATTTTTAGAATTGCAAAGGTAGAAGGGTGGGAATATGGATAGGTATGGACTAGCAGTTTTTGGGTGTGGTTAACAAAGTAAATCCTCTGTTATATTACTAAAGGATATGTACAGGTATGGAATCTGTCCATCTGCAGCACTTTCTGGATAAGAGGTTATTCTTTAGTTTGGAACACCATACTTAAAAATCTTATATTCTACATTTACAAATTACCCCTGTCCTTCCCACAATGCCAGACATCTCACTTCTTCTAACTTATTTAGCACTGCTCCTCACAGTGACCATATAAAGAAAAGGTATGATGTTATGTTTGACTTCTATTACAATCTTCCTGATAAAAAGTAATTATTGCATTTTTTTCCTTCTGGTTTTCTGAACTTTCTGGTGTCCAGATAAGAGATCTCTACCCTTATACATACATGCACGCCATGCAAATTGCACCACAACCTGTCCATTGTTATTTGTTTAGGCTACTTCAGGAGATGCCTAAAGCTGGCTCTGAACAAAATAGCGAGCAATTGGCTTGATATTGCCATTTGCATAGTACCTTAACTACAACACTGACTTGCTTGATTTGAGCGGTGGACAGACGGATTTTGTGTAGATTGGTCACCAGTAGGCTATGTGGACAGTGACACAGTCGCTTGGCTCCCTGGCTGAGCGGCAGGATTGCATGTATGTGACTAGTTTAAAAATTATCAAATTATGTTATTTATGCTGGGTCCATTCCTGTGCTACAGGTAAATTAATATTTATAAATATTTTTAGAGAAAAAGACCTGGTACACTAGGAATTAAAAATTAAAGAAATGTGAAACAGTCCAAAGGATGCTGTGATAACATTTATTGATTGTCACTATTACTTGTTTTACCCTGTTCAACTCTAAGTCAATGGAATTTTAACATTATTTTTTTTTTTTTTAAATAACCAAAAAATCTGTGGAATTTTACTGTTTCAAAACAGTAAAATGTTTTATTTTAACTGTAAAATAAATAAGGGTTTGTTCACACTAATCTACTGCTAATTTGTTTCTCATCCACTTACACTTGAAAAGCTCATTAAAAATAGGTTGAATGTTTTCTTATGGCCTTGATCCCACCATTTGTGTTCTAAAATGTTAATGCTGAATTTTAAATTGTAGAACATAGCTTGCATGTGATGCGGCCGCCTGTGCGCTGACACGGCCGCATCGCGTGTCATGCGATGCCGCCGCCGTTTATAATCAGGTGTGCTACCAGTACAATATTGTATTGATAAAAGTGCATGAAAAGTGAATGGAAACCATGTCAAAAGCATAAAGACTTTACTCTATTTCTAATAATTTGATAGACACATTCTAGCAACATGTAGTGCTGTAATTCCAAACTCAGAGTTCTAGGAGCATGCATTATTATGTCTATGACTGACCCTGACCAACACATCATAGATCCAAGCGGTTTTAACTGACTGGCGCGAAAAGCTATTTCACTAATCAGTTCAAACAATTAATAAGTTGGATTGGTGTTAAATATGCAAAGTTTTTTGTACATATATTGACTTATCCTTTAAAGAAAATCTCCAGTTCAACAGTGGCATTCTTACATGAGATCTCGACTTATATTATTTGCCTAAAACCCCCAATTCCCATCTCGTAAAACTGTGGGGGCCAGGCATAAAACCTTTTGCAATCAGCCTCAAAGTCCAGTTCTAAGTCCTAAGTTGACAACTAAGTCAAGGTCAACTCTCCAGGATGTTAATACATGAAATGCACATCCCTGGGTTGATGTGAATGTGCTTGTTGAGGAAGTGGATATTTTAGGTGAAAAGAAAATAGTTTAAGTTGTGATAACTTTTAATAGTTGAAACGGCATATTGTTCTCTAGAATATTTTGATAAGTTCTTTATTTCCTGTGCAAATTAATCTCTAACAGACCAATGAAAAAACAGCCTTAATCACAATGCCATGATCATTTTTTTATTGTTAGTGTTAGAGTGTGTAAACTGCCTGATTTTTTGAACATGGGTTAATGAACTGTTTGCATTATTTATCCTTGCTGACTAATTTGTAAATGTATTTTATTGTGCCTTACAAACAGTAAGTTTGCCAATCATTTAATGCATAAAACTTAAGGAAGCATAAACATGTGCAACTAAGCATCAAAATCACAGATCAATTGCCCAAATTAACTTTTTCACCAAAAGCAAAAAATAATTGCTGTATCCACCCTAATAGATCTTAATCATTGCCTATACATCTAATTTGGGTGTTGTATGACTTGTTAAAGAAATGTTATGTTCTTATTTTTTTTTAAATATTGTTTTGCTCATTGTAAAATTCTAACTGTGAAATATTCCTATTTTTATTAAAATATATTTCAACTCCCAGTATTATTTTCTTTTTCTTTGTATTTACTTCTTCTTTGTAGGTTGTAGAGGCATAAGTCATGCTTTATGTAACATTGTATTGCATTGTGGTTTATTTTGTCTTATTATACAAATATAAACCCAAGTTTTAACACAAGCAACTGTGAACTGCATGCATACTAAGCATGCGCATGACGCTAATTTGGCCAACTATTAAATAACGGTCGCTCGTCGACAGCTCGGCCGCTCATTGGCTGATGGATTTAAAATGCCACGTGCTGCCGTTTCGCTATATTTTCCCGCTCACGTGCCGGGCCAGTACCGTGTTCGTGACGTCTGTTGCACCGGTTTTGTGACTCACGGTTTCCGTTTCGGATACTCGTCCTCTAATTATTTTCGGAATACAGAAACTTATCGGCAACTACAGACAGGTGTGGAAAGCACCTACGTTTTCCATTTGTACATTTTAACCCCGTGAGCTCTTCGTTGCAACATTTTAGACATATCCGGCTTCTGCTATAGTGTTGTATGTAAAGATATATATGTATGTATAATTTTATTTTAAACATCGAAAAGTATCTGCATGACAAGTATATTAACAACACTGTCAAATGCAGCTTTTATGAAACAAGAAGTCCCTGCAAAAACGGACTTAGAAGTTGTATTTGCTCAATACCTGGGCAACAACAGGTTATTCCTGGCCCTAATCACTATCTCCTCGGAAAAAGTTTTGTGTTTTGGCTAATCTGTTTGTGCCTCTAGGGTGTCATGGTGTGACTGATCAATTTTTCACTTTACATTATGGCTTGTAGTCATGCCCCTGATGGTTAGATAGTGAAAGAATCATTTGAAATAAGCAATAAGATAATTACTTGAATATATGAGTCTATTGGCTTTGATACTTGGAATGAATGAATATATATATATATATATATATACATATATATATATATATATATATATATATATATATATATATATATATATATAGTTAGTCCGACTATAATATATACTATATTATATATTTGGACTATTTTTACAAAGTGTGTATGATGTACAATGTACTTTTAAGCACAGCAAGGAGGCAAGCCAGGTTCTATTCATTAACAACCTTAATCATTAGGTCCGTCAGCCTCTTCATAAGTATCCAATACTGCTCACCCTCATAATTAATTCCCAATCATCATGCCTAACTCCCTCAATAGCAACTTTCAACCAATTATATTAATTCCTCCCTCCATTCCCCTTTGCCTGTTGCTGATCCATCAGTAGCTGGAGGGAAACTAATTACATTGTTAGTTATTATTATCTTTGACTTATAAGGCGCCACAAAGGGTCAGCAGCGCCGTACATTACCTATACAGAAAACAGAACCAAGACACATCATGATACTAAAATGTATACAAACACAGGTGACACGGTAAAGCAAATCAGATTATATTTGGGACAGATAGTGAAAGGGATGGTAGAAATCAGCGAGAAGAAGGCCAAAGCTTAAGAAGACAGGGAAAACAGGGCTAGCGAAGCAGGCCAAGAGGTACAGAGGGTGAAGGAACAGTAGAAGGAGCACACAAGGAAAGAGGGCCCTGCTCATGAGAGCTTACATCCTAAGGGGAAGGGGGAGACACAAATAGGGTGGTACTAACTGGGAGAGAGCCAGGACAAGAAAGTTAGGAGGACTGATAGACTTGAATAAAGAAATGAGTCTTAAGGGCATGCTTGAAGCCTTTGAGTTCCACAGCAGGGGAGCAGCCCGGGCAAAGTCCTGAAGACGAGAGTGAGAGGAGGTGATCAGTGAAGTAGTGAGGCGGCGGTCACAGGCAGAGCGGAGGGGGCGGCTAGGATTGTAGGTAGAGATGAGATTGGAGATGTAGGGAGGGGAAGATTGACTAAGAGCTTTAAAGGTGAGGGTGAGGAGTTTAAATTTAATTCTGTAGGGTATGGGGAGCCAATGTAGTGACTGTTGAAGGGAGACTGCAGATACAGAGTGGCGGGAGAGAAAAATGAAACGGACAGCAGCATTGAGCATAGACTTGAGAGGGTCAAGGCGAGAATCAGGTAGGCCAGAGAGAAGGAGGTTACAGTAGTCAAGGCGAGAACAAGGGTATGTACTTCTGCTCCCATAGAGCGCACTAGTTTGGAGTGAGGGGAGGTCCTCCAGCTGTCTGTGAGTGAGTGGCCAGCAAAGGGGAGGTAAGCTGCTCGGTCCTTACCTCGAAGAACAAGAGGCGGAGCACTTATCCTCAAGCTTTTACTTTCCAGAGCGACATGCTGCCTCCCAAATGCCTTTCACCAGCCCTCGATGGTGCATCCAAAAGCCCGGCACTCTAGGTAGTGCCTAATTGTAGCACAGGGTCTGGGAGAGTGTGAGAGAAAAGGCTAGTGGGAGGAGGCACCTTAGGAGAATATCTTCCTTGGTGGTAGTGTAGCTTTAAGGTAATCATTTGTAAAGTGCTGTAAAATGTGTAATGATAGTGTGTCAAATCATATATAAAATACTGTTCCTACACATTTTAAAAGAGAATTGTAATCTTGAAAATGTTACAACCCAAACCCTCATTCACTCATCTAGCAGATCTCCCAGGCAGTGACATTAACAATATGCCTTTGCTCAGGTGTCTTTTTTCAAAAATCTAAATATCCTTTCACTCTTGTATTTAATGCTAATTAAAGCAGTAGGGGAAGTGGCGGAATGGCATTCCACCATGTAGCGGCCCACTTCGACCTATATATATATATAAATATATAGAGAGAGAGAGATATGAAGAAAAAAGCAAATGGCACTCATGGAATGCAGAAAAAATGAAGGATATTTATTCCAAATATGGTAGCAACGTTTCAAGACCAGTGTGGTCTCTCTCAAGTCTCCATAAAGCATACCAAACAAACCTTCAGTAGCTAAAAAGATGCCAAACAGCAGTGAATGCATCCAAAATGAACACTAAATCTATTCATAGAACATAAGAAATACAACTTACATAACCGCCACAAAATGAGCATAAGAAATATCTTCCTAGAAAATATAGTAAAGGAAAATTGCATATCATTTTGCTAGGCAACCATGGGGCATATTTAAGAAAGCACGATAGTGCTCTTACCGGAAAATTAAGCTCCCTGGGTGTCCTCCGCAAATTTATGAAAAGGTGCATCGCAGCAGATATCTGCTGCTTGCACTCCTCTTCGTTTTTGAGAGCAGTCACCATTCAACAGTATGGTGACTGCTCCCAGCCCAAATCTAACAAGTTCCGAAAAAACATTTTTTTTCGGAAACTTGTCATGTTAATGTACGCCAGCTGAAGCTGGCGTACATTATCATAATTGAAAAAATCCAATGCTGTCAGCTCTGCTCCGAAGAGCAGAACTGGACAGCGCATGTGTGGAGGGATCACATGATCCCTCCCTGTCACACAGCTCTCTCTGCAACGATAGTTGCATAGACAGAGCAGGGATCTTTGTGCGCATGTGCAGTTCTTCTAAATGCACATGCGCAATTGAAGGATGAAGAGAACGAGGAGGAGATCCGGAGACAGCGCTTCCGAAGACGGGGGTAAGTATGATTTTTTTTTTTATTACAGAAACAGCAGTTTTTCGGAACTGCTGTTTCTGTGATCTGTTGTTCATAAATTTGAGAAATAGTTCAATCCTTATCCATGCGATAAGGATTGATAACTATTTCTCACTTTTGCCGATGATTGATAAATGTGCCCCCATAACTGTGTTGAGGAAATAACAAATTCACAAGGAAATCAATAATATGTGGGGGTAATTGAGTTCCCCCTGAATTTGCACGAAACTATGGTAATAATGGTAATAAAGCGCATTATTACCGTAACAACGGTAATAAAGCGCATTATTACCGTAATAACGGTAATAATGTGCAGGCCGCTTTACTTTTACTTGTAACGCGGCCAATTGAATTCCCCCTGTAAAGTTTAAATAGGGAAACAGTAACATCAATATACTGGGTAATGAAACGAACGCCGTCTGAAACAAAAATTACAGTCTAGAACAAATAAATGTATTAAGAAACAATTGTATCAAATGGAGCCCCAAAGTATCAAGATCATCTAGAGTTACTGGGCAGCTAAGACACTGCAAGGTGCTCAGACAGAACATATGAATTACCCGTACCGAAGAGCTAAAGATTGTGAAGCGATAAGGCTCCATAGTGTTACTAAGCAACGGGTAATCTCACAAGTAAGGGGAGGTCATTAACAATCATGGACAAATAGTAATGAAATGTATGGTATTGTAAAATGCTGTGGATGCATCTCAGAAAGTTATCGAGAAAGCATCGAATGAAGCTTTAAATAAACAGAACATGAAGAAAATTGTTAACACACCAAACATAAACATTGAACATTGCGTTTCATTGGGCAGTATCAGGACCGCTATTGTGAATAAGTATACACAAATTGGGCCTAAAAGAGAATGTAATCCCATTGTAATAGGTAGCTTGAGCAATGCTACAGTTGGTCTAATAATAATTATAGAAAAAAGACTTGTACCTTAACATAAAAATAGCCTTCAGGAAGTTATTCAGGCTTGCAACAGGTTAATGAAAAGAAAAGTGTAGTAGTGTAAATATATACAATCACTAAGTGGTAAATGAACATGGTAGTGTAAGTAAAATGGATGTTAAAATACAAAGAAAAAATATCCTATGGGCCTCCAAATAAAGCAATAAATTGGTCTATCATCATATATCTCAGTAAATCTGCTGTACAATGTAGGGCCAATCTCTTGAAAGAGATGGCAATAGGAACATTAGTTATGTGATACTTGTGGCTTTTTAATGTTCCTAGAATAATTACCACCTATTTCAACACATTGTTACTTAGTCACAATGAATGTGACAAGCTTATATACCTGTATCCCTCACCTGGACTGCCATACGATCCCTTATTACAGAAAATAAAGAATACACTTGTCCTCATATACCCTTTTTACTGCAATTAGTTCTGCAGTGGCAGCTTCTTATGTGAATACTTATATGGCATGGTTTGAGGAACAATACCCTTTTCCCTTAGAAGCCAAAAAATTGTTATTTTCTTATAAAATGTGTATAAATGATATATTCCTAATCTGGAGAGTTTAATCCATATCTTGAAATTGCAATGTTTTTAGTTGTGCTTCTTTGTTTTCACTTTATTTAAATTAAAAAAATTTCAGTACCATTTAAAATACTTGTAGTGTCATATACTGGTTATACAACAGTGCAAGGTGCAAATCATTAATACATTTGTTTCTTTATATACATTCACAGACAGACGAAGATGGAGCAGGAGATTCCATTCAAAATATTCCCATTACAAAGGCTTAACAGTTGTCATGTGTCTGCAGTTAAGCCTCATACAGTTATTGGACATAATTCTTTTTTTCAGGTGGGTACAGTATTGTAAATACTTTTTCCACAAGCATTATAATACAAATCTTGTACACACAGCTTACATTCTTGGGTGGTGAGATATAGTAGGTCCCAACTGGGAGAAAATGGAGATGACAGGCGAGGAAGAGGAGTTGATAGATACAATGGATAGGAAGTGCTAGAAGAGGCGAGCTTGAAAAGGGTAATTACTACAGCCTTATTGTCTTTTGTAACAGTCTGATCCGAATTAAGAAAATGCAGTTTTATTTCTAATGGTAATTACTACAGCCTTATTGCCTTTTGCAACAGTCTGATCCGAATTAAGAAAATGCAGTTTTATTTCTAATGGTAATTACTACAGCCTTATTGCAAGTTGTGCTTTCACTGTTTGTTTGTTTAAACATTTTACTGCTAAGGTTTGTTGGGGGGGGGGGGTTTATTGAGGGCTTGATTGAAGAACTCTGATCACATGTGTCTGTTAAGCAGATATATTCATAGTAGAATGACTGCAAAGACAGTGATGGCTGCTTAGTTAGTGTGTATAGCCCTAAGTGTGTATAGATACAAGTGTGAAACAAAAAATTTAAACAGCATAATTCGGAGTTATACCGGAGTTACACTGGAGGAAACAGGAGAGGAACATTCTGCCTATTAACTCAGCTTCACAAGGACTACAGTCAGTATTCACTTGAAACTCCATATTCTACCTCTGATGTTTTCAACTCACCCTGGCTACAAGCTACATGCAACATGAGGACTGTTTTGGACTCTGATCTCATTTTCCTCTCATCTCATGAAAGTTTGTTTTATTTATCAGTTTGTTTTCAATGCAAAATCCACTCTGTTTAATCAGACTGCTGTACTACTTGCTCAACCACTCCCTACCCATGCTACAGTTATTTCAGTCCCCTATCTTAGCACTGTACTTCAATTCTATTTAAGCTTTGTCTCCCTTTACAAGTAGGAAAAAATTATACTGTCTTTCAACCAATCTCCTCTCTCATGAGTCTGCAAAATCTCAGCTACTCAATTACCTGCTCTTTATTACTCTCCATTCAACACTTCCACCCACTCCCCCACATGGCTCCCCACATCATTACTTTATACTATCCAGACATCCAGGAATACACTACATTTGCTGCAGCCTAGCTCTGCACTACTTATCTGATTACACTGGACATTGCAATTAGGCAATTCCTTTAATTCCTAATTTTTGCTATTTGACTAATAGTCCCAATGCTTGCCAAAATATTTTTCTTTATCTCTTTTCATGGCATTATCTTTAGGACTATATCATCCCTCACCCATCCTGCAACACACACCTCTGTCCACATTGCCCCTTCATTACTTCACTCACCTCTAGTGAACACTCATGAACTCTTTTGCTATTTAAATTCAATAACTTTAACAGCCTCACCCTGCCGCCAGAAACTAAAAGGACACACATCTTACAATCATCTTTCCTACCTTTCTTCTTCCCTGCTTCTATTAGCTGGTGATATATCACCTAATCCAGGTCCCCCTCACTTCTCCCACACACATATATCTAAAGACTACAGAAATCTGGCAAACCTCAAACACATCACCTGTCTCCCCTCTCTTCCAAAGTCCTTTAAATGTGCCCTTTGGAATGCACGCTCTGTTTGTAACAAACTTACCTCCGTACATGATCTCTTCCTCTCATACAACCTCAACCTTTTAGCAATAACAGAAACATGGCTCACGCATTCAGACACTGCCTCACCTGCAGCCCTTTCACATGGTGGTCTCCATTTCACCCACACCCCCAGACCAGGAGGCAGACAAGGGGGGGGGTTGGACTACTTCTCTCCCCTCAGTGCACATTCACAGTTCTACCAAGTGTCCCATCACTCACATTCACATCTTTTGAAATACATGCTGTTAGGATTTTTAACCCATTCTCTATGCGTGTTGCTGTCATCTATCGCCCCCCTGGTCCACACCAACAATTTCTTGAACACTTCTCTGCATGGCTCCCTCACTTCTTATCTACTGATATCCCCACCATCATCATGGGTGATTTCAACATCCCTATTTCTAATCCACGTTCCAATGCTGCTTCCAAACTACTCTCTCTAACCTCCTCACTTGACCTCTCCCAGTGGATTGAATCTGCTACTCATCAGGATGGCCACTGTCTTGATCTTGTTTTCTCTAGACTATGCTCAGTTTCTAATTTACTTAACACTCCTTTCCCCCTCTCGGATCATCACCTTATTAGCTACGCACTCACCCCCAGTTCTTTACCCTCCCTAGTGTCAAACTCTTCCAAGCCTCCTCGTACCCGCAGGAATATCAACGCTATTGATTTTCAACAGTTTTCCACCTCTCTCCAACACCTTCTCTCCCCAATTTCTACATTCTCCTCCCCTGATCGGGCAGTACCCCATTTTCATCAAACCCTAGCAACTGCCCTGGATCAAGTGGCTCCAGCGACACTACATACTTTGCATAGAATTTGTTGCCAACCGTTGCACACTACAGTAACACGAACTCTACAAAAACTTTCTCGTAAAGCAGAACGTCACTGGCGTAAATCTTGTGCCTCTAATGATTTCATCATATATACTGATATCTACCACTCCTACAGAAATGCTCTGTTCACTGCTAAACAAGCATACTACCGATCTCTCATCTATGCTCAGGCTTCTAACCCCAAACGGCTCTTTAACACATTTAACTCTCTTCTGAATCCTCCTGCCCCAAATCCTCCAACTAACATCAGTGCACAGGATCTTGCTTCCTATTTCAAGGACACAATTGATAAGATCAGGCTTGAAATGGTATCTCCCTTGACAAGCAATCTGCTCAATTCCTTTGTAGCACCCTCTGACACTCTCTCTTCATTTGATCCCACAAATGAAGAGGAAGTTTCTACTCTCTTCTCATCTTCCTACTCTACCTCCTGTCCTCTTGATCCCATTCCCTCACAAATTGGTAGGTCCCTGTCTCCTGTGCTCATTCCCCCTCTAACTAAAATCTGTAATCTATCTCTTTCTACTGGTATTTTTCCATCTATATTCAAGCATGCAGTGATTACTCCCATTTTAAAAAAACAGAATTCTGACCCTAACTCTCTCTCAAATTACCGCCCCATCTCCCAGCTCCCATGCCCCTCCAAGCTTCTCGAGAGAATTGCCTACACACGCCTCACACACTTTCTTACAGCAAACAACCTATTGGATCCTCTTCAGTCAGGCTTTCGCTCTCAACACTCCACAGAGACTGCACTGACCAAAGTTGTCAATAATGTGATCACAGCAAAAAATAATAACCAATACTCTCTTCTAATTCTCCTGGATCTCTCTGCTGCATTTGACACTGTTG
The DNA here is from genome assembly GCF_038048845.1 of Mixophyes fleayi. NCBI lineage: Eukaryota > Metazoa > Chordata > Amphibia > Anura > Limnodynastidae > Mixophyes > Mixophyes fleayi. The sequence goes on from NC_134403.1 coordinate 285,415,299, forward strand.
ACCACTCTCTCCTCATACAAACGCTACAATCTCTAGGTCTTGAAGGCACTGTCCTATCCTGGTTCTCATCCTACCTATCTAATCGCTCTTTCAGTGTTAATTTCTCTGAATCCACCTCTGCTCCGCTTCCTTTATCAGTTGGAGTTCCACAAGGCTCAGTCCTAGGTCCTCTGCAATTCTCTATTTACACCACTTCTCTTGGAAAACTAATAAGCTCCTTTGGATTTCAGTATCATCTCTATACGGATGATACACAAATTTATCTATCCTCTCCTGATCTTTCACCATCTGTGTTGTCTCGCGTTACTGACTGTCTTTCTGCCATTTCATCTTGGATGTCTTCTCGCCAACTCAAACTCAATCTTTCAAAAACTGAATTAATAATATTCCCACCCAAAAACAGAAGCTTCCTGCCTGACATTTCTATTTCTGTCGATAACATGACCATAAATCCCACCCCGCAAGCTCGTTGCCTAGGTGTAATCCTTGATTCACAACTGTCGTTTATTCCCCACATCAACTCTATATCTAAATCATGTTACATACACCTAAAGAACATTTCCAGAATACGCACATATCTGACAGAAGACACTACAAAAACATTAATCCTTGCACTCATCATCTCCCGCGTCGACTATTGCAATTTTCTCCTTACTGGTCTTCCCAAAGTCAGACTTGAACCCCTACAATCTATTTTGCAGGCAGCGGCTAGACTGATTTTCCTTACAAACAGTTATTCCTCTGCTGAGCCACTCTGTCAGTCTCTACATTGGCTGCCTGTATTTCAACGAATCCAATATAAAATTCTTCTACTAACATACAAGGCCATCAACAAAATTGCACCGACATACATTTCCTCACTTGTCTCGAAATATCTCCCTACTTGACACCTCCGTTCTGCACAAGAGCTACGTCTCTCCTCCACTCTCATCACATACTCCCATTCTCGGTTACAGGATTTTTTCCGGGCTGCACCTACTTTGTGGAATTCCCTCCCACGCACAGTAAGACTTTCCTCTAGTCTTCAAACCTTCAAGCGTTCACTGAAAACCCACCTCTTCAGACAAGTTTATGATATTCCTCAACCATCATCTTAATTTCCCTAGATTACCCTATTACTATCCTCTACACTGCTAACGCAAGACAACAACCTTCTGACCAACATTGCAACACACATAGCCCACTCAGTACTTTTACCTTTGCAGTCTGGCTGGTCCATTGTGCAATATGATGTAGCACATGCCCTTGTGTTTCTAACTCCCATTGTCCTATAGATTGTAAGCTTTCGAGCAGGGTTCTCTTACCTCTCTGTCTGTATGTATTACCCAGTATTGTCTTATTAATGTTTGTTCCCAATTGTAAAGCGCTACGGAATTTGCTGGCGCTATATAAATAACCACATAACCCTGAGTATGCGGCAGCTCCACATAACCCTGAGTACCCCCATTACCATCAGTTATAGTTAATGGAAGTATATATTATAAAGTTCTAATGTTTGAGGCAATGATATTTATAATGTTGCCTATATGCGCAATGTTTGTATTATGAGCACATGAAAATGTTTAACTATGCACTACTGTTATTGGCACATGTTTGTCAAAGCTGTATATATTGTAACAAAAGGAGGCATTTAGTTGGCAAAATATGCAGAGAAAGCAGGGAAGTAGAGTAAAACATTTGTGCAGTAATGCACCTAGATTGAATGTAAAGACTTATGTATGAAAAGCAATAGTTTAAGTTTGGTTAAACTTACATGATTTGAAATCCTTTTTCTCAGCAAACAGACAGGGTGTGTCTGTTAGTGCAAACAGAGCCAGGGATGGGCGTTTGCTTTTAAAGAGAAGGTGGGTCACCTGTCCATCAAGCTAAGACTGGGGGAGGAGTATCAGGTATAAAAGCTTGTTTGTATCATTTGTGCACTGAGACCAACGCTGGGGAAGCTGGCTGGTCTTGAGAGAGCTGAGCTATGTCTAGCTAGCGTTTAGGGTCTCCAAGAATTGCTGTGAAATTTGTACGGTGTCAAAACATTTACCATCCTGACAATAAAACTACATAAAAAGGAAGAAGTTGTTCGCGTGTGCTTCTGCAGTAGCGGGCTCTTGCCACAATATGTACATTTTTTTTTACATTTATAATATACAGACCTTTGTGAAAACAAACACAATTTTTTATTCATATTGGTACATATGACTAAATATGTACCCTTTTCAATAAACTTTTATATGTTGAATAAAAAATTTTTGGTCACCACCCACTTTGGCCTTATCTTTGTGTGCAAAATAAAAAGTCCCCTTTAAATAGCCTCATCTTTGTCAGCCAGTCATAGCTTCTCTTGTGATGACTCACACTTATTGCCAAGGCAGACCCGTGTTCAGTATGAACAAGGTCGATCCAGAAATTTTCTGGGTCAAAAGGTGCAGTGTGAACGGGGTCTGACGAGCTGGGATGCTCGGAGATATGGCAAAAACCCGGGAGGGTTGCAGGGGTGACAATGTGAAAGTGGTATTAGCAAGATAAAGGGCAGAGTAGTAGGAGGAAAGGATGAATGTAAAGTGCATGAAGTCAGCAATGGAGTGGAATTTCCTCTATTGGTGTTCAGAGGAGCGGGAGCACTTTTAGAGTAGACAAGTAAGAGGGCAGTGCTCGGGCTGCAGTATCAAGGGCAACAGAGAGTGTGGAGTTGTAAAGAGAGACAGCACTATTGGGGCATGATAGAGAAGAAATGGGAGCGATTAAGGGTTTGAGGGAAGACGCAAAGATGATGGGGTCAATGCTGTGGATGGGACGCAGCGTGCAAGCGACTTTGGGTGGGAGATGGGGTAAAAGGGGTAAAAGGAGGGTAAAAGAAGATAGTGATCAAAGAGGAGGAACACTTATCTTTATTTCATGTCTAAAATGTGTAGATTTTAATGTTTTAATTACATTTTAATGTGTCCTCTTAGATAGTAAAAAATACATTCCATGAATATAGATGGCTAGTGCCTCTAGTCTCCTCCAACTGCTTATCCAAAAAGGCTCTGTGGGCACCAACTTAACTAGGAATGCCCCTGAAATGCACAATTCCCTTCTCTTATTACAATATTTGTCCCTGCAAAACAAAATCCTGTACTGGGGACAGAAACATGTTGCTTGCAGTCCATTCAGCGTCTCCCATCAGAAGGGACAAATTTTTTCTCTCCCATTGTCAGCTCCAAGTAAATCATGCTTTTATACTTTTAGGAATAAGTACATAAGCACAAAAATATCTGCCTTTTAACAAAGAAAAAAATGAACTTTTTTTCAGTACCTGGTATTTTTATGTGTGCGTAAATTCACATTTAAACATGCTATTTCTTCTCCATATTTCTTAGTAATGTTTACATTTTCACTCTTGTGATTTGTAATTGGTTAAAAATTAGATAAATTAGGTTTAAGAGAACAACCATTCCATTTGAGGCAAATTTATTTGAAATGTAGCCAGCTTAGCTTGGCCCATCTTCATAATTTTGACATGTCAGGTTTTTTTTTTTTTAACTATTTATTTTGAAAAATAGCATTGATATACAGACAAGAATCGTCAATCAGTACAATGCAGGAATAGAATAGAAAAAAAACAAAGGAATATGACAATGTAAAGAGAGATAATCAAATAGCAAATATCAAAAACAACCACAGATTGTCATATAGCACAAAAGTGAGTAAGCATTTGTTGTACAAATCATGACATATGTCAGTTTAAACATTATTCTTGTAAACATATTTCCATTTTTTCTATTTACACAGTAAAAGTAAATACATTATTTTCAGAACAAGTTCAGTTTTCCAATCATGTCACTTCAACCAAATTTAATATCTTGAGTTATTAAGTGACTATCTAAAATAAAAATTAGAAAAGGTTTTGTCTCTCATGATTTTTGCTTTGTTATGTGCAACAAATTAGAAAAAGTTGCTAAACTAGTTTGTTTGGTACATCAATACTACAGTATGTATGCAGTGCTCCCATAACATGTTTGATCTTAAAACTCACAAACACGATAGCGCCCTCATATGTGAAATATCCACAAAATATCCACAGTTGATATTACAATAGACAGTAATTGTGTCTTCCAATATGTCTCTTGAGAGTAAATACTACAGAATTCATAAGTGGTTTTACATTTTTTAGAATTCAAACTACAACCTGAAATTGGTTGTGCTGTTCATACACAGTAGTCTGTTTATTAAAGGGAGATCTGCCTTAAATCCTGTGAAAACGCATTTAGTGCCCCCTATATACCAAAGACCCCGGCCTGTAAAGGTTATTGCCAGCGTGTAGCCATCGCTAACACTTTTCCAAGACGGCATTAGCTCTGGGTTCCCACATAAAACAATGCTTTATTATTAAAATAAAGGATTTTTTTCTGTTTTTTTTTTTTTTAAAAAAATAAATTTTTCTTTTTGTAATTGTAAGATTTCCTTTTTTTTAATAGTAGCTGGATGAGCAAATCCAGGCTTCCAGTTCCAGTGTGCATGCCTAATCCGGCATGCCAACTCAAGCTTGCTCAGAGGGTTCCAGGACTGGTTTGGCAAGCGTTAAGACTCTTCTTGCCGCTGCCAACCAGTATCACTAGAAAGCTGAGTATCACTCAGCTTCCCTGTGATATTTTCTTAACAAATAGGTCTTAAAAATAAAATCTTGTTAACATAGGGATCTTAATAAATAGACCCATAGTCTCAACAAGTTTTATTGTAGTATAAGAATTGTAAATTCTGTAAGGAATTTGGGATTTTACAAGTATGGGAGAATTGCTTCTGTACCTTATGGAATCCACAATGGCCCGTTTACTCATACAATGTGACTTCCATCCTACTAAAGTGCAGATTAAGGTAAAAAAAATGTTTTACATTAAGTAAAAATATTAATTGTGGGCAGAGGGATTTTAAAGCTAATAGGTCCATGTAAAATAACTGCATGTGAATGTGGCAGCAGAGGAAGAACCTAAAGTAGAACTTATGTAGGCTGGCAACGAGTATAACAGTGCCAGTATTGATTCTACCATGGAGGCGCAGATAGGGTAAATCAAAGGGAAACTTGCCTATACAATGAAGAGGCAGATCATTTTTGCAGCCTTTGATTTTATTAGGGACACTCATCAACAAACACTACTTGTACCTTAGTGATATTCTTGTGAAATGTAACCTCATTCTCATGAACATTGTTTGGGTCCACATAATAGCTGCCCCTGCTGTGTGTAGGTGACAAAGCCCTGTTAATGTTGTAAAAAAAAATTAGCTATAGTTTTTTATATAAATACATTTCTATAAAAAACTTGCATTGCGTGTGTCTAATTGTTTAAGTATGGGAATATTTTCAATGGGAATTGCGGAATGTGTAGTGTGGTGTAGTGACAGTTGGGTATTAATATGCCCATTTACAATGATACAGTGTGCAACCACAGACAGGCCTTTTAGTTTATCAATCATTACAATCATTGCATTCAGTGGTGGAATGAGACATGAGAGTGCACTTTTTACATGAATATTTTAAAAATGTCAGCAATACAGCCATAGTTGTTTGGTACAATTTCTCATGGTACTGGTTGCTTCCAGAAGAAACCCACTTGGCTGGGATAAGCATCATAGACTTCCCAGGACCGGCCATGTTGCTTAGTCCTGAGCAGACAAATCATGAGAGATGAAGCTAAAATTGCGAGATCATAGGAAATTGTCACGACTGAGTATAGCGTACCTGCTATCGTTGGCACTACTCGGAGGAAGGTGCGGAGTCTAACGTGCCCCTGGTGTTCACCAGGGACCCCCGCAAGGAGGTATGGACTCAGCTGCAGGGAACGCGCAGGTCGCGGTCCTTCCATGAGTCAGATAGCGAAGCACGAGAGAAATGTCAGACAGGCCGGTTCAGCAATGGTGCGGGCAATGCAGGTACACAAGAAGAATCCGAAAGGGTGGTGAGTCAAGCCGGGTCGGTAGCGTTCTGGCAGTGAGGTACAAAAGGGAGATCCAAAAGGGTAGTCAAGGCAATCCGGGTCACGAGGGTCACAGGCAAACGGCAATAATCAGGAGGCAGGCAAAAGGAGATAGGTAATCACAGGAATACACTAGAAACGCTGGAGGACAGGAGGACCTGAAACTCTGGCACAGGAGGTGGGATCCAGAGAGGCTTAAATACTTCTGGTAGCCAATAAGCTGCAGCGCTGTCATAATACTAGCGCCGTAGTGCTGTCATAACACTAGCGCCGTAGCGCTTCCTACATGCAGCGTCCTGTTGCCTAGCAACGGGAACGCTTTCTGAACTTGTAGCCGGGCGGCCGAGCGGGGCGGAAGTGACACGTCTGGTTGCTATGCAACCAGACACGCTGAGCGGCACAGCAGGACATCCGTCCCGATCTCACAGGCGGTGCCTGACAGAAATTCAGCCACCCAAAAAATAGTTTTGTTATGGCCCACATTAATTTTTTTTCGTTATTATATTTAAAAATGTGTTTACATATACTAATATATTAATATTAGTATCAATAATACAATACTATAAGTCTCTATATTCTGTCATAGTTGCAAGCTACATTGCTGTGTTATTCTCATTATTGTTCCTCCCTGGAATGCAGTTCTTACCAAGTCCTGAGCGAAGTTATCCCAGGTATTGTTTCATACCTCCCAACTGTAGAGTGGAAGAATGCCGATTCTAAGGTTCTGAAAGATTGGAGGCAGCCTAGCACTACAACGCTCACATGCCCCAGTGAGATGTCACCACACCCCTTTCCGGAGCCTTAGCTAATGTTGTTGAAATATGCAAAAAGCAATACAACTGTTAAAAAACGTGTTACAATTCGGAAATTACCTTAGTCTGTATTTGTGCCGGCCTTCCCAGGGCGCGGAGTCTAATGGCCCTCCCGGTCTTCTCCAAGAACCGCTGCAAGGCAGGATGGGTTTTGCTGCCAGAGAACCGCAGGTCGCGGCCCCCAGGTTAGCCTACCAACGTAAGGATAAGGTTCTATGAGATGGACAGCAGGGTAACAGTAGCACACAAGATGTAAATAGTGACACACTAACCATGGTATTCAGAGAGGTATCACCGGGTTGATATGCAGGGATCTCTCCGCATCACAGCACCAGGGGTATAACAAGAGAGTAGTTGAGAAACAGGCCGGGTCGGTACACAGTAATCAGTCCAGCAGCGGTACCCGAGGAGACACTTAAGAATAGCCAGGAGACAATCCGGGTCGGTACACAGTATAATCCAAAAGAGGTGCCAGGAGAGAAGCTGCAGAGTAATCAGGAGACAAGTCGGGTAGGTACACTGTAATAAATCCAAGTCCAGGAGGTGCTAGGAACTCACAGGGAAAGGCACACGAGAGAGAAAGCCAGGTGCTGAAAACTTGTTGCTCTGACACAGATAGTGTGTCAGAGCAGAGAGAAATAGGATTTGAAACCGCCGCCGGGACTACCCGGCAGTGTGGCGCGGGTGAGTCTAACAACATGTTTCCATTACCTGGTGTGATTGGTTGGGCCAGTGCCGTGGACAGTGTGTAAGATTATAAACAAATGGGGGTAAATGTATTAACCTCCGGTTTCTTTAACCCCAGCGAGTTCGGCGTCTTCGGCGCTAAAATTTAAAGCGGCGCTGCCTTGTAAAGGTAAGTTTCCCTTTACAAGGCAGCGCCGCTTTAAATTTAAGCGCCGAAGACGCCGAACTCGCGGGGGTTGAAGAAACCGGAGGTTAATACATTTACCCCATGGTGTTAGATATGTCTGAAAGAGAATATCACCTGGTGGTGAAATAATTGTCAAGGTTAGTCATAAATAGAAATAAAAACTTCTTGATATAGACATAAATCAAGTATGTGGGCACAGTTCACCTTTTCCAAAGTTGCTCCCCCCAGAAGTACAAGTTGAGGGGAAGGAAATGGGACAGTTGCAAGCTACGCTGATGTGTTAAGCCATTTATTCTTACACACTGTAGTTCTCTTCTAACTGTCTCTGAATTGAGTAATTCCAGCAACACCATTAACTCTTGTTTGATACCATGTCCCTGAAGTATATAAAATACCCTGCCCATTCTGCAAGTTTCAAATCAACCAGAATGTACACTTGTATGGATTGTGATGCCTCGCCTGCTGTGTTTTGTCTCTTATGTTATATTTGCTATGTAGTATTGTTTTTAGATATTCATTCAATCATTATATGAGGGAACCTAGACATTACAAGAGACCTGAGGGTATAGAGAACATGAGGGAATATGTAATGGGCATGGTAAAGGAAAGTGATTTGGATGTAGGAAGAAAACAGAAGAGGACATAGGATGCAGTACACTTATTTACATAAAGAATAATCAGTCATTATATATTTTTAGTTATTCAATGTTGAACTAATACAATATTAAATTTTTGTGTATGTTTAGAACTTAAAATCTCCCACGGGATTTGAAAATACAGAGAACATCAACAACTCAGGTGCGCAGATTATTTATTTTAATAATTTTTAAATAGTTTAAAAAATGTTTGTACATACTTAATGTAGATTTTTTTAAATTTTTGTTTTAGATTGCATTGCACAAAAAGTTTCACCTGTGGCAGTTATTGAGGAAAAGGTATGTTTACATTTAAGGTGGACAGTTGATTTTATGTTTTGCTTCTAAAAACTTCAGTAAGAAAAATGGAGAGTGAATTTGTGCCTTTCTTGTAGAAACATGCAATAACATGGGCAGGACTGCTCAGATCTCAAGGAGAGCAAGTTTTTTCATCCTTAAAGATTAGAAGTAGCTAGAATTCAATTGAGTCACTACTTTCATTTGGACCCCTTTTGTGTTTTCAAGGCATTTTATGGCGTAAGCCCTTTAATATGTACTCTTACTATTAAAGTTATACAATGTAAGTTAAGTTACAATGAGCAGTATTTTAGGTGAAAAATAAAAGTAGTCTGCCATTTAATAATAGCCTTGGGCATTGAGAAACTAAAACTAAACATATAACTCCCCTAGACGAATTGTGAGATTTTCAAATCTTGTATCTTGTATCTATCTTGTATGTAAATGTCAGGCAAAAGAGACGAGGTATCAGAAGCCTCTGCCATATCTACTGGCGAAGCTTGCATGGGCAGAGGTAGAGGGGGGTCTGGAGAGGAGTTAATGTGTCATAGACCCTTTTGTTTTCTTCTGGTCTTTCTTTGAGTGGTCTCTCCTATCTTTCCCCTTTTAAAGCCACTTAACTATTTAGGTATCGCAGAATAGCTGTGGAAATTTCCACACAGGGATCTCAGCCGAAAATTGCTTCTGCCCCCAGGGGAGCATGTTAGTAGAACATATTCAAGGAATCATTCCTTACATGGCAGCGGAGCATATGAGCAAAGTCAGATGGCACAGAGAGCTCAGACTAAATGCCGTGGCGGGAATAGGCAGAGGAAGTAATGTACAGTGCAGGTGAGCACAGCGCAATTAAAATCTATACAAAGGAGAAAAATATAAAACTTGTGCAGTTTGGAGCCACCACTAGATGGCAGCGGCGTACAGGTAGATAAATGATGCACAGTGTTGAGGAACTTGACTCTGCAATGACAGCCAGGATTGACATTTTGCTGGGTTAGACAGCCAGGATAGGCACAGATACTGGATAGTATAGTTGTAGAAGGTACAAGAACCATCCCTAAGGAGAGGAGTAATAGATGGAATTAATCTCTACACTAGTTGGATCTGCTTGGGTGTGTATGTGAGGGACTGGGAGTTAGAAAAATGTCAATAAGGAAATAGAGTGGCACTTATCTGAAGATGATTGCTGGGTGGGGGCACCTGCAGCACAGTGTTCAAACTGTAACTTCCAGGAAGCAAGCTCCAAGTGTAACGGAGCAGATGGTTGGCACCCCAGAAGTAGTGTAAGGAAGGATTCTACAGGCCTGTTGGTATGGTAGAGAGGCGAAGGTCCCCCCAGTAGTGTTGTAATAAAACAAGGTACACAGGGCTAAAACTGCATAAACGTGTGGGTTTATTCTCTTTGCTTGTGGCATAAGGTTTTGCCACAGTAGCAGATAAGTAGCAGTAGTGTAAGGAAGTAATACCACAATGCCATCAACATTCAATGTTATTCTACATGTCACAAAATAAATAACATTTTAGGAATCTTGGTTCACCAATATGAAACATAAATCAACACCACATATAGGTCACTAAATAAATATATCCCACTTTAAATTTAGGCACTGTGTTTCAGTGAAATAGATTTCACTGGATAAATACTATTAGAGACAACTGATTGCTATGAGTTAATTAGACCATTGTACTAAATGCTGCGCAGCAGACAATATAGAACAATCAATTACAATCTTTTAGTGCAATTATACAGATTATACTTATCACACGTACATCAGAAGAAATGCAACAAGTATTAATCCAGCTGGATCAGGTTAGATGCTTTAAAAGAAATGACTGTAGACTAGAGTCACTTTATGATATACAGAACCTAAGGGGGTAAATTGTAGTCCACAGGTTTAAGCAAAGTTTTACCTGACAGATGAAGCTTATTTACTTGTACAAGTTGAAATCTGTAGTCAGCTCGATGCATGTGTGACTCCTGAGCTCTGTAAACAACAGCAATTCTGCAGAATAAACGATTTCTAGTATAAAGGACTTAGTATCCACCTAGCAATCAGTCTAACGAAATAAGCAGCTCTCTCCAAGCAACTGTATCATCATCAACATTTATTTATATAGCACCAGCTGATTCCGTAGCGCTTTACAATTGGGAACAAACAGTAATAAAACAATACTGGATAATACATACATATAGGTAAGTGGGCCCTGCTCGTAAGCTTACAATCTATGGGGTAATGGTTTGATACACAAGGGTAAGTGCTACATCACGTTGAATATTTGTCCAGCTAGAAAAGTCACAAAGTATTTAGTGGGCTTTATGCTCAGTCAAACATCTATGTTGGTCAGAGGGTTGTTGTCTTGTGTGAGCTGTGTAGAGGGTGGTAATAGGGTTACCTAGATATTAAGAGTGTGGTTGAGGAATATTATAAGCTTGTCTGAAGAGGTGGGTTTTCAGAAAACGGTTGAAGGTTTGAAGACTAGAGTCTTGTGGTGCGAGGGAGTGAATTCCATAAAGTGGGTGCAGCCCGAAAAAAGTCCTGTAACCGAGAATGGAAGGAAATGATGAGAGTGGAAGAGAAGCAGATCTTTTGCAGAACGGAGGTGTTGAGTTAGGAGATATTTTGATACAAGTGAGGAAATGTATGTTGGTGCAATTTGTTTGATGGCTTTGTATGTTAGTAGAAGAATTTTATATTGGATTTGTTGAAAAACAGGCAACCAATGAGTGACTCAGCAGAGGAAAAACGACTTGCAAGGAAAATCAATTTAGCCGCTGCATGCAAAATAGATTGTAGGAGAGTCTGTTTCGGGGAAGACCAGTAAGGATGGAATTGCAATAGTCAATGCGGGAGATGATGAGTGCATAAATAAACGTTTTTGCAGTGTCTTGTGTGAGATATGTACGTATTCTGAAAATGTTTTTTTAGATTTATGCAGCATGATGTAAATATAAAGTTGATGTGTATTTGTAGTTGATTTAACTGTAGAGTTAAACAACTTGCAATTCTCTCATCAGCAACCAGTTTCACAACAGAATCAAACTTCTTATGCAATATAGACAAACTTTTGTGGTAAATGATTGCTTTCTGTGTCCCAGTCAGCTTGCAGATAACTTTAAATGCATCAGATTTGGCTGGAACAAACTCTTACTTTAGACAGTGCTATAACACCTCTCCATAGCAATATTACAGTTCTGGTCAGAGGGTTTAAGAACACAGTTTGATGTCTCACTTAAATAACTGGATCATAGCAAAGCAAAGTAAACTTATCTGTCTTCATATGAGTCCTGCTGACATCTCATGGGCAGTGGTAAGTTAGGTCTTTTCCTGTACTGCAAAGGTGCTTCTTTTTGGGCTGGCTGCAAACATCCCTTAGGACATCAATTCAGCCATATTATTCATTGCCTCTTTGTAGAAAGATCCTGCACTAGCTCAGCCAGCAGTCACACACACATCATTTCTCACACTAGCCTGTCTGTTTTTGGATCCTCCCCTTTTCCCCAAGAATCTCCTGGAACCTTCTAGCTCATTCACTGCAGTTTGCCCATCCCAAAATTGCAGATGCAATTTGCATTTAACTTTCCAGTGGAACTCTGGGGAACTGTAGTTCTCTGAATCAGAGCCGTAGCTTAGAATTCTAGCGCCTGGGGTGAGAAAGACAAATGCCGCCCCCCTAGCCCTCAATTTTAACCAAATGTACCTAAAATATTCCTAAATTGCACCCCCCTTCAGCGTTGCGCCCTGGGCGGTCGCCCCTGTCGCACAACCCTAGTTACGGCCTGTGAGGAAACGGGTTGCTACTGGACTCAGAACTTTGTATGCATCACCCGTTTCTCACAGTTTAATGTACTTTTTAATCCTTGGCCCAGTCTAAGTATATACACCAGAGCATCGGTGTATTATTATTTCATGTTATTAGGTACATTTTGCCCTTGCTATTACCTGTGATATTGTATGTAGTATAAATATAAAGAATATTGCCATACTGTGTGAAAATAACATAACAGCAGCAGTCATTTTGCTTGTTAGCTAATGTAATTACCATTTGTCTCCAATGTCCATTGTTATGAGGGGCAGCTGAAATTTGGTTTGTAATCAGAACAATGTCTGAGTTAACTAGTTGGCAGACCATGGTAATTAGCTAGGTCAACAGGTAACCTGAAAGGTAATGAGGTTAGAACTTGTAAATGATATGCAATGTGCCTCCACAGTAATATATTGGTTGAAATAGCATGGGGAAATGTATCAATATGTATCAATATAAATGTAATTGTATCAAAAGGTATCACAGAGTTATATTGTGTAACACTGCTGATATAATGTGTCAAAAGTCTTATTGTTCCATGTAAGCGTGCAGTGTCATTCCTTGATGTACTATTGTAACCCCATGTGTAGTGTATCCAGCCAAAACAGCTAATTGAGTCAAGCCATTCTATTGTATAATCAACATAACAGGGACAGTATGTCTAGCAGTTAAAGTGTTGACTGGGAGACCCCTTCTGTAAAGGGGAGGTTTGAGACATTTGACCCTACTTCCTGTGTATACAGAAAATAATATAGGGAGAGGAGAATGCCAGGGGAGCGATTCTAGTTAGGAGGATCCTGGTGTACAAGACATCAGCGAAAAGGACTCTGGGCCAGGCATCGTGGTGCCGCTGGAGGAAACCCTACCAGGACAGGGGCGGTGTGAGCCAGTATGCCAGTTTGGGGAACACCCTAACTGCTTTGCTAATCGGTAGTGGTAATATTGCAGGAGGTTAAGACCCTGAAAGAGACAGAGATTATTACTTTGGAGTGCTGACTGCAAGAGGCTGCTGGAGGATACATGCTACCATTTACCCTGTATCTTGTGAACGTCTTGTGGTGTTGTGCTGTCATAATAAAGTCTTATTTTGGATATATTCTGGTCTACCCGAGTGAGTTGAATCCCACAGAGGGTAACTGCCATCCCAGCTAAGGCTGCTATCCTCACACGGCCCTGCTCTGAATGAGTGCATACAGTAATATATCTGTTATTTGCAGGGTATTACACAAGCAGGGAAGGTGTAGGCAGCTGTGAAACTGTAGTGGTCTCAAGACAGACAGACAGGTAGTACTGCATTGCTGGCGTTTAATATCGACGTCTTCTGAAACTGTCATATACGTGAAAGGTGCCTAAGGCAAACCAGGTCTTGATCCACTGTTTCCAGCTAGTTTGCTTGTCATATCACTGCTGGGAGGACCTCCTCCTAGCAGAAGCCAATATGTAGGGGCTGGCCAAGATTCATGCAGGGCAGAGGCAAGATGGGGCCCGAGAATGCCCCTCCATGGCGGTAAGTTCCCCCCTGGCCAACAGGCATTTTGAGAGATATACAGTTGTGGCCACAGTGTGTTATTGTTCCTAGAGTCTGGAAGGACCTGCGGAGAATACAGCATTTCCAGAGGGTAGATGTGCGGCTACAATCCTCAGAGGAACCCCGAACTTGGTGTCATGGGGGACCATGATGTTGTAGGGTCCACCAGGCAACTTGACTACTGTGGTGTGGAGTGTGAGGGAAGAAAACGGGCTCAATAAGTGGGGAAGAGAGCAGGAGCTCTAGGGTCCAACATCCATTAAGTTTGGCTGCCAGGCCACGCCCCTGTAACAAACATGACTTTATAAAGAGATTGTAACATAGTATAATGAGTATAAACAGTGGTGGGAAACAGGGGGCACACAGGCTGCCAGTGACCCGCCAAACCTTCACTTACGACCCCTAAACTGCTACTGACAGCTGTCAAAGTGCCTGTTTCACCCTTTTTGAGTTTCCTTCCACTGCCCAACCTGGTGCCTCACTTCCTGGCTGGGTGTTGGGGCTCATTTCAGTAAATTATCCCTTTAAGAGCGGCTCTGAAGCAAGACTTTCAATCAAGAGACAGGAGACAAGACAGGCTGAGCTACAGACCAGGTGCAGGAGAATTACGTCGCTGGAGTTGCTAATGCATTGACGGCTTCATATTGGAGGAGGCATGTCTATGCACATCATAAAAGAAGGAAAGAGGCTGATTTGAAGAGGACGATCCTAGAGAAAGGCAGAGAGGAAATGTTATTATTGAAGCATTAGCGAGTGAGACATTCAGAGAAACAATGAGATATAAGAGATAGCTTTAGTGCATTATTTGGCCTATTGTTTGCAGGGCCCCTAACAAGAGAGGTACATTTTATATCACAAAAGCTGAATTCAGATATGTCTTCATGAACCATTTTATCCATTTTATTTTATAACTTACTGCTCTACTCCAGTTTTCCCCACTCATTTCCCAACAGAATTACATAATTGATAAATTGTGGGTTTTTTCTAATCTAAAATGACTTTTTTCATCCAGAGCTTATTTAATTGGGAATTAAGTAGGAAAATGGTAAAACAAGCTATAGGGAGAAATGGTTATATTGGCAGGCATGAGAATGTACTAGGTTATCTCAAGAAGGAGAAGAGAGATGTGTCAATATCAAGCCAATATGTCAATGTTAGCTTTTAATTTATCAAAACAATTATTATAGATTATAGTACATGATGTCATGTACCATGATTAAATATAATGTGGACTATCTAGATCACAGATGGACAACAAGCGGTCCATGGCTGTCAGCGACCGTCCCTGAATTCACCTGTGGCATCCCAGACATCTGCTCCCAATCTTATTCTCTGCTTTGTTATAAAGTGGACAATAAGGCAGAACAGTGGGTAGCTGATTTCTGCATCACAGGGCCTCATCTACATATTGTAGAAAAGATAAAGAGGGAATATTATTGCTAGGAAAAGGTAAACCACATATGCCTTCTAATGTAATGTAATGTGAATCAAAGTAACATGAATGGGGTTTTAAAATCAGTGCTAGGTTATGTATGCATTCTCGCCCACTCGTTAGAGTCACAAATTAGATGACCACAGGACATTTTCCAGTTTTACCAGATAGCCACACTGGTAGGGAATGTTCTTTTCTTGTAAGAGCTGCGTAATTGGTATACATTGCTTGCAGTGATGTAAATTATCTGCTAATAAATCGGCAAATACTGTAAGTTCAGCTTCAGAATCTAGACCTAGATTATAGAGTCTCTAAAGGCCTGATGCAATGCATTTTGGTTTGAGCAGGTTGTGTGCCCTGCCAGGTTGCATCTCCTGTGGCAGCAAAGTTTTAGCCATGGAATTGATATAGCCAGCCAAGTTGCGGAGACAAACCCTTATTCTGACATTATTTCAACTGTTTCAGTCTTCAGTGTCAACTGACATGTGAACGAAGCATTTCTATCTTCTATCTGGCTTACTCACATCATAGGATGCTTTATTTCTTTTTCCACAATCAACTCTGCATAGCCAGCCTCTATCACCTCGGTTGTCCCTATTACAGCCATTAAAACTATCTGCATGTTGACTATTGTACCTTTAAAGTCTTCACGAATAGCTGGCTGTAACTCGTGTAACAACGCTCTGACTTCTGGTTTTGGTTCTGGTCCAGGTAAGGGTGAAGCTAGAGTAGAGTCAGTATTGCCTTCCCAGAATAATTCGTCCTTCCCTGTCCTGAGAACTGGTTGATTTGTGTTTATCTCCTTAGTAGCAACTGGCATATGTGGAAAAAGAGTTGGTTTGAGTCATTTTGGCGATTTTAATGGAAATAAGCTTCTGTGCGACCATTCATTTTGCTTGCAACGTCCCCGTTAAAACATCTTTTGTTTATATATGTCAGTGTTTTCCCCAGCACCTATTTCCCGGGTGCTTCACCTGGCTGTTTTTACTTACCACCCAGCTCTTGGAGTCCAACAGAGTCCTATTATAATAGAATAAACTGTTGTTTCTCCTATTAGAACAGGACGTATGTGAGCATTACAGCCAGCAGTGTGTGTTAGACCACTGACCACCAGTCTGACCAGTCCTGGCACATGTGGGCAATAATCTTGCTGCCCCCACCCGGCTACTTCTTAATGCCTGGCTTTCAAAATTTTCTGGGGAGCACGCTGTATGTTCTTTATTTGTTGTACAAAATTCACAAATAAAAAAATATTTTATCACAAAACTGTTTGCTTACATGTTTCTTTATATAATATTTATATTAAAAACAGCAGTATCATAACCAGTGCATTTTTAAACAAAAATAAACTAAAGGGATATCTTTGATAAGGGAGGGGAGGGGTACTATGTCTATTATTATTATTATTATTATTAATATTATTATTTGTGAGGAAACCACCCTTAGCTGGGACTGCCCGAGGGATTCAACTTGCTCGGGCAGACAGAATATATCCAAAATAAGGCTTTGTTATGACATCACAACTCCATAGGACATTCACAAGTTACGGGGTAAATGGTGGTGTGTACCTTTCAGCAGCCTCTTGCAGTATACACACATAAGTAACAATCTCAGTATCCTCTCGCAGTATTACAGCTACCATTTAGCTAGACAGTTTCTATTTTGTCCAGCCTGGGATACTGGCTCACACAAACCCTGTCCTGGTAGGGTTTAATCCGGCGACACCACTATGCCTGACTCAGAGTCCTTTTGCTGGTGCTACCTACACTAGGATCCTCCAAGATAGAATAAATCCATTAAAATACTGCTCTCCTTATATTCTTGGCTGTTTACACAGGGAATAGGTCAAGATGTCCCAATTTACTCTCTCTTAGCAGGGGTCTATCAGTGTACATTTAAATTATTTAGCTGTTAGACATAATGGCGTGATTCATTTAGGAAAGCAAATAAAAAAAAATTAGTAACTTTTCACCTGGGCAAAACCATGTTGCATTTCAGGGGGAGGTAAATTTAAAATGTGGGGACAGATTTATAGTTGGGGTAGGGCATGTCCTAGATTTACTTTAAATTTGAGTGTGCAAATAAAGCTATCAAGTATTTGTGCGCTACATGAAACAACAGCCAGTACTTATGTGCAAAATAATAAACTAATTTTCACTCCTTGCATCGTAACATGGTTTTGTCCATGAGAAAACGCAATTTTTTTGCCTTACTTTTCTTAATGAATCAGGCACAATTTCTTTGTTATCTTGATTATACAATGTAATGGTTTGCCCGATTTAACCATTTGGCTAGATAGAACTATCATAGGGTTATAATATTACATCAGGGAATTATACCTCACATTTGTGTGAAACATTAAGACATTTGTATCTGCATAGTTACTCAATCTAAGTCTGTGATACATTTTGAGACAATAATATTTATATTGATACATGTTAATAGATTTTCCAATGCTATTTCACCCAGTATAGTACCGTGGCGACACATTGCACATTATCCAGTAGTTATAACCTAATTACCTCCTAGATTACATGTTGATCTAGGTAACTATCTTAGCCTGCCAGCTAGCTATCTTAACAGTCATTTAGACATTTGTTGCTAACAGCCCAGATCTGTGCCACACCTCATAAAAATGGACAAATGGTAATTACCTTAGCTAAAACAACTACCTCACCTAACACAACTTTCCATCCTGTCATGCAATATGGCTTCTGTTGTTCTGCTGTTTTCACACAATATGGCAACAGTGTTTATATTTCCAATACATACAATATGGCAGGTAATAACAAGGGCCAAATGTACCTTACATTAAATAACAATACACATAATACACTGATCAACAAATAAAGACTCCTTGCTCCAGGCTTCTTAATCTGTTTTATTTTCAGCATTAAACGGCTTATCACAAACATAAAGGTTCCACGGCTTCCTAACAAGCTAAGTCCACAACCCCTCACTATTGTCCAGCTACTTGTCAGCATCGGAAGCCCCACCCACCAGTTCCCACACTCCTTTTATACACACACAC
The DNA here is from genome assembly GCF_038048845.1 of Mixophyes fleayi. Lineage (NCBI taxonomy): Eukaryota > Metazoa > Chordata > Amphibia > Anura > Limnodynastidae > Mixophyes > Mixophyes fleayi. The sequence continues at coordinate 285,433,651 of NC_134403.1, forward strand.
ACACACACAGCAATCACACACATGTCATGCACCTGTGTATGTGCTCCTTTCTCCAGCTACCAGCAGTTTCATTAACTATGGCTGTACCTTTCCCTGCTGGATACGGCCTATTGTGGTTTGTCACACTCCGCTCCACAGGTATCTCCACCTGAGCCTCAAAGTACTGATTTTCATATTAAACCTTCTCGGTACAGGCTGTCAGCCACGCTTGACATCTCTAATTACTCACCTGTGGTTTTAGTCATTCTACTATTGGCCAGTCCTCCTTTATATGGCTCCTCCTTTCATCTGTCCTTTGCTGGTTCTTCAAGTCTACACCTGGCCTGGTTCAGCTGCCTGTTCCCGTTGGTTGCTAGTCTGTTTATTCGTTCCATTCATCTGTGATCAACGCCCGCTAAGCTACTCTGCATCCACCACTGACTGCTGCTACTCCTTCCACATCTTCGTGGTAAAGCCGTGGATCATCATTGCTGCATATTCGGAGTTCGCTGATCCCTGCTCATCTGTTCCATTCACCTGTGGTAATTGCTGTGATCAACACCGGCTAAGCTACTCTGCATACATCTCTGACTGCTGCTACTCCTTCCACATCTCTGTGGTAAAGCCGTGGGTCATCATTGCTGCATATTCGGAGTTCGCTGATCCCTGGTCATCTGTTCCACTCACCTGTGGTAATTGCTGTGATCAACGTCCGCTAATCTACTTTGCATACATCGCTGACTGCTGCTACTCCTTCCACATCTTCATGGTAAAGTCGTGGGTCATCGTTGCTCTGTTCATCTGCTCCATGTCATCTGTGCTGTTGCTGTGGTCTACACTTGCTGCTTCTCCTATATGTATCACTGCTTACTGCTGAATTGGTCTACACTCTTGTGGTAAGCCATGGCTCATCTTGCAGTATTTCTGATTCCACTGATTTCTGCTATCAACACCCGCTAGCTACTCTGCATGGATTGCTGACCATTGCTGACTTGTTCCATATCTCATCATCATCATCATCATTTATTTATATAGCGCCAACATATTTTGTAGCGCTTTACAATTGGGGACAAACATAATAAACTAATAAACAAACTAGGTAAAACAGACAAGGAGGTGAGAAGGCCCTGCTCGCAAGCTTACAATCTATGGGACAATGGGAGATTGACACATGAGGTTAAGTCTACATTTTGCATTTTGGCCCAGCCAGGCTGCAAAGGTAAAAGTGACTCATAGGCTAAATGATCCTGTCACACAACAATGTTGGTCAGGGGGTAGTTGTCTTGTGTGAAATTGTGTAATAGGCTAAGGTAGTGAGGTTAAGAGGGTGGTTGAGGAATATTATAAGCTTGTCTGAAGAGGTAGGTTCTCAGAGAACGCTTGAAGGTTTGTAGACCAGAGGACAGTCTTATTGTGCAAGGGAGAGAATTCCATAGATTGGGTGCAGCCCGAAAAAAGTCCTGTAACCGGGAATGGGAGGATGTAATGAGGGTGGATGAGAGACGCAGATCTTGTGTAGAACGGAATTGCCAAGTTGGGAGATATTTTGAGACAAGAGAGGAGATGTATGTTGGTGCAGCTTTGTTGATGGCCTTGTAGGTTAGTAAAAGTATTTTTTATTGGATTCGGTAGAAAACAGGCAGCCAGTGTAGAGAAATACAGAGTGATTCAACAGAGGAATAATGATTTGCAAGGAAAATCAGTTTAGCCGCAGCGTGCAAAATAGATTGTAGGGGTTTGAGTCTGTTTTTGGGAAGACCAGTAAGGAGGGAATTGCAATAGTCAATGCGGGAGATGATAAGTGCATGCATTAAGGTTTTTGCAGTGTCTTGCGTGAGATATGTGCGAATTCTGGAAATGTTCTTTAGATGTATTTAGTATGATTTAGATATAGAGTCAATGTGGGGAACAAAGTATAGGTGTGAGTCAAGGATTAACCTAGGCAGCGAGCTTCTGGGGTGGGATTTATGGTCATGTTATCAACAGAGATAGAAATGTCAGGTATGCTCTTGTTGGTGGGTGGGAATATTATTAACTCTGTTTTAGAAAGATTAGGTTTGTGTTGGCGAGAGGACATCCAAGATGATATGGCAGAAAGACAGTATCAGACGCCGTCCCCGCGCCTCCTCGCTAAGCAAGGACGGATGTCTGCTTTCGTCTGAGCGCCCCGTTGCTAAGCAAAGGGGACGCTTCTTCCGGCGGCGTGGTGCGCATGCGCGCCCGTCGCCATAGCAACAGGACGCGCTGTTGAACTTCCTGTCGGCGGTCAGCGCATCTAACCGCCGAACCACTGCCCACCAATGAGGGATGGCCACTCCCTATAAATAACCTGCTCTGACACCACTAGGTTGCCAGAGCAACTGGTTATCTAGCCTCCAGCGTTACCAGTTACATATATATGTATATATCCTGCCTGATTCTCGTTACTGACCCGGCTCTCTCTGACCTCGCTTTTGGATCCTCCTATTTGTCCTGCATTGTATTCTCCGGTTTGACCTCGGCCTGTTGACTATTCTTCGCTTCCTGATTTAGTACTTTATCTGCCCGCCTGGTTCCTGACTCCAGCCTGTACGACCACGAATATCTCCGCCATCTCGCAAGTAGCTACCTGGTGTTATGACTGCCTTTGTTTTGTATCTGGCAGCAGTACCTATAATCCATCAGAGGTGCTGCTGCTGTCCTGCTTCTGTACTCTGCAACATGCCTGAAGGAGTTAATCTCCTTGTCTGATGCTAATTAGAACTGCACCTGTTGCACTGCTTTAAGTACCTGCCTCTAGCTGTGCTCTGAGCAGTTCATCCATTTGTTCCTGGCTGCTGCTAACCTGCTCCTGTGCTATTTGGTATATACCTGCTGGACTGAACTTCTGTGTATGACCCCTGCCTCTACCTTGGACCTTGCCTGCTTGCCTGAGACCCCGAATCATTTGCCTGTACCTTGGACCACGCTGTTTTGCCTGTTGCCCTGACCTTTTGGACAGACTTCTGGACCTATTTGCTTGATCTCTGCCTGGCTATTTGGATTTGTTTGTCTGGTTTCTATTTGATCCCTGGACTCTGTCTGCTTTCCTGGACAGCCTTGTGCTTTCTGGACTGGGGTAAACTTATTATACTTGTTCCCGCCATTTTACTATACAGTCTCTTTTGGAACCTGTTATCCGTGGATTTGAGTTATCTTTGTTAATATATTTACCTGAATAAAGACACTTTGCCTTACACTTCCGTTGCACTTTTTGAATGCACTGGGATTCATAACACCTGGGAGGGCCGCGACCTGCACGTCGTTCGCCGCAAAGTCCAAACTTCCTTCCGGGGGTCCCTAGTGAAAACCGGCGGCGTGTTAGACTCCGCGCCTCCTTGTGTAGTCGTGCCAATACTTGCAGGTGCTGATACCTTCCTCGTAACAGACAGTCAGTTACACGGGACAACACAGATGTCGAGATATCAGGAGAGGATAGATAGATTTAGGTATCATCCGCATAGAGATGATACTGAAAGCCAAAGGAACTTATTAGATTTCCAAGAGAAGAGGTATAGATAGAGAACAGCAGAGGACCTAGCACTGAGCCTTGTGGTACTCCAACTGATAGAGGAAGCGGAGCAGAGGTGGCTCCAGAGAAATTAACAGTGAAAGAGCGATTAGAGAGGTAGGATGAGAACCAGGATAGAACAGTGTCTTGAAGACCTAGAGATTGCAGCATTTGTATGAGAAGAGAGTGGTCAACGGTGTCAAATGCAGCCGAGAGATCCAGGAGAATTAGAAGAGAGTAATGGCGTTTAGTTTTAGCAGTGATCAGATCATTGACAACCTTAGTCAACGCAGTCTCTGTGGAGTGTTGAGAACGAAATCCAGACTGAAGAGGATCCAACAGGTTGTTTGCGGAAAGGAAGCTTGTGAGCTAAGTGTAGGCAAGTCTCTCTAGAAGCTTGGAGGGGCAAGGGAGCTGAGAGATGGGACGGTATTTTGAGAGAGAGTTTGGGTCGGAATTTTGTTTTTTTAGAATAGGAGTAATCACTGAGTGCTTGTAAAGTGATGGAAAGATGCCAGTAGAGAGTGAGAGATTATAGATTTGAGTTAGAGGTGAAATGAACACAGGAGACAGGGATCTACCAATTTGCGAGGGAATAGGATCAAGAGGACAGGAGGTAGAGTAGGAAGATAAGAAAAGAGTAGAAATTTCCTCTTTATTTGTGGGGTCAAATGAAGAGAAGGTGTCAGAGGTTGGTGGGAAGGAATTGAGCTGATTGCTTGTCGAGGAATAGGATACCATTTCTAGTCTGATCTTATCAATCTTGTCCTTGAAGTAGGAAGCAAGATCCTGAGCACTGATAGCAGATGGAGGGTAAGGGGTGGGAGGATTGAGAAGAGATTTAAATGTATTGAAAAGGCGTTTGGGGTTAGAAGCCTGAGCATAGATAAGAGATTGGAAGAATGTTTGTTTTGCAGTGTCCAGAGAATTTCGATAGGAGTGGTAGACAGAAGTATATGTGAAGAAGTCATTAGAGGTGCAAGATTTACGCCAGTGACGTTCAGCTTTACGGGACAGTTTTTGTAGATTTCGTGTTGCTTTAGTGTGCCACGGTTGACATCGAAGTCGACGTGTAGTATGTAGTGTCGCTGGAGCCACTTAATCATGGGCCGTTGCTAAGGTTTGGTGAAAATGAGGTACTGCCATCTCAGGGGATGAGAATGTATAGATAGGGGAGAGAAGGTGTTAGAGAGAGGTGGAAAATTGTTGAAGATTAATAGAATTAAGATTTCTGCGGATATGAGGAGGCTTGTCTGTAGAGTTAGACAGTAGAGAGGTTAGAGCAGTGGGGGTGAGTGTGTAGCTGATAAGTTGATGATCCGAGAGGGGGAAATTAGAAACTAAGCATAGTCTAGAGAAAACAAGATCAAGGCAGTGGCCATCCTCATGAGTAGATGATTCAATCCACTGGGAGAGGTCAAGTGAGGAGGTTAGAGAGAGTAGTTTGGAAGCTACTTTGGAAGGTGGGTTATCAATTGGGATGTTGAAATCACCCATGATGATGGTGGGGATGTCTGAAGATAAGAAGTGAGGGAGCCATGCAGAGAAATCCTCAGTAAATTGTTGGTGTGCTCCAGGGGGACGATAGATCACCACAACACGTAGAGAGAATGGATTAAAAATGCGTATTGCATGTACTTGAAAAGATGTGAACGTAAACGATGGGACATTTGGTAGAACTGTAAACGTGCACTGTGGGGAGAGAAGTAGTCCAGCCCAACCTCCTTGTCTGCCTTCAGATCTGGAGGTGTGGGTGAGTTGGAGGCCCCCATGTGAAAGTGCTGCAGGTGAGGCAGTGTCTGATTGTATGAGCCATGTTTCTGTTATTGCCAGAATGTTGAGGTTTCTTGAGAGGAAGAGATCATAAATGGAGGTAAGTTTGTCACAAACAGAGCGTGAATTCCAAAGGGCACATTTAAAGGACTTTGGAAAAGAGGGGAGACAGGTGAAGTGTTTGAGGTTTGCTATAGAGCGGTAGTGCTCTGATGTATGTGTGTGTGAGGAGTGTGGGGGACCTGGATTAGGTGATATATCACCAGCTAATAGAAGCAGAGAGAGCAAAAGATAGATAAGGGGATTGTAAGATGTGTGAGTTTTTATTTTCTGGCGGCAGGTGGAGGCTGTATTTGTTAGAGATAATAAATAGGACAACAGTTCATGGGTGTTAACTAGAGGTGTGTGGAGTAATGAAGATGCAATGTAAACAAATGTTTGTGTTGGTGGAGGGGTGAAAGATGACACATTCCTAAAGATAATGCCATGAAAAGAGACCAAGAAAAGCAATTTGTTAAACATTGTGATAAAAGTAAAAGCAAAAAAAGTTAGGGGATTTTAAAGAATTACCTTTTTGCAGTGTTCCATTTGAACTTGTACTTATGTTCCACTTCTAGTGGCGACAGTTTTTATTAAATTGATACTTGAATTGTATCCTCACTGTATGCTGTTTTGTTCTGTTCTCCCAACTGTTATACTGGGAACTGCCCTGGAGGGCTGCGACCTGCAGGGTGGGAGCAGCTAAGCCCAAATTCCCTTGCGGTATATATATATATATATATATTCTCTGGTTTTGTTTTAAAATATTGCCTTTTTGTCATAGCTGTTGTCCATTAAGTCTATTTAAGGCACATTTGGGTATGGCTCACAATGGTGTTTAAAGCATGTAGGTCAGTGTAGGACCTGCATATTATGAGGTGCCCTTGACGTTGGGATGCAGGCTTAAATCTTTTGATCAAAATATGAACTAATACCTCATGTTTTCATTTTGTTAGACACACACAGATATGCAGTGTATAGGATAAGCGCTGACAACTGTCTTTTTGTTTTGTATACATATATGGGCATTTATATTGTCAAGCAGCTGGTACCACATACAATATGAGATATACTGAGCGCGGGCTTATTGCCAAGCAGCTGGTACCATATATAATGTGGGATATACAGAGCGCAGGCTTGTTTATCTCTGGTTTTGTCTCAAAATATTGCCTTTTTGTCATAGCAGCTGTCCATTAAACCTATTTATGGCACATTTATCAGTTAACAATATTATATATTCACATTTTCTACATAATATAATGCTATAATAGTGTCCTTTGAAAAAAAAATATATATATAAAAAAAAATTCTCATACATTAATATTACATTCATTTTGTCCCTTTATCAATAAATAATGATTTTCCAAATGATTAAAATATCAATGGTGCTTTCTCTTATGTTCTGAATGGCAAAATAGCTCAAACAGCATGCAGTCTGAGCAATCTCTCCTATTGCAATCACCTCTTTCATTTTGGCCGTTTGGATGGCTGTTTTGCGGCGGTTTTGAAAACCCCAGCTTAGTAAATCCGGCTGTTTGTATGTTCATCATTGTTAAAATCGGGACGGCGGTTTGTAAAGTGGTGGTTTTGAAAAATGTAATTTCTGGCCGTTTTGACGGCGGTTTGAGCTTTAGTAAATCCAACTAGCCAAAAAGCGGCGGTTTGAGCAAACCGCCCTTTAGTAAATCTAGGCCTAAGTCTGGGTCCACGATCCAATTAAGGTTGCTGCCAAATATTAGGTTGCCATCTTGGAGGCATGGAGGTTCTATCTGTTCCAGGATCTTGGATATGAATGCTTGTTTGCCCTGGTTGGGGACGTGTACATTAACAAAAGTAAACAGTTGACTACAAATTTTACATTTAACCAGTATGCCTCTTCCTCCTTGGAGAAAAGAATAGCGACCCATTTGGATTTATTTTCAGGGTTATCGTCTGGATTTTAGCAGTGCGCTTAAAATTTGTCTCTTGAATGAATGTGATATCTGTTTTCCTTGCATATAGTGTCTGTATGAACTTAGATCTCTTCCCTGGTATATTTAACCCTTTAGTATTGAGTGAAAGGAGTCTTAATTGGTAATTTTGTCTGAGCATGGTTTATGTGTAATGGAGGATTTGTATAATGGAGCCAAAATAGTTTTCCTGGAGTACTAGGTGGAGGCCAAACATAGAAGGTGGAATGAGTATCATTCTTAGGGAAGATGGAAAGAATGGCAATGTATCCTGGGTATAGAAAAAAACATTGCAAAAATAGCAAAGGTTCAACATTGAAACTAGTGTTAGCAATAATCCGCACAAATCAGATATGGGTCTATTAAGTGTACCCATGCTCAATATCACAGTGGCGGATAGGTTCCCTGGCAGGGGAGGGGTTAATGATGGACTGCCTTTAAGGTAAATTATGTTTATACATAATAGTTTTAGTAGTCAGACAATTTTACAAACGAAAGGAATGTTAAGTTAGAGAAAATTGTAGTGGAGAAACTTAGGTAGGTTGTAGGTCCTATGAACCTTTGGATGTAGTTATTGGGGAGGAGAGTGGAATGAATATGTGAGAATTACATAGTTGTTAGACCCAAAACCTGTAATATACTTTGCTCAGATACAAATCGAGGGGGGTCTAGTCGCTACTAAATTCCTGAAAATAAAATAAAGTTTATTAAAGAAACCGTAACAAAAATTGTCTAACTAGTCTGCAACAAGTGCTATGGGCCTGATTCATCTTTGGACGTAAATCCCATTGCATGAAATTGCTCTGCACATGCTAAAAAACTGATTTTACGGCAGTGAACGCAATTGCATCCAATTCATGTACAAATGCAAATGACACTTCCAACTGCCTATGACTTGAAGGGTGGAACAGGAGCAGAAAGGGGGCCGGGCAGCAATAGACAGTAAGGGCGTGCCAATGCCGAAGCGCACGCACATTCGTCTGATTCAAGCTCTGGGCATCTATTAGGTGCATGGTTTTTTTAGCCGTATCACTTGCACCAGCTACAAGGCATGTGTAAGTGCCGACTAATAGTGATGACATATGCATACCAGAACATGTGTTTGGAAGTAAGTGAAGCTATAAAAATGCATTTTGCGTACAGTACGCATTAAGAACATCCTGAATTATGTACTTCATGTTAAAAAAAAATTTAATTTATTTTTATTAATTATAATAGTATTAAGAGGGGTTAATTTATTTAATAGATTTGGCTTTTTTTGGCATGCGCTCTCATGGGAATTTATAGTGCACATATGCATGTGCATTTCCTGCAGTGTGTTCTGTCTGTCTGCATATGGCAAGTTAATTATTGCCAGAGCGTACTTATACCCATATTCAAATGGAAATATTTCTTGAGATCCGCTTGTGCTTGAAGCACAAATTATGTCTGAGTTTTTTTAAATGCAAGTTGCATTCTTTGCGTTTCAAGATGAATCAGGTCCTCTATGTACAAATATTCACTTATCTTTATCTTTTGCCAAAACTGAACATTATCTTGGGATGGCAAGTATATACTTGTGTCTGTGTCTAACTTCAGCATTACATTATTACATTTGTGTTACATATAAGTTTAATATGAATCTTTATTAATTAAATTGTTCCAGTCACAGAGGGGCCATTTCAATAAGCTTCAAGGTTCCTACAGGTGTCTCTACAGGATGCTTATGGTTAAAATCTTTGTTCATATTTGCTTGCACTTCATAGAGGTTCAAACAAAATAAGTAAAGATTTCTGTATCGTAATTGTTGTATTTTGTGCTGAAACACCTTGTGGCTAATTGAATCTGCCCCTCAATCTAACAGTGCTCATGACTCATAAGAATGGGCTTCACTCAGAGGAGCAAGCAGTGGTCTCTCCTGCTCCACCTGTCTAAAATGCTCATGTTTTTCTACTGTATTTGGGGAAGAACTATTTTCAGCTATAGAGGGAGCAGCATTCAGTTATGGTTTAATAGTATAGCAGAGACCTGTAAATTAAGTGGAGCTGAATATAGAGGAGGCTTTAAATACTGAGAAAATGCAGTGTATTACCAATCAACTGGCTGTCTGCTGTGTGTATAGCCCAATATTTCAGAGGAGGAAGCAATCTCTAGCCAGTAAAACACAGGGCCGGATTTACCGCTAGGCAACCTAGGCATCTGTCTAGGGTTTAGCGGTCCCGGAGGGCCCCCCCAGAGTCGACGGTGAGCGGGGAAGGCAAGGCAGAGGGGCGCTCCTCTCTGCCTGCCATCCCCCTCTGTCTGCCGGCATAATAAGAAGAACCGCGGTCGAAAATTCATTTAAGAAAAAAAAAATCATAGTCAGCTGACCACGCGTCGGCTCCCGGCAGTTTCCTCTCTCCCACTGAAAGTCGGGAGTGACATCATCACGCCCTACGTCAGTTTCAGGGAGGATTCTGCAAGGAGCACTGCCGGAGAAGAGAGGAGGAGCTGCGGCAGCGCAACATACAAGAATGAAAAGAAGACAAGAACAACAGAACAGAGAAAAGGGCAATTGAAAGGTAAGCTAACGGAGGCACATAGGGTGAGAGGCAAGAGAAAGGTGCAATAAGGGCACAGAGGGGTATGAGAGCAAGGTGGAACAATTATGGAGGGCACAGAGGGGCATGAGAGCAAGGTGGAACAATTATGGAGGGCACAGAGTGGCATGAGAGCAAGGTGGAACAATTATGGAGGGCACAGAGGGGTATGAGAGCATGGTGACACAATTATGGAGGGAACAGAGGGGCATAAGAGCAAGGTGGAACAATTATGGAGGGCACAGAGGGGCATGAGAGCAAGGTGGAACAAATATGGAGGGCACAGAGGGGCATGAGAGAAAGGTGGAACAAGCATGGAGGACAGTGTGAGAGGTAATAAACAAGGGGAGCATAAATATGGAGGGCACAGTGTGATGGTGAAGGGTGCACCTTGTGATGATAAAAGGGCAAAGGCATGATGGAGGGCACAGTGTGGTGATGAAGGGAGTACAGTGTACTAAAGGGGAAACAGTGTGTTGGAGGAGCAAAAGTGATGAAGGTGGGGACATTTTTTTCTCTTCTATAGTTCTACAACTTATTTGTCAAAAACATTTTTTTGTAGTATGGAGCTGTGAGAGCTTGCACAGGCTCAGTGTGCATGGACTGGGCAAGCAGGGAATTAAGTTACATCATACGGAGGATCAAGGTAGACTGCGCAGAGCTTGGCCAATAATACCAACCGTCAGGGAGTGAAATAACCTTTCTTTTCATCAGCAAACGGGAGTAATGAAAAGTAATCATTATAACAGATTATTGAAAAAACTCCTATTATTTAAATGTAATTATCTCTATTGTAATAATGTCCACTCTTCAGTCTGGAAATAGTTAGAAATCATGGGGGGAGCATGTCTTCTCCTGGAGTGTGTGTTACATACAGTAGTAAATTATATTTACATTCATATGAAAATTAATTGGTTAAGTGTGTATAAAGCTGCTGACCTCTGCATGTTATATGATAACTGACTTTACACCTACTGTGTTAAATATCACTTGCAAATAAATGGATCAAATTCTACCATACATTAAAGTATTTACATGTGACATGGATAATACAAGAATATGCAAACACAAATGGAAGATTCAAACATGTCCATATGCTTATTGCTTTTTCTGCATGGGAAATGCATTAGGTTATAAATAGACCTATGTGGCAGAGCTTCTTCCTTCAGTCTGAATATGGTTCATAGTCCTTTTTTACGTTTATATGCATTTCTTTATGTGTAGAGAATTCTGTGTATGAAAGAACAAATAATGTATTTATTTTTAAAGGTGGGGATTGGTCTTTTTTAGGGTCTTGTAGTTAGACAACAGTTGCAGACAGTTGGTAGAGAAAGTGCAGAACTGTTTTTGGAAATTACAACATGTTTAACATAGTTTAGTTGATTAGTGTTGTCCCAAAACCGTCAGTATGTAATTTTTTGTATATTTATGAATGACTGTTGCAATGCCAATTTTGTTTGGGGGCAATTGTGTAGGATTATTGACTGCTGTTTTGTTTGGATGTAGCTTAATACATAATGATGACATTTTCAGCAGGAAAATAGAATGTAAGGTATAGCATAGGTAATACAATTGCTATTAACTCTTCTTATTCTGTAGAAAAAATACAAGATAATATGCATAAGCAAGCATCTGGGTCTGCTAAACGAAAAAAAGAAGAGAGAGATGGAAAAGGAAGCACTGAAACAACAAAAATTGATGCAGTTGTTCTTAACCCCGAAGATTCGTACAGTGTCTTCTGAGGATCCTGAACCAGATTTTGATAGACCAGGAACTTCTCAGTGCAGTATTACTGCACACATGGATACAGGTAAACAGCAGGATATTTTTCCTGCCAGCTCGGAGGAAACCTCCAATACCACAAGCCTGAAGTCTGCACCATCACATGACATAGAAGAAGCAAATTTACAACAGACCTCTTCTGCTTTCTATGAAGAAATTGCAGATCTTCAGACTGAGAGCATTCAGAAATTGTCTACTGCCTTGTCAAGATCACAAGATACATCCAGAAAATCTATGGAGGATAATATCATTGTATGTTATTCTCATGATCCAGCTGACTGGTTACTGGGCAATAACACAACCGAATCCATTAGAGAGTATTTTTCCCGCAATCCATTAAAAAATACTTGTTCAGATCTTTCAGCATCCAGGAGAATCTATTCTGACTGCACAAACTTATGACTCCAGATCTCTTTTGGAGAAAAAAAATTAATGGCGAAATTGTTAATCGGGATTGGCTTATATACTCTAAATCAAAAGGCACTGTATTTTGCATCCCTTGTAAACTATACAGCAGTATATCACTTGCCCTTGTAACATCAGGACTTAATGATTGGAAAAATGCTGAAGCAAGGTTTAAGGACCATGAAACCTCAAGTGATCATCGCAGCTGTGTAATGAAATTCACACAACGAGCCAAATTTGGTTGTCGGATAGACAACGCCCTTGCTTTACAAATGGGTACCGAATAAAATTACTGGAGAGAAGTTTTAAAGAGAGTAGTTGCCGCTATCAAGTTCCTAGGGAGTCGTGGTTTACCCTTTCGTGGGACTAATGAGTTATTTGGTTCTCCACAGAATGGATGTTTCCTTGGATGTCTAGAACTGATCGCACAATTTGATCCATTTCTTTAAAATCATATCAAGCAATATGGACGAGCAGGAAGTGGAGTAAGCAATTACATGTCATCCACCACAGTTGAAGAATTTATAGAGCTTATGGGAGCTAATGTTTTAGATACCATAGTCTATGAACTCAAAAAGGCCAAATATTTTTCTGTTATTGTGGACTCCACTCCGGATCTTAGTCATGTTGATCAACTAGCCATAGTTGTGAGATATGTGAACAAGGATAAATCAGTGGAGCGATTTTTAGGATTTGTGCCAATACATTCCCATACTGGAGAGCACCTTGAAAGCACTTTACTATCAGTGCTTTCTGATAAAGCTATTGACATTTGCAACTGTCGAGGACAAAGCTATGACAATGCCAGCAATATGTCTGGCAAATACAATGGCTTGCAAGCAAGAACCTGTGTATCAATCCTTTAGCACTGTATGTACCTTGTTCTGCTCACTCACTCAATCTAGTGGGAGCAGGTGCTGCTGATTCTTGTGTAACAGCTGTGTCGTTCTTTAATTTCTTAGAGTACCTGTACACCTTTTTTTCATCATCAACTCATCGATGGGAAATACTCACTAATCATCTCAGCAAAGCTGGACATCTTTCTCTAAAGAGATTGTCAAGCATAAGATGGTCAGCTCGTGCTGATGCTACAAAAGCATTAAGAAGAGGCTACAAGCATGTTGGTGATGCACTCAATGAATTGAAGAATTCAGAACAACAACCCGCGAATGCTCGAGGAGAAGCAAAAGCTCTGGAAGAGCAACTTAAAACATTTAAAACTGCCATCTTGCTTGTTTTATGGGGAAACATTCTTGAAGGGTTGGATGCAACAAGTAAGACTTTGCAAAAAACAAATGTCTGTATTGATGAAGTAGTGAAACTACAGTTCACTAGAGGATTACGTGCAAAAAATTAGAGATTTGTTTGACACTTTTGAAACTGAAGCTAAACAAATGACATCCAACCATTTTTATCGAGGTGAAGGAAAGTGCTCAAAAAAATGGAAACGTTTTCATAATGAGGGAGAGAGCAGCAATGAACCACCTTTTACAGCAAGAGAAAAATTCATTTTCAATACCATCAATGTAATAATTTATCGTCTAACTGTGGAGCTGAATAAACGAAACAAGTCCTATGAAAACATCAGTAGACGATTTGCAATTTTTAAATTCATCTGGAATACCGATAAATGAGCTGCGAAGTTTGTCACATAATCTACAGAACAATTATCGACATTGAAGATTGTTTTACTGAAGAATTTATCCAATTTTCTACAATGTTGCCTGAGGAGAGTAACCCATTGGCAATGAGGCAGTATATAATTGACCATGATCTTATGGATACATTCCCCAATACAGAAACCATGCTACGTATTTTTTTTATGTATGCCTATTGCTAATGCCAGTGGAGAGAGGTCATTTTCCTGTCTAAAAAGAATAAAAAATGAGAGAAGAACCACCATGGGCCAAGATCGTCTATCAGCAGTATCTTTATTATCTGTGGAATCAGGTCTTGTTAAACAGCTGGACTCAATGACCTAGTGGATGATTTTGCCCAAAAAAACCCACGCAGAATAACACTGTAGAATTGTAAAGGGATGTTATATTTGTTAAAAGTAATTGAATAAAACTGTGTATAGTGATTACGGATTTTTTTGTATGACATTGTTGACATTATCTATGATATCAGACGTTTAAAGTTAATCTATTCAAAACCATTTAAAAAAAAAAATTAAATCGAAGATTGTTTGCAGTGTGTTTTATGTCAAGTATTCAGTTACAAAAAAGTTTGGGTTAAGAATTCTTAACATTTAAAGCTATGTACAACATTGTTTGTGCTCTGTTTTATGTAAGGATTTAATTAAAAGTTAATATTTATTGATATAACATTGTCTGCACTATCTTTTCTAGTAGGTATTAACAGTTAATATAATCTATGCTTGACAAAAAAATAATAATATATTGCTATGGATTGTTTCACTGAGGGGGGCACCAAACCAGTATTTTGCCTAGGGCCCTATGAGGCTCTGGTAAAACATGTTTACTCTTGTTTCATATTCTATGCCTACAACCCTTCTTGGGGGTAAAATTTAAAGCGGCGATGGCTTGTAAAGGCAAACTTGCCTTTACAAGCCATCGCCGCCTTAAATTTTAGCTGCAAAGTCGCCGATTTTCGGCGAGTTGAACAAATCAGACTTTCATACAATTACCCCTTGGTGTTTGAAGGTGTCATACTGCCTAGAAATGCAACAGTAATACAGAGAAGAGTTTTACAGATGTTCAAGCATCCAAGGCTCTTCCCAATGCAGGTCTCACACTGTGCTGGGCAGAAGTGCTGTGCTCTAAGTAGGGGCTGGCTGGCAGACTTTAGCTCGGGGGGCAAGCACATAGCACTGGTCCATAAGTAGCGGCCCATCCTTAAAAGGTGGTTTTCAGTAGAATATATATTTATCAATATAAAAAGAGACTATTTTAGTGTTGCATAATCCAGCGATACTTTATTTTTATATATGATCTTAAATAATGGAAACAAATAATGCAACAAATAACAAATCTCACTTTATATTGCATACTTATTTTATATGTTCCTTCTCCCTTTTTTTTTTACACATACCTGGCTGATTATAATGGGGCATAAATCATATTATAGCAATCAATCATATAACAATGTTCTATCACAGTATTGAACACAGGGGCTGATTTATCACAGTGAAAAAAGTCCTCTTGCTTTAGAAACTTGAAGTGTTTTCCAGGAAAAGAGCTTGTTTTTGCTTCCCCCTATATACTAATAGGGTTATTATTTGTTTTAGGTTTAAGCTAAAACAAGTAATATGAGGGGTTGTACTAGGAAGAGAGGCAGAGCACTAGGTTTCAATCTGACACCCTAGCCCAGAACTGGATTAAGGCTTTTGGAGGCCCAGCGTACTTAAGACAGGGGGGCCCCTATGATGTAACATGGTTATCATTTTAGAAAATACACAGGCAAAACTGTGTGCTCTACTGTTCGCTTCACGAACAGTACAGTGTGAAGCAGGACATACCTTCTAACTGTCCTTGCAGTCGGACCAAATCCTGACTAAGCGACAAAGTCACCCAAATTCAGGACTGTCCAACCAGATACAGGACAATTGGTAGACTGTCCTGCTGTCTCCTACCTGTTCTTGTCACTTTCACCAATTGCGGTTGCTGGTTTCTTAAATCAGTTGCTGCTTGTCTGGATCCTGGAATGTAAGGGGCCCTATTCGGAAACAAAAATGGGTGCATGAAATTTAGAAAATTCCAACCAATAACAGTATTCACATTTGATAAATAGACCTGTTTCCCTCCAACTAGCCCTGACACTAAATTAATAGTATTCCCATTTAATAAATAAACCTATTTGCCTCCCTCCAAACAGCCCCAGCAATAAATTAAAAAGCATTTACGTTTAATAAATACAACCATTTCCCACAACCATCCCAGGCATTTAATAATTCATAATCACATTTAATAGATAGACCTAATTTTCCCCAAACACCGCCACATTCAATTAATAGGTCCCAAACCACCGCAGCATTAAACTAAAGGTTCAATCACCCCATCTTAACTTCATAGGCCCCACTATTAAATTAAATTGCCCCATCACCCCACAAATAAAATAGCACCCATAATTAGCCCCCACATACACTCCACAATTAAATTAAGACCCGCTTCCCTCACACATTATATTAATATACTGGCCCCTCACTCACACACACATACTGGCCCCTCACACAAAATATACTGATCCCTCACTCGCACACAAAATATACTGGCCCCTCACTCACACACACAATATACTGGCCTCATATTCACATATACAATATGCTGCCAAACACACACATATACAATATGCTGCCACACACACACACACACACACACACACATACAATATGCTGCCACACACACATATACAATATGCTGCCACACACACATATACAATATGCTACCACACACACATATACAATAAGCTGCCACACACACACCTGGACAAGTCTCCTCTTTACATCAGTAGTAGAACTTACCTGCTGCAGACTTCTCTCGCTACTCCATTTACATGCCTGCACCTGGACAAGTCTCCTCTTCACATCAGTAGTAGAACTTATCCGCTGCAGACTACTCTCACTACTCCGTTATATGCCTGCACCTGCAGAAGTCTCCTCTATACTTCAGTGGTAAAACTTGCCAATTGCAGACCACTCACGTTACTCCGTTACATGCCTGCACCTGGACAAGTCCTCTCTTCACATCAGTGGTATAACTTGCCAATTGCAGACCACTCACGTTATCCGGTTACATGCCTGCGCTAGGACAAGTCTTCTCTTCTCATCAGTGATGTAAACTGCCAACTGCGGACCACTCGCGCTATTCCGTTACATATCTGCGCTGGATAAGTCTTCTCTACACATCTGTGGTGAAACCTACCAGCTGTAGACCACTCATGTCTCCTTGTGATTTAGCTACTACTCAGTATGGTACCTATGAGCTAGACTAAAGTCTACAAGTGCCTCTGTATTATAGCTGCAAGTCGCTGACTCTTCTACTGCATTGTTGATTGGTCTTTGCCTAACGTTATCCAGTTATCAAGTACTGGCCTGCTATATGCTACCTGCGTGCTAAGGCACTTGGACTCTTTCCTCATTGTATCCTGCTTACTAATCTGCTGTACCATCACAGTTCCACGGTGCCAAGACTCAGCATTTATACTATTGACATTCCTTTCCTTTATTCTGTTGTATGGTTCTACTGATTCACCACACTACCCAGAGGTCCGCACCTCTGGTAAGTGTAGCTACACCTGGTGAATTCTGGGTAAAACTCCTAGTGCCCGTGACACATATACAATATGCTGATACACACACATACACAATATGCTGACACACACACATATACAATATGCTGACACACACACATATACAAAATGCTGCCACACACACATATACAATATGCTGACACACACACATATACAATATTCTGCCACATATAGAATATGCTGCCACATACACACATATATACAATATGCTGCCACATATACAATATGCTGCCACACACACATATACAATATGCTGCCACGCACATATACAATATGCTGCCACGCACACACACACATATAAAATATGCTGCCACACTCACATACAATATGCTGCCACACACATATAAAATTTGCTGCCACATATACAATCTGCTGCCACATATACAATATGCTGACACACACACACACACACACACACACACACACACATATACACTATGCTACCACATATACAATATGCTGCCACACACACACACACATACAATTTGCTGCCACAAACACACATATACAATATGCTGACACACACACACAGACACACACATATACAATATGCTGACGCTGACACACACACATATACAATTTGCTGCCACACACACACATATACAATATGCTGACACACACACACATATAAAATATGCTGCCACACACACAATATGCTGCCACACACGCATATACAATATGCTGCCACACACATATAAAATTTGCTACCACATATACAATTTGCTGCCACACACACACACACATATACAATATGCTGACACACACACACACACACACATATACAATATGCTGACGCTGACACACACACATATACAATTTGCTGACACACACACACACACATATACAATATGCTGACACACACACACATATACAATATGCTGACACTGACACACACACATATACAATATGCTGACACACACACACACATATAAAATATGCTGCCACACACACAATATGCTGCCAAACACACATATACAATATGCTGCCACACACATATAAAATTTGCTGCCACACACACACATATACAATATGCTGACGCTGACACACACAAATATACACACATATATATAATATGCTGACACCTCGTTCCATCCGCGCCGTGCGCTCGGCAGTCTTCTGACATTGGACGTCACCTATCACTTGGTGTGCCTCCCATGTGACAGCAATAGCCGGCCAAACCATTAGTGGGAGGCAGAGAGGGCGGTCGGATCTGCAGGCCAACGAGAAGGTGGCTGGTCCCATAGAAGGGGCCAGCCACCAAGTAAGTGAAATTAGTCCCAAAATAGTTTTATTTTGGTCCGGCCTGGGTGGCATGTGCCCCCCGGCCCTGCCCACCCCTGGCTCTAAGTGGGTTAGAGCACCAGCAGCTTATTTCTTCCTTGCATCCCGAACAGACCACAAAAAGCAATAGGCATGTGGCATTCTGGGGAAGATGGCGGCTTTTTGTGGTAATAGTGGGAAACTTAAGTGCAAGTTTTAAATATTTGTGAACAGTATAAAATAATTCTACATATCCACTATAATATTGAATATTGTTATATCTTTATACTCCTGTAAGTCATTTGTTTTGGCCTGTTAGCATAAAGAGGTTATACACTAAAGTTGAAAATGATGAAGCTGCATTATAAGCGTAAAAAACATAGTAAATTTGTCATATTTCTGTAGCTAAAACTTTATTTTTACACTTGGCTTAGTTGGTAATTAGCTCTTGGGTCATGTCTTTTTTAAATGATTCTTAGAGGTTAGGCTAAGAGTGTACTGAATTCACAGTAACTGTTATCAGCTGGCATGCCTGGTAATTTTGTTTATCATGTTTTGTTTGTGTTTGTAAAATATCAGTGCTAATTCACACAGGATTTCTGGGAGGTGAAGGTATACATTGCAAAATAAGGCTGGCCACCTTAATATGTTAATCACCTAAACTAGAGGGCCCCTCAAATTTGACTTGGCTACTACAGGCTGCTTGTGAAAATGTGGGTAAGGACTGAGTTTAAGGTAGATGTATACTAAAAATTAAAAGAATTAAAATGCTTCACTACAACATACATGGACTATAAAAAACAACATTTCTGTTAAACAGATCCCCAACATATTAAAATGACAATTAGATCCATTGTCATGGAACTTCTTATCTCTTAGCTTGAATGGCACTATATAGTACATCACTTTAAACACTTTGGTAGCTTTCACATGGCAATTTTAGAATTTGTATGAATTCCTAAAAATATATTTTTTTAAATTAACATTGTATATTGTTGATCAGAGCCCAGAACCCATTGGTCAGCTGTACTTCAAGCTCCTTAGAGAGGCAGAAAAAATAAAGAAATGGAAGTCTGCTGTAGAGGTTGATGTGAATTATAAAGAAATGAAACTACAGGAAAAACGAAAAATGATAGATGCTCAACGAAAATTCATACAAGAGTTACAAGTGAGTAAATGCTACAGATCATATATGACATATATTTTCTATACTTTAAACCTTAGCTACTCAAGATATATATTTTACTTTTTTTACTTTAAGTGGAATTTTCCCTACCTGGCACCTTTAGATTCATTGTTACACTTACCTCTTAATAGCTGTAAACTTTTCTCTCTGAAAATGGATTCTTGTAGTTGCCAGGAGAAACCAAGACTCTGCCATGTTATAGCCACTATCAACAGAACATCTTGCTCTGCTAGCACATTAAGTTGCTTTTGTTGCCTTTTTTGATGCATGGTCCAGGGCTTGCACTGCCTTGCTAATGGGTACAGTTCCCCTGGCAAGCAAGACAATTTTTGGCATTAAAGTGATAGGGAGATTACATCTCCAACAGGTGTACGAGGTCCCATTTTAACAAGGACATTAGGGCAACGATACCATCTGGAGAGAACCTTATACTATGTCTCAAAAAACAAAATGCAAAGTAAGCTAGCTTGAGTAGTCTGAAAGATATTATTCCAGTGTTTCTCTTGAACTAAGTTACTCATATCTTTTTCCCAGTCTTTTGTAAACTTTGGCAAAGAGGCAAAACGATTTTCAATCAGGAATTTCTAAATCCCTGAAAGGATGCGTAGGACATGTACGAGCACCACACATAGTCTTGAGTAATGTCTATTCCCTGCTAGGATCTTTGCACAACTCCCCTGTATTTAAGAAATGTTTAAGTTGCAAATAATGCCAAAGCTCCGAATTAGGTATACTCTACTTTGCTTGTATATGTTCAAAGGGATGCACACCAGATGGGCCCATCAACTGGCCTGTGCGAACGATCCCCACCTGAGACCATTTTTAAACTCCTTTTCCTGAATTTCATGAGTAAAGGACTGGTTGGTAAGCAGTGGGATCTATTACTCATTTGGTTGTAATGTCCATCTTTAAGGGCATTTTGGGATGGAGTCATTGCTACTTCAAAAGAAATTATTAAATCCAAGGTGCCAGAGGACCCAGGTTTGTGGTTATTGAATCAGACAAAGTTTCCAATTTAATTGTATTAAAAATCCTTGTTAAAATATCTAAATAGTGCTGCAAAGGCAGTCATTCCTGTTCATTGGAGATCCTCGTCTCCTCCAACTCTAAAAGAATGGCTCACCCACATTGAAGTCTACAGGTATATGGATGATCTGATTCTCTGCTCTTCTGATAGGTTTAATGAATATTGTGCCATATGGTTCTACTGGCTAGAATTCCAAGACACTGAAAAATATTCTGCCTTATCCAAATAGTCCCCTTTTGTGGAGTTTCTTGATAGTAGTAAGCACTCTTTCTTGTTTTCTACATGTGCCCTTTATCTAGTTATCATTGAAGACCGGGATCCTGTTTGAAAAGACCCACGCCTTCCTTCCTTCCCCTCCTTTCCTATCCTCACCTTCCTTTATATGTTTATTTTTTTTTGGTTTATTCTTTTTAAATATTCAATGTTTAGTGAACTAGTGCTTTTAGGGGTATATTTACTAATCTGCGGGTTTAAAAAAGTGGAGATGTTGCCTATAGCAACCAATCAGATTCTAGCTGTCATTCTGTAGACTGGTAGACTGTACTAAATAAATGATAGTTAGAATCTGATTGGTTGCTATAGGCAACATCTCTACATTTTTTTTAAACCTGAAGTTTAGTAAATATACTCCCTAATTTCATGTAAGTCATACTTTATAAAATTGGCTGATTTAAGGTTGGAACTTAGAACTTGTTCTTTACTGGATTTCATGAGAATTATTTTTACTCAACTTTTCTTACATCCATTTTGTATGACAATTTGTTTGATTGCCCTTTATTTACACATTTGTATATTTTTATTCATTTTTGGCAATAAAAAGTTATTGCAAAATAATAAATAAAGTGGCAGGGAGGTGGCTGTAAAAGGCAACACATCCATACACTTTCAACTTTTGGGTCTTATCTTTAAGAGTACTATCAGTCTGTGTTCCATTTCTATTGTATTTATATTTTCAGAATATTTATTATCATTTAACAATGTTGAAAATGCACCTTTGATTCTATTAGAATGAATGTAAAAAAAATAATATTTAGAAAAACTATTTTTGTGGGCATGAGAAAGTGGATAATTGGCCAAGTGTCTCTGTTACATTTAGGTAACAGAGCTTTTAAAAGCTCTTCCCACAATGCTCCAGTAAGTAGTATGCACTAAATTATTGTAAGTTAGCTGTAGTAGCTGGACCAAAGTAAGCTCAAAGATAGAGATACTGTAGTACAGCTTAATGGCCGATATGGGACAAAGCCTGTCTATCTATCTATCTATCTATCTATCTATCTATCTATCTATCTATCTATCTATCTATCTATCTGTCTGTCTGTCTGTCTGTCTCTGTCTGTCTATACATCTGTCCATCTATCTATGTCCCTTGAATTCTGTAAACTACATTCTTGCTCCCCCCCCAAAAAAAAAAAATAATTATAGTTTTTTACTTCAAGATGACCCTATTTTCCCATGCTGATTGACTTGCACAGGGGTAAAAATAGCAGTGTTGTTGGAGGAGCATTTAATGGGATCTCAGTATATGAAGATAGGTTTTACAGTATTTAAGTGTGACATATTGATCATAAGATTGTCAATATATTTATTGTAAGAAAATATATGAATGTGGCACTTATTCCAATTCACATTCTGTTCCTCAATATGCTTTTGAAAAACAGTTATAAAATAAGGATAACTATTTCCCTTTTCAAATCTTAAGAACTACTTTCTCAGTAATGTATTTGTTTGTTATCTAGTTTGAAAATGGAAGTTTGAGATTAAAGTTGGAAGATGTGGTCCATGAAAATGAAGACTTAGTAAACCAGTAAGCTAAACTGAAGAATTACTTGTAATTAGAGATAAATTGTTAAATTGTGCGGTTACATTTGTTCTAAAATTGCTTATGAATAAGTTTATAGTCATTCCAACAAAGTAGATACCAGGAAAAAACAATGTTTTCACTATATGATTTGTAAGAAATTTGTACTGATAGACAAGTAGGATAGGACTAACAAAGAAAGCTAAAATGAGAAATATGGGAGATACATATAGTTATGAATTACTTTAAATATGTTTGTTATATCCACATGTAAAGTGACTTTTACAGTTGTTATTTGTCATGTACTAGACAAGCAAAAGCCTTACATTCTATGTTAGCATTTGATTAAATGTACAAAAGATAGAGAATATAGAGGCATAGAGCTTTTTAGTCAATATACAATTGTACTAATAAATCATGAACATTTATTCAGTAAATCATCATCATCAACTATTTATATAGCGCCACTAATTCCGCAGAGCTGTACAGAGAACACACTCACCTCAGTCCCTGAACCATTGGAGTCTAAATCCCCTAACGTACGCACGCACACACACACACACAGACAGAGAACACACCTCAGTCCCTGAACCATTGGAGCTCAGTCTAAATCCCCTAACGTACGCACACACACACAGACTGAGAGAGAGACTATGGTTAATTTGATAGCAGCCAGTTAATCTACCAGTATGTTTTTGGACTGTGGGGGGAAACCGGAGCACCCGGTGGAAATCCACGCAAACAATGGGAGAACAAGCTTCACATAGATAAGGCCATAGTCGGGAATTGAACTCATGACCCCAGTGCTGTGAGGCAGAAGTGCTAACCACTATACCACCGTGCTATATTGCTGGGGGAAACTTTTGGCTAACGAAATGGAGCAGTTCATAAAGGACCAAACAGAGATAGTCAAGGTGCAAACATTTTCTCTAAAGAACTCATTACATGTGCATTTAGTGCTTGGAAAAATGAACTGCTCTTTGTCAACTATATAGAAATAATGGACATTTCCAGAGACAATGTCAAAATTATTAAAACCCAAAGAGATTGGCTGAAAATCTGGGGAATGTTCAATATTTTAAGTGATGGAAAAAGTTGAGTGTCCAACTAAAGGATGTATCAATTAAATGTTGACGTCCCTGTTTAACACAATAATATACCTTGGTCATTTCATGTCAAATCACACAGAAAAATTTCATTATGACACCCACTGACTCAGATTTTCATGAAACTTGGTACACTTGATACTACCACATATCTACTAACCCATGTAATATTTATCTTCTCTAGGCCTCATAGTTTCTGAGATAGGGGGTCAAAGTTATGTAAAATTGCTCAGAAATGCCACTCCTGATTCTCTGTTTTTAGTGTGATATGTTTCATAAAAAAATTCACATCTCAGTGACTAATCCACACATCACTTTGAAATTTTTATCCTTTGTCAATCACAAAATGAGAATTCCAGAAAAAAAGTTTTATCAATCTTGCATGACTCTGAGGGGGGTATTCAATTGATGGCGTGATCGCCAAAAATCGAGCGCTCGAAAAATATTACCGTTAATACGGTAATCTGCGCGTAAAAACCGTTAATACGGTAATTTACTCGCTGGATTACAGCTCGCAGCTCAGGAGAATTAAACACAAAATAACCACGTGAAAAATAAATAACATTCTAGTATATCGATATCTTCTGATACAGAACACTTTTACTCTAAAACAGATATCAAAGGACTCACCACAGTGCAGGCTCAGCAAGAATGAGGCTGAAACATGTCCCTACCTGCCTTGATTGGCATCACCTTTTGAGAATGCTGTCATCTACTATCGTTTCAGAAATTACAGAAAAGCAATCAAGAGGGGCAAGTGGGCCTTATAGGGGTAATTTTTATGAGGAGTTTAATGGTGACATTTAAAATTCCAAAAGGGAAATACCTGGTGTTCAAAATTATAACTAATTTATTTTTGGTTTCAAAGAGAAAATTTTAAATAAACATTAAAAACTCATACAGGCAATCAAAATCCCATTATTTTTCTTTTATAGTCTTTTAAAGGAACATGTTAACTCCTCTACCTCATGTTGATAATGCTTATTGAACACCAGGATATTTTCATCTAAAAAAGTCTTGAAATTTTAACTAAATTATTTTTTGATAGCTCTCAGAGTAATGCAAGATTGATAAAACTTTTTTTTCTCTCCCCATATTGTGATTGACAAAGGATATGTGGATTAGGCACTGAGATGTGAATTTTTTTTACATATCACACTAAAAACGGAGAATCAGGAGTGGCAATTTTACATAACTTTGACCCTCTATATCTCAGAAACTGAGGCCTAGAGAAGATAAATTTTAGATTGGTTATTAGATATGTGGTAGTATCAAGTGTACCAAGTTTCATGAAAATCTGAGTTGGCGAGTGTCATGGCCTGGGTGAACTGACATTGAATGACCCAACTGCAGTACATGAGCAAAAACAGATTCCAAAACAAATGCCAAAATAGCAGCTTTGCAAAATATTCTAGACACCCCTTGGGAAAATAATTTTTGGTACCCAAGTAAAAAAAATATTCTTAAAAACAATGCGTCTCATTTAAAGTTGAAAGTAAAAATACTCACAAGAATGTAGATGCAAAAAAGAGTACTTGCACTTTTCCATGTGTATTTTGAGATGCTCTTATCTTAAAAACGTGTCCATCTTAAAGCCTAGCGTGTAGATGCTTCAAGAGCAAACATACAGTATGCTAGTTCTAATTATCAACTTACGTCTAGCACATAGATGCTTGCAGAGTAAAAATGCTACTGTCGTTGGGCCTGATTCATTAAGGAAAGTTAAGCAAAAAATTGAGTAAGTTTTCTTACTCAAATTTTCTGGACAAAACCATGTGGCAATGCAAGGGGTGCAAATGAGTTTATAATTGTGCACATAAGAAAAATACTGGCTGCTTTTTCATGTAAGCACACAAATACTTGATAGCTTAGTTGTGCACTGAAATTTAAAGTTGATCTAGGACATGAACTCTACCTCAAATATAAATCTGCCATCACATTTTAAATTTACCTCCCACTCCATTGCAACATGGTTTTGCTTTACTTACTTTTGCTTAACTTTTCTTAATGAATCAGGCCCTTTGTCATCAACTTCTTCCCTGGACTATGTTTAAATACCCTACCTTTTATACAAACATAGTATCAATAGGGGCATCTAGAATACTTTGTATAGCTGCTATTTTGGTATTTTAAAAATGAACTTGAATCAAACAATAAACAATCTCCCCAGAAATCCATATTGTGCCACTTTATTAAAAAAAACATCTTTTTTTTAATGCAATCCAATGGAAATTCTTCTTGACAGTCTACAGGGAATAATATAAAAAACTCTCACTCATGATTATTTTAAAAAATAAATGCAGCTAAATTGAGCAGTAGTAGGAAAAAAACTAAAAGCTTAAATGAATAAAGTGTTTATAGGTTGGACTTTTAAGTGTTACTATTTTCACCATGGACATTATCAGGTATATATGCAAAACTAGGTGCAGAATGATTTTTCTGAGCAGTTCCAAAGACTGCTAAGTGAGCGCTCACCTTGAAATCCACTATGCGTACAAGTAAGTGCACTTGCATATCTTCCTCTCTTTTTGTCGTTTGTATACAAACTTTAATGTTTAATTTGACTTTGGCAGGTCACCGGTATAAAAATTATAGAAACGTTACCCAATCAACTATTTTTTCTTCTGATGTAATCATATTTGATGAAATCTTACATGATTGGATGTATTTTTGTTATAAAATTATTGTGATGGGCATAATTTAATGAAATTTCCTAAAACATTCTCAGTTTTGTTTTCATTTTTCACTTTTTTTTTATGTACAGTCATGGCCAAAAGTTTTGAGAATGACACATATATTGCTGCTTCAGTGTTTTTAGATCTTTTTTGTCAGATGTTGCTATGGTATACTGAAGTAAAATTACAAGCATTTCATAAGTTTCAAAGGCTTTTATTGACAATTACATTAAGTTTATACAAAGAGTCAATATTTGCAGTGTTGACCCTTCTTTTTGAAGACCTCTGGAATTCACCCGGCGTGCTGTCAATCAACTTCTGGGCCACATACTGACTAAAGGCCACCCATTCTTGCCTAATCAATGCTTTGTCAGAATTTGTGGGTTTTTCTGTGTTCAGCCACCTCTTGAGGATTGACCACAAGTTCTCAATAGGATTAAGGTCTGGTCAGTTTCCTGGCCATGGACCCAAAATTTCGATGTTTTGATCCCCAAGCCACTTAGTTTTTACTTTTGCCTTATAGCAAGGTGCTCCATCATGCTGGAAAAGGCATTGTTCATCACCAAACTGTTCTTGGATGGTTGGGAGAAGTTGCTCTTGGAGGATGTTTTGGTACCATTCTTTTTTCATGGCTGTGTTCTTAGACAAAATTGTGAGTGAGCCCACTCCCTTGGCTGAGAAGCAACCCCACCCATGAACGGTCTCAGGATGCTTTACTGTTGGCATGACACAGTACTGATGGTAGCGCTCACTTTTCCTTCTCCTGGACAAGCGTTTTTCCAGATGCCGTAAACAATCTTAAAGGGGATTCATCCGAGAAAATGACTTTACTCCAGTCCTCAGCAGTCAAATCCCTGAACCTTTTGCAGAATATCAGTCTGTCCCTGAAGTTTTTTCCTGGAGATAAATAGCTTCTTTGCTGACCTTCTTGATAGCAGGCTATCCTCAAAAAGTCTTCGCCTCACTGTGCATGCAGATGTACTCACACCTGACTGTTCCAATTCCTGAGCAAGCTCTGCTCTGGCGGTGCCCCGATCCCGCAGCTGAATTAACTTTAGGAGACAGTCCTGGTGCTTGCTGGATGTTCTTAGATGCTCTGGAGCCTTCTTCACAACTATTGAACCTCTCTCCTTGAAGTTCTTGATGATCCGATAAATGGTTGATTTAGGTGCAATCTTACTAGCAGCAATATCCTTGCCTGTGATGCCCTTATTGTGCAAAGCATTGATGACTGTTTGTGTTTCCTTGCAGTTAACCATGGTTAACAGATGAAGAACAATGATTTCAAGCACCACCCTCTTTTTAAAGCCCACAGTCTGTTATTCTACCTCAATCAGGATGACAGAGTGATCTCCAGCCCTGTACTCATCAACATTCTCACCTTTGTTAACGAGAGAATCACTGACCTGATATCAGCTGGTCCTTTTGTGGCAGGGCTGATATGCAGTGGGAATGTTATTTTTGGGATGGAAAAGAGGGACTTTGAAATGAATTGCAATTCATCTGATCACTCTTCATGGCATTCTGGAGTATATGCAAATTGCCATCATAAAAATTGAGGTGGCAGACTTTGTGAAAAATAATATTTCAGTCATTCTCAAAACTTTTGCTCATGACTGTAGTTTTATAAATGTACAAGGAACACTAAGTTTTTCCATTAGATATGCTTTCTGTAAGGATTGCACTGAAGCATGTGCAGGTTTGGGGGCTCTACTTTACATAATGGGCTTGATTCATTAATAAATGTAAAGCAAGAAAATCATTAACTTTGGACCTTCACAATTGCAATGCAAGGGGTGCAAATGAGTTTATTTTTTTGCACATACGGAAAATACTGGCTGTTTTTTCATGTAGGACACAAATACTTGATAGCTTTATTTTTACACTGACATTAAAAGTTGATCTAAGACATGCTCTACTCCAATTATAAATCTGTCCTCCAATGCCCTCCAATGCAACATGATTTTGCCAAGGTCCAAAGTTACTCTTTTTTTTGCTTTACTTTCCTTAATGAATCAGGCCCAATGTGTCTGTCAGCAAAGATGTCTCTTGGTCAACCACAGCACCGAAACTATACATAGTAGGGGGGAAGAAATTCTTATTGATTGTAAGCTT
This sequence comes from Mixophyes fleayi, assembly GCF_038048845.1. Lineage (NCBI taxonomy): Eukaryota > Metazoa > Chordata > Amphibia > Anura > Limnodynastidae > Mixophyes > Mixophyes fleayi. The sequence continues at coordinate 285,462,103 of NC_134403.1, forward strand.
GCGAGCAAAGACCTCTTACCAATTTGTCTGTTAACACCCAATTTAATTTTATTACTGTGTTTGTTCTTAATTGTAAAGCGCTACAGAATATTCTGGCGTTATATAAATAAATGATAATAATAATAATATATTGGCACACAAGAGGAAACGTCTCCTCTCACTGCACCATCGATCCTTAATGATACCATAAGTAAAATAAACGCAAAGTCCAAAGCACTGCCTTGGCTACCTAAAATTGGAAGCAGCTGACATGGAGAACAAAGAATCATAGTAATAAACTACTGCAACCTTATCTCCACTTTCCAACTACACAGAGAAAGCTAAAGGCAACTCCAGGCAGTGATTTATTACTATGTTGAGTATAACCGTTTCATCTATGCTTCCCATGTTAGCTGGCTGAAGACATGGAAATCCAGAGCACCCTTTCTTCATCTGACAGCACAGAGAAGAAGATACAGATTCTTCAAAATTCTTATTAGCAACAGGTAAGTGGTCATATTTCAAGTATGACTGATCAAATGGTGGCTGGGATCCAAAATGTGTGCTGTAGAGAAGCTTCATATGTCAGCTGCATCCAAAAACCTGCTTCTATTAAGTTGTACCTTTTTTGTCTCTGAATAAACAGTATAAAATTCACCTGGGCATAGGTTATTAAGACTGATTTTGGAATTGTGACTACGTAAACTGTAGAAGTTGTGTGGCTTGGTATGGGAAAATGGTGATTGATGTAAGTTATTCCTAGTGTAACCAACACATAGCATAATGTGAGAAAATGTATTTCTACTGAGGTGTAAAAACCTTATGGAAACTTGTGCAAAGGAAAAAGTTAGCAACAGAACCTTTTTTTTTGCCACAAGTTTCAGAATAGTCCCTCCACTAAGCCTTATTACAAACAGCAACATTTTTAATGTGTGGAAATATACATTCTTTTCTGCCTAGTGCATTTTAAGGCTCACGACCACTTTAGTCATTAAAATAAAACTTCTCCAATTTTATAAACTGGTAATCCACAAGTGTTATATACCTTATTGCATTTGTTTTTAGGTTTTAGTATGTCATGGTGTAGGGTCAAATAAAATATTGAGCTACATATGAATGTACAAAATGTGATACCAGGAATAATTCTGCCTATATTATTCTGTGACATGTATTGGAATGCAAAATGACTTCAACTATGAGATGACTTTATCACCTACGGGGGAACAGTGCATCTTCAAAGAGCTCCAATGTATCAAGCTGAGAGTTTTCCAGCGGGTTTGGAAAGTGGAGATGTTGCCTATAGCAACCAATCAGATTCTAGCTGTCATTTTGTAGAATGTACAAAATAAATTATGGCTAGAATCTGATTGGATTTTCAAACTCACTGGAAAACTCTCAGCTTGATACATTTACCCCAGATCTCAAAGGGGTGGCCTGCAGTCCACACACAAATGAAATGTGCTTTGAGAGAAGTTGAGAGTAAATTATTATTACTTCAACTAATCAACTTTCCATAGATCTGTTTTTATATTTGCACATTCGTAAATTTACACTGGCTTGATTCATTTTAAAATTGGGTTTGTATGACACTCACTAGAAAAGATATGTTAAGAATTGGAGTTAAAAAGTGAGTTGAGAACCCAGGCTCTAAAACTCTGTCATCAGCCTAGCTGACCACTCACAGTCCTATACAACAGTAAGATGGGGAGGGGGGCAGTAGGTGAGAAAGATTCTTTAAAAGATCAGATCACCTAATAACTATTATCATTCTTTGTTGGTCAGTCAAATTGTAAGATATCCACCTTTCCATAGCAGTTCCTGGCTTAGCTGGTATAAGCTCAGATGTAGTTTATTACTTTCTGTATTTTTCTCCTTTTATTTTATCATTTCTTTTGCCGTATGTTATAAGTCATCTTTATTATTAGTTTTTATTATTTGTAAGTATTGTAACTTTTTTGTATGTTAGATTCTAATTTTATCATTTGATGTTCTTTTTGCTCCAAACGAATTCATAGAAGAGATGTATTGCTTCACTGTGTTAACCTTTTGTGAGAAGTTAAACTTAAGGAGGAGCAGTTTCTTAACAAATTAGAGGCGATGATTTGTTACATTGAAATGAGGAGTGTAAACTCAAACAAAAATCAATAAACAATGAACCATATGGCACTAAGCACATCAAATACAATAAAGCAGCAACACCAGGAGAAAACTGTAGACAACCAAAAAGTAGCAAGAGTATTTGGTGAGCGTTATGTAATATTCAGACAAACACAATAAAAACCTTTTATGTAAGAATAATATCCAGTTTTATTGCTTAGTTTATGTATAAAATGTTAGAAATATACCAGTATAATAACAATTTAAAATGGAAATATGGGTACACTTATAGCCTGCAATTCAGGAAAAGCCAGTCCTATATCTGCAAGGACCTAAAATGATGAAAGTCATAATATATGGTGAGAGAACCAAAATTTAGGGAATTTTGCTCTTTTGCTTTCCTTTTTAGGCTTAAATACTTAAAGCGAACAGTGTAGTAAATCTCAGCCAGCTCCAAGTTAGTAAGCGGATTCCGACCAGTCCGCGCTAAAAGGATTTTGATAATACAGGAATCTTCGCTTTTAAAGAGGCTTTTATTTTTCCCTTAAGAAATGTAGCAATGGTGTCCTTGTGCTGATGATATAAAATCCAGTAAACAATAGAATCAACTTAACATGCTTCTCTGTGGTTAAATCACAGTTTAATCAGAAGCATATAACGGTTCCTCTCCATGTAGTCTGCTTTTTATAGTCAAACAAAATCCAATCTAATTGCCCTGTTAATCAACATCCAGCTGAGTAGGTACTGGGAGAGGCTGTGTAGTTGAACTGATAATTAGCAAGACTTTTCAACAAAGACAGAAGTTGCAAATACAATAAGTGTCTATCAAATGGCCACATATAAATATATAAAACAACATATAAATACATATGAAGTCAAACATAACATTTTTTTAAAAGCAACACAGAAGGCAAAATTAACCAATCTTAAACAGATATCTGGATAATCAGATCATTCAAGTGCTGCAAAAGAGTAGTTTTTTTGCAGTGCACATGCTCTAATAGAAAATAACTAAACCTTATACCTGATGTTTTTTCAGAAATTAACCAATGTCTAGTTCGATATGCAGGAGGTGTATAATTGCTCTATAATGGTAAATTAAAGTTATTCCACGGTGGGGACTCATTATGAATCCAAGAGCCAAAATGAAATGTCTGGAAGTAACTTTAAGGCTATGTGGTTCATATTCTCTTGAAACTTGCCATAGGTTCTAACTGAACCAATTTCTTGTGATTTTTATTTATTTATATTGCCTAGGTTGATACTCTTGGCTTCAGAAATAATTATCTAATTATAATAAAAGAAAACTATGACTATATATATTTTTATTTAGACTATGATGATTTGCATGCTACGTTTTTTTCCTTTAAAAGTTTTTATTAAATTTTGCATACGTTTTTAAGGGGTACAGAAATAAAAAAGGGGGGGTGGGGAGGAGGGAAGGACAATAAACAAATGGGTAAAAGGGGAGGGGGGGTGAGTACATAGTGGGTAAGGAACACAACAATATATCAGCAACTTTTAACCAAAGAAGTTACATCAAAAACCCTTTCAATGCGTTATATTGGGCACATGAATGTACTGGGTGGCCCAACCTAATGTCATCCAAGTTGCATGCTACGTTTTTAATTGTACTATGACATAGTGGGAAAATGGATGGGTGAGATTCAATTGTAACAATACAAGACTCAATCATAAAAACACAGCACTTCCTTTATAGTATGAAACCTAAATTTCTCTTTCATCCATCTGGGGGACACTGCTTAACCATGGGGTTGAGTAGGGAGGGGAGGAGTCTGGCACCTACAGAGTTAACTTTCTTCCTGCTGACAGCATATCCCTCCCACCAATTCCCCACATACCTCAGTTTGAATTGGGTGCCCTAGGAGAAGGGCTGTGCATCAGAAGAGCTCCTCAGTGAACGCTGTTCACTGCTAATAGGTTTTTTCTTTCTTTTCAAAGTTTGTTTTGTTGATAGCAACGAGAGGCTCTGTTTGCAACAGAGCTGACTCGTGGGAGAAGCGCCTGCTAGCGGGGGCGGCCCCGCAGACAGAGGACGGAAAGCGCTTCTCAAACAGCGGGAAGCAGTCAACAAGAGACTCTCCCCGCTGATAGCAGGACGGGTGCTGCCATTAGGCAGAAAGCGCCATTACTGCTGTCGTTCCCTGGGAGCCAGCTGGAGTGTACCAAATCCCCTCCTCCTATGGGAGGATAGGGGGAGCTTGAAGGATGGTGCGCTAGTGATAGCGCTGTGCGGGGAACACATTCTAACAGGATTTCCCCTAAATACAGAAAGGGCTGATCGCTGTTAATGAAAAACACAGAAAGAGATTCCAGTGGTAGGGGAATGTGTTTGAGGAACACCTCTTCCCCCCCAGCTGAGTGAGCACGTGGAAGATCCCTTTTGGCGCCAAAGTTCAAAAGGAGGACAGATGCAGCAGTCATTTGGAGAGAAGTGCACTGTTGACACATATCTTCCACGCTAAGTATCACTTTGTTTCTTCTGTGTATGCATGTGTATTATAAGACAATGAGGTGTTGAGAGAACTGTGTTTAAGGAAAACTATAAAGCTCTCCAAACCTGTCTTATTTAATCAGAAATACTATGATATGTTAAATAACCTAGTCTGTATTTTCTGATAAAGGTTGTGGAAGTGTTTGGGCGTGCCAAACATATTGTCTGTTCCAAATGTAATGCTAAATGGGCCCAGGTGTTCTGTGCTAATTGCAGTCATTACTGAAAAACCTGCTGCAGCCTTTCAGCTTGGCTAATTATACCTTATACTCTCTATATAGAGGAAAAGGAACAGAAATACTATCTTTTGACTGGTTCATAGATGAATATGTACCTGTATTTTGCGGTGTGGTAGCAAAATGTGAGAAAGATAAAGCAACAGGATTTCATCTAAGTAGAAAGGGGAAATCGCTGTTAGCAGAGACACAGAAGGAGATTCCAGTGGTAGGGGAATGTGTTGAGAAGCACCTCTTCCCCTCCCCCGCTGAGTGAGCACGTGGAAGATCCCTTTTTGGCCAAAGTTCAAAAGGAGGACAGATGCAGCAGTCATTTGGAGAGAAGTGCATTGCTGACACATATCTTCCCCGCTAAGTATCACTTGGTTTCTTCTGTGTGTATGTGTGCATATGTATACATGTGTATTAACTAAGACTATGATGTGTTGAGAGAACTGTTGTTTAAAGAAAACTAGAAAGTTCTCCAAACCTGTCTTATGTAGTCAGAAATACTATGATATGTTAAATAACTTAATCTGTATTTTCTGATAATTTCTGGAGAAGTGTTTGTGTATATGAGACGTGATTCAGTTTTCTTTTTCTTATGATGGCAGATAAAAGTAAAACAGCATGTACCAAACATATTGTCTGTTCAAAATGTAATATTAAATTAACAGGTGAACGGCTGGATCAGGGGGGGGGCTCTGTGCTGCTTGCACTGTGGCTCCTGTGAAACTGCAGCCTAAAGACAGCTCCATTCGGACGGTAGAACCCCCCGAATGGGCGGCTACCCTGTCACAAGGGGTTGATACAGTTGTTAAACTGTTATCGAAACCTGTAGAGATCCCATCTACCTCAGTGGCTTCTCAGGGTATAACAGGAGGAATGACAGAGGAGTCATTTTTTCCCAGGGGTCGGATTAAATCCCTCCCCGGCCCTCCCTGGGGGATCCCAGATAGGAGAGGTGGGTTGGTCAGCAGTGGCTAAAGGCCTGGACCGACTTAACCAACTTCTGGAGAATCCCAGACATAAATGTAGTATTAAAAGACGTAGACCAGCTAAGGCGCTGTGGTCAGTGTCTGACTCTGAGAGTTCCTCAGAGGAGGAAGGGGAATGGATGGACGATTCAGACTTGTCCATAATAGAGTCAGAAGGAAACTCTAGACACCAGGGTATGGACGATCTGGTTAAAGCAGTTCGTCAGATCCTGGGATTTGTTGAATTGGAGGAGACGCAGTTCTTGGACCGCTCTCTCTTTAAAAAAGTGTCTAAACAGGTGGTCAGGTTTCCTCCCTCAGCTGAGTTGAGAGATATGGTAGAGGCCTCTTGGAAATATCCAGATAAAAGGTTCTCTATGCCAAAGAAGTTTGGCTCATTATATCCTCTCCAAGAGGAGGATATGACCTGTTGGGAACAAGTGGCGAAGGTGGATGCGCCTGTGGCGAGATTGGTTCGCCAGACCGCACTACCTGTACCGGGGTCAGCGGCCTTACAGGATGCGACCGACCGTAAATTAGAATCCCTGCTGAAGTCGGTCTTCTTGGCCGCCGGTACTAGCCTCAGACCAGCATTATCTGCTACCTGGGTAGCTAGGGCTATGGAAGCCTGGGCAGGGCAGTTTGAATCCGCTCTGCAGGATTCAGATCTTCAACCTCTGGCCATGCAGCTGAAGGAAGCAGCAGGCTACGTATATGAAGTGGCCCACAATTCGCCCTTCATGTCATCGTCTATTTTGGCTACAGCTATAGTAGCTAGAAGGGCGTTATGGTTAAGGACTTGGAATGCGGATTCAGAGTCAAAAAAGGCGTTAGAATCCATCCCGTATACGGGTGGGATGCTATTTGGTCCAGAGTTGGACTCCTGGATTTTACAGGCATTTAAGGGGGTAAGAAGACGTCCTTGCCTGTAGATGCTCCAAAACCTAGGGCTAAGCCTAGGTTTAGCTCTTTCAGACAGCCTTTTTACGGGGGCGGGTCTGGCAGAGGCCAGACTACCAGTTCAGGGGCCGTTGGAACCAGGAGACAGTCCCGTAGAGGAAGGTCATCCTTTGCCCCTGCAGCAGGAAAGGCCCCTTCTGCTAAGCTGCCGGATAGACCAGCAGCATGACTACCACCCACCTCTGGTCACAGAGGGTGGGGTGGGAGGACGACTGTTTGGGTTCGCCCAGCAGTAGACAGAGTCCTCGGCGGACGGGTAAGTCCAGGATATCATGATAGAATCATGGGGCCAGTTCGTCTCAAGTTTTCATTAACTGTATTCCTCACTGTCCTTAGTCAAGACAGAGAAAGCTCATGGCTGCCGATTGGCTTCGTTTAAACAAAGCTATACAGGTTTGGAGGTACCAGAGGAGGAAAGGGTTTTAATCAAACCCAATTGTCGTGCAGAAGCCAGAAGGGTCGTTCAGTCCGGGGCTGAACCTCTGGAGTGTTATAGGGTCACAGGGAATCCCTTGTCTAAGAATGAGTTTCTTGGGACTAGTAAGGGACTTAGCACGCAGCAGAATGTTTCCTCCACAGGACAGGTTAAGGTCCCTGTTGGAGTGGATAGGCAGGGTCCTGTCAGGCAAGAAGCTGTCAGTACCCAGGTCTTTGGAGCTGCTAAAAAAGATGGTGACATCTTTCGTGACCCTACCCTACGCATGGATCCACCCCAGATGTCTTTGGTGGGACATTCGGAGGAAGCAGGCAGGGACCTTCTTTGGTTGGAAGTACCAGCGGAGGAAGTAAGTCCTCAGCGGGTGGTTGTTGGAGGACAACCGAACAAAAGGCAGGGAAATCCCAGAGTTCTGCACAAGATCAAGAGATCCACTGACAGTGCAGTGGACGTCCTAACAATGCCAGTCTTTCTGGTAACTCCAGTAGGGCTACGGAGCCATCTACTGACCCTGGGACCGTTCTTACATCTAAATCTGAACCGGCTGAATTTGATGGTGGAGCCTTCGAATCCAGTCTGTGGAAAGCGAGAGGGTTCTCGGGGGGTGTGGTAGGCACCCTCCTAAGTGCCAGGAAGCCAGTTTCGGCCAGGATCCGCCAACGCATCTGGCATGTATATATAAAATGGTGTAAGAAGAGGGCTTACAATTCTAGATCCTTTGGTCTGGCTAGATTTCTGCCTTCTTACAGTGTGGTTTAGAGGCGGAGCTTAAACTAGGAACCTTAAAGGTTCAGGTATCAGCTTTGTCAGTGTACTTCCACAATAAAAATGAGGACAGAGCAGTTTAAGGACTATTCTGTCCTTTCTCCCTAAGGTGATCTCAGGTTCCATATTAATTAGGAAATAGTTGTTCCAGTGTTCAGAGAGGAGCCTCAGTCTCCTGGAACGGGAACAAATAAATGTTGGACGTAGTGAGGGCATTACGTATATGTGTTAAGAGATCTGCAAAGATACGTAAGACAGATTCTCTATTTGTATTATTTGACTTTTCTAAGCGGGGATGGCCAGCATCTAAGCAAACTATTGCCAGATGGCTTACCCTGACTATCAGGGAGGCTTATGTCCGTATTAATCTCCCTGTGCCAAAACGTATTGTTGCCCATTCTACCCGTTTGGGGCGTCTTGGGCGGCACGGAATGGAGCCACGGTGGACCATCTGTGCAGGGCAGCCACCTGGTCCTCGGTCCATACCTTTACGAAATTCTACCAATTTAATGTATTGCGTCTGGGGACGCCTCCTTTGGCCGTAGTGTTCTACGTGCAAGGAGATCAGAGCGGTCCCACCCTTCAGAGGGATTGCTTTAGTAAGTCCCCATGGTTAAGCAGTGTCCCCCAGATGGATGAAAGAGAAAACAGGATTTATACTTACGATAAATCTCTTTCTCTGAGTCCATCTGGGGGACACTGCGGTCCCCCCCTTTTTCTTTTCTCTCCACTCCCCCCTCTGTTGAGGGTTGTATCTTGGTTGATTAGCCTCTTGTCCTAGGGCTTTGGTAATCAAACTGAGGTATGTGGGGAATTGGTGGGAGGGATATGCTGTCAGCAGGAAGAAAGTTAACTCTTTAGGTGCCAGACTCCTCCCCTCCCTACTCAACCCCATGGTTAAGCGGTGTCCCCCAGATGGACTCAGAGAAAGAGATTTATCGTAAGTATAAATCCTGTTATTTACTGCCTCACATTGGTGTTCAGTAGTAAATAATTAAAAGTACCCAAATAAAAAAAAAAGATAAGAAAATATGAAACTTAAAATTGATAAACATAACAGTAATATATAAGGACCTAATCATATATGTGAAAATATGTAACTATAACATATAATAGTAAATATTTTTTGTATCCCATATAACTATGACATTCATATAAAAAGGCATAAAATTCAAATCTCATCAATAAAAAAAAAATACATAAAAGTAAGATTTGCTGCATCAAAGTACATGGGCGCGTGTGCAACGATTCTGTGCCCCATTTATCTCATGGTATAAATCCCATTCTTGGTTTTAGTAATGTTAGTATAATCCATGTCCTCAAATTACTTATTTGCGTCTCTTTCATCCAGTGTTCATCTACAAAACAAGAAGAAGGGGAAGTGGTCAGCAACAATATATATGCAGGGAGCAAAATACTTTATGTTCAGTCCTCTTTTGTCCATACACACTCTGTGGCTGGGGCAAAACTGCTTTCATAATTAGCTTTTGTCACTAGCAGGGGAATGCCCAGCTCTCTGTTCCGTGATCTGGACAGCTAAACTTTCCACGTCCTTAAATTGTATGAAATATACTATATAGAATGGGCTGTATTGTATATAGCCAACACATTTCTTCTCTGGTGGACTTTTGCAAGTTCATTGGGTATTTAACTATAATGTTAAACTACCTGGCAAATCAGGCATTATACATAAATGAGAATATATTACATAATCAAATCACATAATTAGACAAGCTGTCTTGTTTTAATGCAATGTTAAAATGGAAGTAAGGAAGTTATCTTTTATTTATATAACCTAGAACTTAATCCCCACATATGTCCCTCCTTATTCCTCTTTCTCACTCACCTCCTCCACCACAGACCTAGAGGAACCACACACCATCTCCAACGATCCAAACTCCAACCTTGGCACTCCAAACATACCCCATAAAGCGCTCCCTACGCTGAGCACCACTATAGATGACCTCACTCCAACTCTGATTTCCTTCATTACAAATTTATCCTGCCTTCTTACTATATTGCCTTCTCTCCCACCAACTAAATCTACTTTATATCGCTAATGTCCACCTAATTGATAAACCCCTGTCAACGTCAACTTGCTTTTTTGACCACTCCCACCATCCTTTCTTTATTGACTTACTGCTATCTACCTAAAAGGTAAAATCAACACTATATGTAAAGAAAGTTCTTATCGCTAGATCCATCACCCCAAACCCATCTTCTCCTCCACTCACATACCCACCTTCAGTTATTTATCTCTTATTAGTGAAGATGAGGTTTTCTCCTGCACCAGAGACCTACACAATGCAGCTCTAGGAACCTCACACCATCTCCAATGATCCAGACTCCAACCCTTGCACTCCAAACAGACCACATAGTGCTCCCTACGGTGAGCAAATTTATCCTGTCTTCTTACTATATTGCCTTCTCTCTCGCCAAGCAAGCCTACTTTATAGCTTTAATATCCACACAAGTGGCCAATCTCTATTACCTCTTTGTTACCATCAACTTGCTTCTTTGACTACTCCCACCAGCCTTCCTTTATTGCCCTACTTAAAAGAAAAAATAAGTACTATCTGCAAAGAAATCTCTCGTCGCTAGATCCATCACCCCAAACCCATCTTCTCCTCCACACAAATACTCACCCTCAGTTCTTTATCTCCTGTTGCTGAAGATGAAGTTTTCTCATTTCTCCCTATTCCCCCTGTCCTCTTAAACAGGGGGAATTCCACTCCTCCATATCCCCCCCATTTTTGCCATCATCTAGATCATCTCTTAAACCTGTTACTCTCCACTGGCACCTTCCCTTCCATCTGAAAACATGTGCAGATCTCTCCTATCCTTAATAAACAGTCTCTCTACCCTACCTCTCTCTCCAGCTATCTTTCTGTTTCTTTTCTCCCTTTTGCTTTCAAACTATTTAAATTACTTGTATACAGCCACCTGACCCACTTTCATTCCATTCACTCTGTTCTCAATCTTCTGCAATTTGGCTTTCACCCTCTACACTCCACTGAGACTGCTCTGCCGTCACATAACCAGTGATTTACTCAAGTTGAGGGGTAACTTCTCCCTACTTGTCCTTATTTAACTCTCTGTCTCTTGTGATACAGTCAACAGTCCTCTTCTCCATGACACCCTCCACTTCCTTTGCCTGCGCAGCACTGTTCTCTCCTGGCTCTCCTGCTACTTTTCTTAGCACTCCTCCATTGTCTATATTATTGACACATCCTCTCCTTCACTTCCTCAATTTGTTGGGGTTCCTCAAGGCTCTCTTCTTGGCCCTCTGCTTTTCACTTTTTATATATGTTCTCTCTGAACTCATAGGCTCTCTCGACATCCACTAAAAGTGATGATGATGATGATTAGGACACAAATCAACCTCACCTTTCTACCATTTCCATCTGGATGTCCCAACATTAGAGAAACCTCAATATGCCCAAAATGAAGCTCTTCATCACCCCCCCCCCCCTCCCAGTGGTAAAAATCCTCTTCCAGCCTCCCACATGGCTGACAATATCATTCTCTTTCCTGTTCCCCAAGCCAGCTGTCTTTGTCTCATCTTTGACTCTGCCCTTAGCATCACTGAACACATCTCTTGCATTATCTTGTTGCCTCCTTCTTGCAAACATTGCCAAAATACACACTTTCCTCCCTCAGAATATTATCAAAAGTCCTCTATATTCTCTATATTCTTTTGTCTCTGGACTTGACTGCTGCAACTTCCTACTGCTACATCCATCTTTTCTCTCTATGCATCCTATATGGCGCAACGTGACTTTCTTTCTCAAGACTCTGCTGGGCCATAACTGCAAATCCTTGCACTAGCTTTCTATTTCAATCCTCTCACCTTCAAAGCCCTCTTCAACTCTTCCCCTTCACACATCTCTGACATCATCCTCTTAAGATACGTTGAGCTCAGCACACAAATAATTTTTTGGACCCATTTTATGCCTGTGTTTTTTTACATATAATGTGTCAAACTTTGCATGAGGTCCAGTATGTCTAACCATTTTTCATTAACACACATATAAAAAACCCTTGGGTCTAAAATTTGTAAGAATTAATAATATATTGAGACACTGGCGATTGGGTACTTTGTTGTGACTAGAAATAAGATACATTGATTTACAAAATGGACACACAACCACTGGCCTCTATTTATTTGGATTTAAGAGTATTTATGAAAAAAGTTGTGTTTATTCCTGTTTTTCAAAATATTTTTTATGTATTCAGATTTTACTTTCTGATATGGTTTTGCTGCTCTGTGTTTTATTTTCTGCTCTTTCTTAGATATCCATTCCAGATTTTGCTAAATTTCAGAGTTGTTCTGTGTCTGTTGCTGAGCAACCTTACTCACCCTGCTTCCTGAGCTGCTAACGCAGAATCCACATTACAGCTGATTACCAGCTCTTGCTAGAGTCACTGCTCATTACTTAACAGTCATACCTCACTGCTCACATGCTTTCTAGCCAGCAGCTGATCAGTCATACTTACGCTTATGTGATTCCAACCCAGCAGGACCTGCATAAATACACTCATTGCTATTATTGCCTTGTTGGTGTTAGGTTTAACTAGTTTCTGCATCTTTAGCCTGAGATTTGATTTTCCTCTGTGCTGGATTTCTGCGTGTGACCTTAATTGTGTTTACTGGACCTTGCTGTTGGATCTCTGCCTGCCCTTGAACTCCTGGCCTGTTTATTGACTTTGTGTACATCTCCTGTCCTCTGACCAAGCTTGCCAATTGACCATTCTCTTTTATGTCCTGTTTGTCTTGTTTTGTCTGCGTGTTGCTCCATAGTGCCGAGTCTCCCTGACTCGACCCCAGTAGTGCATAGTTGTTATCGATTGTGAGTGAGGTAAAGTCCAGGGGACATGCGAATATCAATGAACAGTGTGGTTCCAAGAAAGGCGGCTGCTAATGGTGAAAAACATCCTGCACCATAGGCTCTGTGTAGAAGTTATTAGTTGATGATTATGTGGTTCATAACATTCACACCAGCCACAACAAACAGGCTCTGCACTATGGATCCTGCTCAAGTCTTTGCTAATCAGGTTCAATCCCTGGACTAAATGGTGAGCGATTGTGGGGTTCATAACAATTCCATTAGAACATTGTATTAACGCATGACATCTCTAATTATAGGGATTGATTATGTTGTATACTCTTATTTATGACACATGACTGGCAAGTCAGTTTGACATTGAGCTGTTACTGAGATCATCAATAAGTTTTGGGTGGACTTATTCTCTTTCTGAACCAGAATTAAAAGCTATACAAGAATACTTTGATGAAAATTTTAAGATGGACTTCATTTGTCATTCAAATTCTGCTGCCACAGCTTTATTCTTTGTGGAAAAGAAGAGAACAATATTGTTCTGGTGACCATGTTTTGAAAGAGGTGTTAAAAGATATAATCCATTATTACTGACATGTGCCCCAAGCAAATTTTCACTCAGTTAGACTTCGGGTTTACTCAATCCTCTTCCTGTTTCAGCTCGCCCTTGAAGCTAAATGTCTACCACTTATGGAATTCCCTACCACACCCATTCAGGCTTTCCCACAGCCTTCAAATCTTTAGATGCTCTCTAAAAACCCATTTCTTTTTTAGAACTTACCTTATCCTCAATGATATTACAAACAGTAATGCACCCTCACAAATGTCCCAATCTCCACTCTAAACCACACTTGCCCCTCTTGTTGCAGCTATGCCCTCTTCCTCTTAGAATGTAAGCTCTCTCATGAGCAGGTTCTTCCATACCTTTTGATTTAATATCAGCATTTTTTTTTGTCTACCTTATATGTCTCCGTTTTATGTATGTCCTTTTTTCACTATTATACAGTGCTGGGGAGCACTGTGCTTTCAAATCTACTATAATAATAATCATAATAATAGTTGATTTAACTCTTTTAAATGGATGACAACAATCCTGGTTGTAGTGGAGTATCTCACAAAGATGGCTCATTTAATCCCAACCAAAGGGGTACCCACTGCTGAACAGACAGTAGAATTAATGATTCAGGAAATATTCTGACTTCATGGTAATCCCGATCATATAGTTTCAGATCGAAGTGTACAATTTACTCCCAAGTTAGGTAAGAGTTTTTGCACCTTAGAGTAAATGTTAATCTATCCACAGTCAGATGGGCAAACTGAAAAAATTAATCAGACTCTTAAACAATATTTACTATGTTTCAAGATGATTGGGGAGACCTTTTACCCACTGCTGAATTTGCTTGCAACAACTCTGAACACAGCTCAGGAAGAATCCTTTCTTTTCCAATTTAGGGTTCCATCCAAAGTTTATTCCAAATTATTCTCCACAATGCCAACTGTAACTGATTGAATCACTTTTTTTTTTTACAGGAAACACAACAGAGGCTAATTTAAGTTTTTTGAGAGAAGCTCAGGAACATTGTGTGTGTGTATGTTAGAAATTTTAGACTAAGTTCCAATGGAGCAGGGATTGACGTGAACGAGTTCTCTGCACAGCGCTATGGAATTAGTGGTGTTATATAAATAGCTGCTGCTGATGATGATGATTATATAAAAGGGCAGTCAAACACCATAGAGCTATACCCAATTTACAGGTTGGAGGCAGAGTCTGGTTGTACACTAAAAACCTCAAACAACCAATGCCTTCTCTCAAACTGGGTCAAGAGTTTATTGGACTGTTTTTGATTTAATTTCATGTTAATCAAGCTGTTTTCCACTTAGAGCTTCTAGCTACTGTGAAAATGCAACTTTTTTTTCACGTTTCTCTGATTAAATCATTTAATAGGAACCCCTTTCCAAGTTGAATTTTAATTCTGCCACCACCATGTCTAAATAAACTACATTTCATCCATAATTAATTTAGAAGCGCTCTCCCTTAGGAAGCCTTCTGTCTTATAGCAAATAATAATAAACCTTCATAATACATTATTTAATTCAACGGATTCATTGAGACCCCAGGGCTTAATGTATTTAGAGAATGGATCCAGAATGTCTCCTATAATCTCTAATTAATTTAATAAATGAATGTGGATAATAAATGTGTACTTTTTACAAATGTAAATGTGATTGTAACTGTGAGTGTTGTCTACCTGTGCGATTTCATTAATAATCCCTGTATGATGTAGCGTACTAACCGCAGTCGCATGATAGACCAATATTAATCCATTTTAGCCGACTTTATCCAATTTTTCGACAACATATTCTGGTACTCACTGTGATGCTCATTTTTAATACAACTTGTAATGCATCTCTTTCTCAAATATAAACAGCCCAAACCCAAACCATATACGTAGGCTGAATTAATGCCCGATATTCCTACTCATTCATACTGGCTTGCAGTTCCATTATACAGATATTTATTCAAACATTAAATTATATGCTTATATTTTTTTACTTCTCCTTTTGCAGAAGCAATGCAACAAGGCATGTGTGTAACCTTCTTAAGGATACTTGTGATCGAGCTGCAGAGAAAGCTAATATGTGTAAGTATATCAGTAAACTGGGTTCTGTTTCATTTTGTTAAAATGTTTGCAGTGATGTAATATGTAATGTAGTTATAGATCAGATATTTTTCTTCACCAATCCTGGTGTAGATCGCACTTTTGAGATTTGTGTAACCCAGATTTGGAGATATCAATGGAAATGAGAATGAATGTATATTCTGTTCATATTTGGACTTAAAAAATGTGCTTAAATCGTAGAATATTCTGATTGTTTCACAAATTGTAGCTGAATAATTAGTTTGTAGTGTTCATTACACATTAATTTACATATGGCATTTTTTAGGGAGAATAAATCTAGTACTGTCCACACACATTGTAATATAATAAGTGATCATTAGTGGCCCGATTTGGGTGTATAACCAAAATTTATAGGATCTTTAACAGACATCTTGGAAAATCCAGTTAAAAGGTGACTGCTATCGCTCTCTGATGCAGTCTGTTAAAGCAGCAAACCCAAATAGAAGATTTTTTTTCTTGATATAGCAATATAAGTCACCTTTTCAAATCATCTCCGTTTCAAAAGCTCTCTGCTTCTGCCCCATCTTTCATCATATCATGTGAAAGCGGAGCTCAAAGGGGTGTTCCAAAGACTCTCTACTAACTACATAATGGACCATGTGAGTTTGGTTGCCATTTAGGACAAAATCATAAATCAATAAAAGTAAAAAAAGGGAAAATGGTAAATACCAACAATCTTCTTATAAACTGCAACAGTGAATAATGTTCTAAAATATTTTCATGGCATGGACTGTTAAGCTGTCTTTGGAGGAATGGTTACATTACCATTTGAAGACAGCTCAGAAAGTGAATCCATGGTAAACCAGAAGATCTTTCATCTTTTCTCAGTTTGACTTCATTCTCACTTATTGCGTAAGTACCAAAATTGCGCTCTCTCTGTCCTTCGAACATCGGGACTAGAAAGAAACGTAGGAGCCCCCTCATGTCTTCGATCCTTCCAATTCATGGCTATTACATCCACCAATACTTTGAAAGTTCCTCCTAGACAGACATTTGTTTCTATAAAGTTTTGTCCCTGCTTGTTGTCAGGTGATCGGGAATTAAGAAAACACCAAAAGTCATCATCATAACTTATTGTTGACTGTTTTGGTTAACAACCAGAATAAAGTCCGTTTTCAAACACCTTAAGGTCCTCTACTCAGTGTACTCATTCAAGAAAAATGTAGATTCATATTCATATTGTGTATTTTATCATCAATATTCCGTTTTCTAAGCTGTTGCATAGTCATCTGGCTCATGGTAAATTGTTTTTCTAAGATTCTCTTTAGGGGTTGTCAACAGCAATCTATTTGCAAAACTGTTTATTAAAGAAAGCTTGCATCTATATTGGGAAGTGCAATTTGTGTGCAAATTCTGAAGGATATTTTGTAAGAAATTTGATATAATTGTAATGTCCTGTCAGCCAAAAAGATGCATGTGTTTTGTTTTTTTATATATAAAACATCTTTATTGAAGATGTTCAGATACATATAATGCAATAATATTTGTTACATATTGAAAATCAGTTGCAGGTTCAATCAACATACATGTCTATATATATTGTTACATATTTTGTGCGCGCGGTCAGGGAGAGATGTCCATGTTAGATCGCATTTTTATCTACATATAATTAAAAGAAATAACAAAACACATCTGGGCTTTCCCAGAAACACACATTCCCAACGTAGACAAGTTATGGGTTTTTCGCATAATTAACTTTGTCATTTTGTAGGATATTGTAATAGTAATAATAATAGTAGCAATGATAATAACCATAACAACATCTACCAGGGTCAAGAGCAAACAGAACACTCCATTTTCTCCATCCCATATCTAATTACTGCCTGAGAAACATCAAGGTGCGGAGAGACCAGAAAAAGAGGATAGGCTTTCTCTATTTCCCTATATGAGGATTGGAGGGTCTTGAAGGAATACTCTAGTTTCAAACGTCTGATAGAAGCAATCATGGAGCTGTACTAGCAGCGGGGTGGATAGGATGTTGATATATCTTTCCCAGGTTTCGAGGAACTTGCAAGTTTATGTACCCTTCTGGAGGGATGCTTCCAGCCAATCCATCCTCAGGAGAGAGTACATCTTCTCCTTGAACAAGTCGAGCGTTGGAGGGGAATTCTGAATCCACGTATGGAGGACCGACTTTCTAGCCTCAGCAGATATTGCAATAAGTAACCTTCTTCCCCCTGCAGAAGTCCGCTTATCGGGAGACAAAATGCTCAGAATTGCCCAATCAGGAGTAAATGGCAGGTAATTTATTAACTCTGCAGTCACAAATCTCCATACCCGGGTCCAGAAGGCCTTAATCACAGGACAAGCCCATAACAATGATATAAATGCTCTTGGGGTTCACCACATTTGGGGCACCTGGAATCAGCTGAAAGACCAATGATATTTCGGCAATGAGGTGAGAGGTAGCCTCTATGAAATATGTTGAGGAACATATCTGCATACATGGAGGCTGTAAAGAATTTTATTGAAGTAGCCAATTGCTTCAACAACATCTGTTCTGTTAATTGAGGAAAGTAGCGTAACCAACCACTCGGACCCAAATTAATTTTGGTGTAATCTATTCTGGTTCTCAGAAAGGCATAATTAGATGAAATTGCTCCCTATTTGGAGGGGGAAGTTAGTAATAAGGTATCAAGGGGATTATCCCAATTGACTGCTGTTAAAAGAGAAATCACCTCTCGGGCATAATGTTGGGCCTAAATGAAAGAAAGGCCACATGGTCCCAAATAAGGAAATAATTCCAGTGCCCCATTATGGCGGACTGGTTTTCTCCTAGTCCTAATCAATAGTTGTTCAACTGACTGCAGTCCCTCCTTCTCCCACATAGTAAAGGGGTGAGCCGCTATACCATTTTGGAATATAGGATTTTTGACAAACAGTAAATGTATGGATTTATAAGGGTTAAGATAGAGTTTATGTTGTAATATATGCTAAATCTTCCTAACAGAACAAGGGGATTTTCAAGAGTATGGGAAGGTAATTCCTGGTCATGCAAATGAAGAAAGGCCTTTAATTGGATATCAGAGAGCAATTGTTTCTCTACTGCTAAATTAGTGTAAGTACTCTGATCCATTAGCCAGTCTTTCAGATAGCGCAGATGAGCTGCATGACTGTATTGAACTTTGTCAGGGAAATTTATACCCCCATTCGTTTTGGGTTGTTGGAGTTTAATAAGACTGATCCTAGGGCACTTCTTTTTCCATGTAAATTTGCGGAACAGATAGTTAATTTGTTGTGTATCTTTTTGTGTTAAAAGGAGTGGCAATGTTTGCAAAGGGTACAATAGGCGAAGAGGTTTGCCCTGCCCAAATAAGAAAGATTAAGTTGTTCCCAAACTTCCAGTTCCTTTTGCATATCAGTTATGGCTTTGCCAATATTAAGATTGTAGAGAGTGGCCATATTCTCCGGGAGCCGGACCGCCAAATATGGTATTGACTTATCAGCCCATTGTAACCTAAGGGATTGGGCCCATGGAGTTTCTACTGGACCTCTACCAAGGAAAATAGCCGTTGATTTTTTAAGGTTCACTTTGAATCCTGATACTGATCCAATTTCCCCAATTTTCTCCATTAATGGGCTCAGCCAAGACTCTGGGTTTGAAGTATGAAGTAGAATATCGTCTCCAAACGCTGTGATTTTGGTACATTCTGTACCAACAAAGATGCCCTTCAACTGGGGCCATTGCTGAATTATTCTCAGCATTGGGTCTAACGATACATTAAACAGTGGGAACATCGGACATCCCTGTCGAGTACCTCTTTTCATCACTAGTGAGTCTCCCAGTAATGTATTAATAATTAAAGATGTTGATGGTGTGTCATAAAAATAGTCTATCATTGCTATGAAATCTGGTCCAAATTCCCTTTTACTCAATACAGCTGATAAAATGGACCAAGATACTGTATTGAATGCTTTGTGGGCATCCAGACTGAGAAGCATATCAGATGAATGGGGGTTCTGAGAAGAGGCAATTATCGAGGCAATTGCAGTGCGAATACCACGCACCGCGTGGCGTCCATGGACAAAGCCTAGTTGCTGTGAGGTCAATAGAGAGGGCAGTATAGTTTGAAGACATTTAGCAATTATGCGAGAGAGGGTTTTAAAGTCCAAGTTTAATAATGTGATAGGGCGATATGAGGACACCAACATAGGGTCCTTATTTGGTTTTGGAATTAGAGGAGTGTATGCCTGATTAAAAGATGGGTAGTGAGGACGGTGATTGTGAATTGTCCGATAAAGCTCTAACAAAGTCAGAACTATTTCTACTTTTAGAAGTTTATAATATTCACGTGAATAACCATCAGGGCCAGGGAAATTATTAAGCTTCAGGTCTGAGATGGTATCTGAGATCTCTTGAGAAGAGATCTCAGTATTTAATAGATCCTGTTGCTCAGGAGACAGCTTGGGCAAATTACCTTCTTGTAGTAAGTCATTTAAAAGTGGATTGTTAGGTGAAGTGGCTGTATAAGGTGTCTGGTAATATTTAAGGAAAGTATCTGCTATTTCTTTAGATTTAGTAAGGGGTAACGTAGAATCTGACGTTTTAATAGCGAGTGTAGTACCTATTTACGGTACTTGTGTAATTTACTCTGGACTGGGCCAGTAGAAAATTTTCTAATGTTTGCTTCACCTGTTTATAAATAGCTAGTGCTGTGTCTTTAGGGTCAGAGAGATAAACATTATATTTGGTTCTCATTGTTTGTATAAGAGATTGATAGATTTTATTTGATTCCTTTTTCCTGTTGGCCATGTATGTTATTATATTCCCTCGCAAAACCACCTTAAAAGTCTCCCAGAATAACACTGGATTGTAAAAGTGGTCAATGTTATTAACTTGATATTCCATCCAATGATATTTAAGGTGCTGTTTAAAGTTTTCTGATGTGTATAAGTAGGATGGGAATCGCCAAGTGAAATTCCGTTGCCCTTCCAGGGGAAGGCGGAGCGATACTGATACAGGGGCATGATCAGATATAAGTATAGAACCAATATCAGTCTTCATAACCTCGGGTATCAGGGAATCTGCCAGTAATATATAATTAAGCCTAGAAAATGAGATGTGAACTCCTGAGTGAAAGGTGAAGGATTTATCTGAGGGGTTTAACAGTCTCCATGGATCTGTGAAACCATGCATTGTTTTTAGGGTAGTGATCTGGGTCCACAAGACAGATCTGAGGTTCTGGGGAGTAGGGTTTTTGTCCATAGTTGGATCATCTACCAAGTTCAAGTTGTCCCCTACTATTAGGTTTGGAGTTTCTCTTCAAGCAACAAGTTGGGATATGAAGTGGAAAAATTATTTTTGATTAACATTAGGGGCGTATATGTTTAAAAGCCTATATTTATAGTAATGGATCTGGACATCTAGCAGTAGATATCTATCATTTGGATCAACTACCCTATCCGAAATGGTGAATGGCACACTCTTCCCGAACAATACGGCCATGACACTGAGCTTTGAAGTAAATTAACAGTAAGATATTTGTTTGGGCACCTCTGCTCTGCTTGAGTGGCAAGATGGTTTACAACTTTTGGTCTTCAAACTCCTCCGAGATGCTTATCTATTTCTGGCCTGGCTAGTTTCAAAAGACTCTTGGTCAATTGCACAGGTCACTTAGGTCAGTCAGCAAAGCATACTTTGAGAGGTTACATAAAATATTCACATTGTCATACATGAATTCAACAGAAAATAACAATCAGTCATTAGATATACTACATAATCTGCACAAAATATCTCAATTCTTGTGAATCTAGTACAATGTTTATTCAAAAACTCTCTATCTTGAATAGTCCAAATGTTAATTGCCTTTATGCATCAGAAATTAATAGAAGTTCCGTTGTGTGTTTGATATTTCCACATCCAGAATTAAGCTCACACACAAATCCAGTTCCTTAAGCAACAAGTTGAAGCCAAATAAAGAAGAAAGCAAATCTCTATGGATTATCCGTGACTACAGGTTGTCTCTGTTAAGATGTCTGGTCAGATAACGAATCTGCAGAACTGATAGGCGGATGTCTTCACCTATAGCAGCCACCTTTCCCGTAGCGCTAGACGCGCTCACAGGTACTTGGATGCCCCCAGGACTTAACTCCAATGTAGTGTAGGTTTGTTATACTAAACCGCAGCGCAGGCCCGGAGACAGCGGAGATGGTGATCGATGGTCAGACGAAAGCCAAGGTCAGGGGTCACTTGCAGGGTACAATAGTCAGAAAACACGCCAAAGGTCAGGGTCACAAGCATAACAGTAGAATCCAAAGTACAGGCCAAAAGGTCAGGGTCACAGGCAAGCAGACAAGGTCCAGTAAACAGGCAGAAGGTCACAACAGGTATCCAGCAATCAGAGTATCTAGAGCAGGTCAGCAATGGTACACAACTAGGACACTATAACCGGCAGGGAGGCTCAGCCCTCATCATCATCATCATCATTTATTTATTTATGTAGCGCCACTAATTCCGCAGCGCTGTACAGAGAACTCATTAACATCAGTCCCTGCCCCATTGGAGCGTACAGTCTAAATTTCCTAACATAGACACACACTCACACACAGACACAGAGGGAGACAGACAGACAAGGAGACAGAGAGGGAGAGACTAGGGTCAATTTTGATAGCAGCCAATTAACCTACCAGTATGATTTTGGAGTGTGGGAGAAAACCGGAGCACCCAGAGGAAACCCACGCAATCACAGGGAGAACATACAAACTCCACACAGATAAGGCCATGGTCGGGAATCGAACTCATGACCCCAGTGCTGTGAGGCAGAAGTGCTAACCACTAGGCCACTGTGCTGCCCACCCGGCCTTAAATGCTAATGGCAGCCAATAAGAACCTAGCTCTGCAAGTATCTACAGCCCCAGCATATAATTTAATTAATTACTTAGCCCGCAGGCTGGGGGACTGTTTGCGCGCACCCGGCTTTCTACATTGCCGCGGCTCTGAACAACTAGCGTCCGACCGTTGCGTCGGGTCCTGCCCGAAAGTGATGTCCCAGTCGTCAAGGTGATGGCCGGGACGCTGGAGAGCACTGGAGGTGAGTCGCGGAGGCTGTGAGTACAGCCGCGGATCGTAACAGTACCCCCCCCTTGAGGATGGGTTAGGAAACCCAGACACCCTGGCTTTCTGGGAAATTGCTTGAAGAAATTACTAATGAGTCTGTCAGCATGAAGACGGTTCTGTGAATTCCAGGCACGTTCCTCCAAACCACGGCCCTTCCATTGGACCAAAAAATGAAATTGCCCCTGGACCTTCTTAGAATCAAGAATCTTCTGTATCTCAAACTACCGATGTCCTTCCACATTAACAGAGTGAGACCTCTGATGCTGAATACCTTTAAATTTACTGGAAAACATTACAGGTTTAAGTAAGGAGCAATGGAACGTGTTTGGGATTTTTAAAGAGCGCGGGGGTTTCAATCTAAAGGCCACTGGATTCACTTGCTTGATGATGGCAAAGGGACCGATAAATCTAGGACCAAGCTTTTTGCACAGTTGTCTGAGCCCGATATTACGGGTAGTTAGCCAAACCTTCTGACCCACTTTGAAAGAGCAGCTCCTTTGGTGTTGGCCCGCAAATTTTTTCGATAGAAATGTGGCCCGTTTTAAGGCGGCATGAACTTTTCCAGATGCTCCTCAGCCCAGCAGCCGTAGAGTGTATGCCAGGAAGCCCAGAAGAGTTAAGCATAGCCAGAGAGTTAGATCTAGGATGGAAACCAAGATTGCAATAGAATGGTGACGTACAAGTGGAGGAATGGCAGTAATTGTTGTATGCGAACTCCGCCCAGGGTAACACGGCTGACCAATTGTTGTGAAACTCAGAGGTATATAAAAGGTACAAATTGTTCCAGGGACTGATTGACCCTCTCAGTTTGTCTATTGGATTGTGGATGGTATGCTGAGGAGAGTCTGATGTTTGTTCCAAGGAGAGAACAAAAGGACTTCCAGAATTGAGCCACAAACTGGGAACCAGGGTCAGAAACAATATTAACCGGTAAACCATGGAGCCGGAAAATGTGTTGGACAAAAAGTGATGCCAAGGTCTGTGCACTAGGGAGTCTGGTTAGGGGTATGAAATGGGCCATTTTACTGAAGCGGTCAACCACAACCCAGATAGTATTGTAGCCCGCTGAGAAAGGAAGCTCCACAACGAAATCCATTGACAGGTGTGTCCACGGTCTAGAAGGAACAGATAAGGGCATCAGCTGACCAGAAGGACGGTTTCTATGAGTTTTGTTCTTGGCACAGACTTCACAGGACATAACATAGTCTTGAACATCAGAAGACATGGTAGTCACCAAACTGAACGTGAAGGGTTTTCTGTAGTTTTACAGATACCATGGTGTCCGGTGGTTTTATGGTCAAGGGCCTCAGTGAGGACAGCCTTTCGGAGGTGAACCGGAACAAATAAGCAGTTCGCAGGTGTCCCAGCGGGAGCCAATTTTTGGAATCTGTGAAAGGTTGAAGTCAAATCCTGGGCTAAAGTGCCATGAATAATTGTAGATGGTATAATTGGCAGTGTTTTCAGAGCTGGTGCATGATGAGAGGTAAAACTTCTGGACAAGGCATCAGCCTTAGTGTTCTTAGACCCTGGTCTGTAACTGATAGTAAAACGGAAGCGAGTAAAGAGCAATGACCAACGGGCTTGCCTTGGGTTCAGCCGTTTTGCTGATTCAATATATTGGAGATTCTTATGGTCAGTAATGACTGAGATGACATGGATCGCCCTTTCCAGCCAAAGACGCCATTCTTCAAAAGCCTTTTTCATGGATAAGAGTTCTCGATTGCCAACATCATAGTTGGCCTCTGCATAAGAGAATTTCCAGGAGAAGAAGGTGCAAGGGAGCAATCAATGATCATCAAGATCCTTTTGTGAGAGTACAGCACCTGCACCAAAGTCAGAGGCATCAACCTCTAGAACAAAAGGCAAGTCAGGATTAGGATGCCTTAAGACAGGAGCGTAGATGAATGCCTGTTTTAGAGCCTCAAAGGAACTGATAGCTTTCGAAGACCAGTCGCCCGGATCTGCCCCTTTTCTGGTGAGGGCAACAATGGGGGCTACCAAGTCATAAAAACTTTGAATAAATCTTGGGTAGTAATTAGCGAAGCCCAGGAACATTTGTACGGCCTTCAGATTAACAGGTCACACCCAATCAAGAATAGTTTGCACTTTATTTGGGTCCATAGAAAAAATGGTCGAAAATATGATATACTAAGGAACGATACACTCTGAACTTCAAACTCGCATTTTTCCAGCTTGGCGAACAAGTGATGATCCCGTAATTTATGGAGTACTTGTTGGACGTGGAGCCGATGTTGCGACAAGGAATGAGAGTATATCAGTATGTCATCCAGGTATACCACCACAAACTCATCAAGGAATTCCCGGAAAACGCCATTAATAAGATCCTGGTGCGTTGCAGAGACCGAATGGCATAACTAGATACTCGTAGTGGCCGGACTGGGTATTGAAAGCCGTTCTCCACTCATCTCCTTCTTTGATGCGGATGAGATTGTATGCCCCACGAAGGTCAATTTGGTAAAGATAGTAGCACCTCTGAGTTGTACGAACAGAACCGAGATGAGAGGAAGTGGCTACATATTTTTAACAGTGATTTTGTTAAGACCTCTAAAGTCAATGCAGGGACATAGCCCACCATCCTTCTTGGAAACAAAGAAGCAACCGGCTCCCACTGGTGATTTTGAAGGCCTAATGAAGCCTTTCTGAAGGTTTTCTTTGACGTAATCCTGCATGCCTTGGGTTTCAGGACTGGAGAGTGAGTACAGTCTCCCTTTAGGTAACTTAGCGCCCAGAATTAATTTGATGGCACAATCGTATTCCTGATGAGGCGGCAAAGTGTCAGCTGCTTTTTTAGAGAATACATCCCAGAATTCCTGGTATTGCGGAGGTAGTAAAGGTGAAGCAGGCTGCAACATCCAAAGAGGTAACTTCAAACAAGTCTGAGAACATGGGAACCTCCACTGGGTAATCTTCCCTTGTGCCCAGTCATTTACACGGTTATGAAGCCGCAGCCAGGGATGACCTAATATCACCGATACGGACGGACAGTTAATCAAGTAGTTAATGGCAGCCAATCAGAGCCTAGCTCTGCAAGTATCTACAGCCCCAGCATATAATTTAATTAATTAATTATTTAGCCCGCAGGCTGGGGGACTGTTTGCACGCGCGCCCTGCTTTCTACATTGCCGGGACGCGGCGCTGAACGACTAGCGTCCGACCGTTGCCTTGGCAATGGTCGGGTGCTGCCCGCAAGTGACGTCAAGGTGACGGCCGGTACGCTGGAGAGCACTGGAAGAAAGTCGCGGCGGCTGTGAGTGCCGCCGCGGCTCGTAACAGTCTCTTTATACCTTTATTGCACTCAATTGTTATGGGGCTGGAGTATATAAAATATTCCAAAAAACACTCTCTTTAATGTTTCCAAGATAAAATGATGTTCTGTTATCTAAACAATATTCCCAGCATCTTTAGGAAGTATTTCCATAGATCGTTTTATGATAACAAATTAAGTCTATTAGGCAACAAGTTGAAGCCAAAAAAGTAAAGTTTTCCTTATTATCTCAAAACAAAGTTATTTATGTATAGCTTGCTTCCAAGGAGGCACTTTATTTTCTTAAGGTTATCATCACCATACAATGTTGGAACCACAAGATTATATTGCCACTGTTCAATGATGAGCTGATCTGGAATTATTACTCAAGCTTGCACACCTGATGCGTTTCTCTGCTACTGAAGGGGCGGTTTCATCAGAATTTACTTAAATAGCCTTATAAATATCGCTCACCTTACTAAACCAGGCAATTTCTATTGGAAGAAAGACCTCCAGTATGTCTGGTCTTTTACCTACCTCTGTTCTGAAGCAGAATATCTATTGTGCTTCACTCTACAGCCCTGCAGCCTTCCGCTGGCCTTACCCTGCTCAAGTCTTTTTAGCCATCATCTAAGGAGCACTAACCTCAAAACTCCCTGGTCTAGTTCTAGAACAACATTGCAGGCACAAGCTCCTTCTGACAGATCTCTGTCCAGTAGCTCCACCATCTCTACACATACCAACCACCCTTCTTGGTCCAGGGAAAATCAGCCTGTCTGCTCCACCTAGGCAGAAAGTCAGAAGAACATGGAGATGACCAGATGACCCAGTCTTTTGTTAACTTTACAGTGTGCCCTGCCTGATCTGGATCTCGTGGGTAGTCGACTTGCTCAAATCTTCATCAGCAGGTTCACCATGTGTAGACACTGTGTGTCCAGTCTGTGACCCTCCACCAGCTGTAAGTATTGGACACATGAGGGGAGGGGCCGACTACCAAAAAACAAATTAGAATCAGTGAAACCAGGGTGTGCTCCTTTAAATTGATTAAATGTCTTTAAGTCAATAAAATCATTTAAGAGAGTGCAGCCAGGAAAATTAAATGGAGACTTAGGAAAGTTTTAAACAAGGCACCCTGAGGTTCAGTTTTTTTTTTTGAATCAAGTATTATTTTATTGAATTTTAGTAAATACAAAAGAAGAATGTACAGAAACAAACAAACAAATTAGATAAAGACAAAACATAACATTACATAACACGTGTCAGCCGTTAATCAGAGCTTAAAATGAGATCACTGCGGATATAAATGTAAATGTAAAAGGAGCAGATCCAGATTTTGACTAGACAAATACATACAAACATGAGTGAATGCATGAATATTAGGTAAATACCAGTATCAAAGGCACCACCTGAAATTGCAAAGTTTGTCTGAGCAGATTTAGTAAAATTAGTGTTACTTAGCCCAAACCAGATGGGACTCACTCGTCGTATTAACTAGAATCCTGACCCACCCTTCTCAGTCTATGCCTAGATTCGTACCACAAGGACCAGATTTCATGATATTTGTGTTCTGCCCTTCTCAAATTATAGGTGTATCTCTCATGGTCCATAGTGTCATTTACCAAGGCCTTCCAATTGTAGTAATCTGGTTTTACGTTTGCAAACCAGTTGCGCGCTATGATAACTTTTGCTTGAGTTAAGGCTATGAAAACAAATTTATACAGAGGTACACTTAAGTTATCTTCTAGTAATATACCAAATAAGCATAACTTAGATTCCAGAGGAGGGATTCCGGGTACAACCCCAACAATACACTTCCACACTCTTTTCCCAAAGGTGTGAACCACCTGACAATCCCATAGCAAATGCCAGAAATCACATCCTGGCAGACTGCACTTAGGGCAATTAGTGTTCCGTGTCCTGTCCATTATTGCCAAGGACATTGGAGTGTGGTATACCCTATGTAAAATATAAAAGTGAATTTGTTGAAAACGGACAGAAGAAGTGGTGAGTTTTATACTTTTTAGATTGTGACACCACTCCTCTTCAATTGTGCCAATATTGGACTCCCACTTCGCTTTAAGAGGTAATAAGCTATTACAAGTCTGATGATGGCTAAGCTCCGCATACACAGATGAAATGACTCTGCGACCTTTCATACTCTAATAGCCATCTGATAGGAGAAGTTACCAGTGTGACGGGAGTGTTCCCGAACTGAGACAGAGTAGCATGTCTGATTTGCAAATAACAAAAGAAGGCCCTCTGAGGGATCTGGAAATCTCTTTTAAATTGCTCAAAAGATTTAAACAGACTTGTTTCATAGAGCTGACCTAACAAGGACACTCCCAGACGACGTCAGAAACAATCCCCACTCAATTTACACAATTCAGGTAGAGTATCATTATACCAGATCAGAGTATCTGCACCCACTCCATTCCCCCCAAGGATTTTATGTGCCATATTCCAAATCCTAATTGCCTGTGCAATGATAGGGGCATCTAGTTTACAAAACCGAGCCACCAAAAGCACCTGCAATGGGGTGAACTGAGGCCCCGCCCGCTCACCAAAAAAGCCCAACAAAGAGCCTGTATCACATCCACTCAACCATTCAATCAAGTGTGACAACTGAGCTGCCATGTAATATAGTCTGAGATTAGGCAAAGCCGAATTAAGTCTTGTAGTCAGAATTTTAGCGAGGATTTTAACATCAGAACCCAGCAGAGGAATTGGACGATAAGAATCTGTTTACAAAGGATTTTTCCCAGGTTTGGGCAATACAACAATTAAGTCCTCTTACATTGTAGCAGGCATTACATCTGATTCCAGTATTCTAGCATAATGAGCGTGTAGTTGCAGGACAAAAAAACGTATCAAATTTTTTATACAATTCCACTGGAATGCCATCCGACCCTGGGGACTTCCCGTTGGGAAAGGATTTAATTGCCAATTCAACTTCTTCAATTGTGAGAGGGGCATCCAACAAAGCAACAGAGTCACTGGTCAAACTAGGGAGTTGGATAGAATCTAAGTATATAAGTGAAGCTCTGCATCCATAAAGGACGACTTGGAGGCATAAAGTTCTTTGTAATAATACAAAAAGGAGTTGGCTATATCCACCCCTGCGTATTGTTTCACTCCATTCTGATCTAAAATGGCTGTAATTATCCTGCTATCGCTTTCCTCCCGAGACAAACAGGCCAAGTAATTGCCACCCATGTCAGCCACCGAATATTGTGCGTGTCTAGCAAATAATAACCTCCTTTTCGATTTGTCCAGTAAATAATCTGACCATTTATGTTGTGCAACCAACCACTGGACTCTATCCTCCATTGAACGCGATATCAAATATGTAGACTCTAGGGGTTAAATGTATTATACTCTGATTTTTTCAAGTCGCCGGAAATCGGCGAGTTTACAGCTAAAATTTAAAGCGGCGCTGGCTTGTAAAGGCAAATACATTTACCCCTAGATTTCTACAAGACCGTTCCAATTCCACCTCCCTGGAGTGATTGAATTTTTTAATATCTGCCACTTTCTTTATAAGTGTTCCCCTCAAAAAGGCCTTAAAGGTATCCCATAGCAAGGCTGGATAAGCATAGGAATTATCCCCAAAGTACCCTTCCCATAATGCTATGAGATCAGCTTCACCAACCATCGGTTGCAGCCAGGCTGGGTGCAATTTCCAAAAAATGAGTTCCCCTATCTACCATAGTGTCCACCTGAACTAAAACAGGAGAATGATCTGATATACCTCTTGGCAGGTATTCGATCTTGAATACCAGAGGCAACAAAATGGGGGACAGAAGGATAGATCTATCCGGGAAAGTGTATTATATGTGGTAGAATTACAAGAGAATTGTTGCACACTTGGATAACGAACTCGCCAGACATCCACAAGCCCCTACTCCTGAAGAAGTTTAGAAAATGCAGTTGGACGTGGGGAGTCTAAGGGTCTCGTAGTAGGAGTCTCTCTCCATCTGTCAAGCCTAGGATCAGGAACATTATTAAAGTCCCCCATACAAATAACAGGAGTATTTGGAGATTGGGATATAAAGGACGCCGCCTTTCCAAACACCTTGGTACCATATGGAGGAGGAATATATATTGCAATAATTATTATTGGAGAAGAATCAATTATTGCTCTTATAAAAACGTATCTACCATAAGGGTCTAATTGCAAACATTCTAGAGTAAAATGAATATTTTTCTTTATTAAGAGAGAAACTCCCCTGGAACTAGGCGAGTGAACAGAATGGTACACCCACCCCACCCATGGTTTTTTAAGTGCCATTACTTTACCACCATGCAAATGTGTTTCCACCAAACAAACAACGTCAGGTGTATATTTTTTAAGCTGAGAAAGTACCAAATTATGCTTAAACCTCTTACATTCCAGGTGAGCAGACGGAGCCCCCCCACCACATGTTTAACCCCTACCATGACATGTCAGGTAGCATATATCTGAGGATAGCAGGGCCACATTAGCACAATCCCTGTATAGCTGAGGCATAATATTTACACAACAAATATAAATTATCACGTTATGCATTTAAATGCAATCTGAACCTGCCCCTCATTAATCTCAAAAAGCTTCATTATCAAAGCGTAACATAGATTTCCACGGCTGACATTAAAGGATCATAATGAAAAAAGAAAAACAAAATACATATATAGAATGAAATACAAAATTCAAACCATCCCTTCCCACCCCGCATACTCAGCAAAACACTAACAGCTAGAGTACACTTAGATCCTTAAACTATTAAAGATTACACCAATATACCTAACTATCTAATTGTGAGAATAGGGAGAGTAGCTATAACTAGCAGGAGGTCTCCTGTATTTTAAATCATCCAACCAATTCTGCCTGAGTAAACCTTCTACCACAGAGCCGTTTTAGAAGAGTAATGAAAAAGCCTAATCAATATTAGAAACATCAATTATTAAATTGAAGATAAAAAGAAAAAGATTGAAAATGTAAAACTTAAGCTTACAAGTGACCAAGTCCACCGCCGGCAGTCTACAATCCAACCAGTCGACAGCATCCCTAGGCGACGTGAAGAAGTGTTGTTTCCCATCCGCTGATATGCGCAGCCTCGCCGGATATAACATGGCGTATGGCAATTGTAGATCTCTCAATCTTCTTTTAACAGGAGCAAACTGGGATCTGGACTTTTTTACATCCATGGCGAAATCAGGAAAAACTGAAAAACAATATGGTTGTTATACTTTAGAGGGCCTTGTTGTCACACTAAACGAAGAACAGCATCCCTGTCCTTGAAATGCAAGATCTTTGCAATGAATGTACGAGGTGAAGCTGCAGGCGTTGGAGCCTGAGCAGCGAGGCGATGTGCTCTTTCAACTGAGAAAAGAGGAGAGAAGGCTTTTTTCCCCGAATTCTTGGATCAACCAATTCTCCAAAAAGGCTTCAGGGTTGTGACCCTCGGATTCTCGCGTTTTTTGAAGGTCATGTCGCATAAGGGAGAGGTCGGCCTGCACCTCATCTATTCTATTTGTGACCTTCTTTTCACTAGTATTTATAGCCTGAAGTATCTGCTGTAAGGATGGAGGAGTCTCAGTGAGCTGCGGACTCGGAGTGGGTGGGTTATCTGGTGCTGTAGCTAGTTGCCCAGCATCTTTAGGAGCAGATGATGTAGATTGACGAGCGTAACGCTCCAATTTAACCGCTGCGGCTGTTGCGGGACTATGCTTTCCCAAGATGCTGCAGAGATAGTATATCAGAATAAACAGCAGTAAGTGTCCAGGCTTATTCTTCCCTTTTACTCCCCTTGTCTTATTTCTTCACCTGAGACAGGAATATAGAGTAATAATGAGGAGTCACCACCCCACAGAGAGTATACCACAGTCACTCTCTTTCAAAATGATAAACCTCCACGAGACTAGCCAGCACAGAGGATATAGCCTTATAGAATACTGAAGTATGCAACAGGTTTGTATAGAGTGCAGATTTCCCTGTCAGATCAGGATACAAATGGCGCCTGCCACGAGGATTCAGCCTGCTAGTATCTAAAATGACGGGCAAAGGTCTCACAGGTCTCTCCCTGCACCCAATAGAACAAACAGGGCTATATCAGGAGGCACAACCCGCTAATCACTTCACTGGCAGAGTCCTGCCCGCAGTCTATATTCACTGTGTATATTTAGTGTGCAATGCTGCTTCTGTGCACCTCAGCAGACAGGCACCTCAGCCGACAGGCATTGCTTTTGCGCCAAACAGATGTATACCTTCTTCTCTCCGCTGGATCCAGATAGCCAGAGGATTACATAGCGGTACACAGGCGGCATATGAAGGGAAACACGCTTCGGACCAAGTTCGACCACAAAGCACCTGGAGGAGATAGCGGACCGGCGTCCAGCACGGAGGACACGGTCACCTCACGCCTCACCAACAACTTGTAAATATCCAAAATGGCGGATGCTGTCCTCACCTCAATCTCCCTGCTCCCCGAAGGTCAGACAGTGCTGTAGCAGGAGCGCCTTCCTCAGATGGGTCCAGGCACAGAAACAGCAGGCGACACACAGGGGAGACACTGGCCGGATCTTAAAGCCCATTCTTAGTGCACACGAGGAAGCGGCAGGGCAGCAAACAGCACGGAGGTCCCAATCGCCTCCTGTCAGAGTCCCAGCGCGGGGTCACAGAGGCACCCGAGATCTTCAGCGCTGGCTCTTTAGAAGGTAGGTGCTATAAGGCTGCAGAAATGAGTGGCAGCAGCAATCAGAGAGAGGATTTTAGGATGTAAATTGGGACGGATTTTGCGGGAGCTAATGGAACTAGTGCCCTACTTCATGCTGCTCCAGGCCACACCCCTTCCTGAGGTTCAGTTTTTGCTCTACTGACTAGGTACTCAACTACAGGAGATGTTGATGTTGGCAGGTGAGATTATCCCATTGCAGCTATATTGTTCACAAAATTCTCCTACTTATGTATTTGCTGACACATTGGGATTTATACACTGTTTGTATATATTATATATTTATATATTGCTTGTTTCAGAGCTCCAGACTATATTTTCTTTTGTTCGCATGCACAGTGGTCTTAATTATCCAGGTTGCACTCTCTCATATGATTTTATTCACTTGTACACATTTCATTAATTTAAAGGAGTGCATCTAGGTTTCAATGATTGTAAGGATCAGATGACTGTCTCCAATCTGGACTTCCATTTCATGCCTTGCCCATGCTCTCCATCATTCTGTTGAAAATGTCATTTACAAGCAAAAAAAACCATCAGCTGAACTCTTCCCACTTTTTAAAAAACATTGGACAGTGGGGCAACCCACCAGTTTGCCACCTACTCCAGAACTGGTTGTAAAATCCACATTCCAACAGGAAATTTGCATTGCAAATCAGAAATAAGTTCCAGAGGCTCTCATATAATTTCTTTAGCGGCTAAAGTAGACAAGATTTGTACGTTTCAAACAGTGGTAGGACTGTGAAAACAGAATTGCCAGTGGCTGGTTGGTTGAGACCAGAAGGACTGGGAGCACATACTGTCGTAGCTCAGAAGCAGACTCTGCAGAAGTGGAAATGGTACCTACAAGAAAGAGGAGGAGTATCAAGTCAAGAACCTTCACAGGTTTACACACATATTGCTGGAATGGTGAACTTTGAGAGCACTGAGAAAGAGTTACCTCAACTCCAGTTAGGAGGAGGGCCAGTGCAAGTGGCCAACCATATGCAATACTTCCGGAAGAACAGCTGAAATATGCTTGGTTCATAGATAGTTCGGCCATATTGACAAATCGAATGGCCGCAGCTGGACAGCAGCCGCCTACCAACCACAAACACAAGAGATCATCTATGAGTCAGGAGAAGGAGGTTCCAGCCAGTATGCAGAACTTAGGGCTGTATTGACAATATTGGAAGAAACAGATATATATGTGACAGACCCGGGCCTTATATTGAGAATATCCTGCCAACCCGGTCTGTCCTCAGTGGGTCAACTGAACAACCATGGCCCACTCTGTTATTAAATGCCGCCCGGTGGCCAGATCTGTTATTGCTGTGTTGTCCAGAGAGGGAGGGGAGAGGCAGCTCACAGGAAGTGTGAATCAGCTGTAGACCCTGTGACATCAAAAAGTAGTGGAACGGGTTAAAAAGAGGAGGGTCAGGACCTTATCTAAAATCAGGAGGGGGTCTCTCCCTGTTTGCTAACTATTGTTCTAGCAAGTCTGCAACACAGTCCGAATGGCACCATCACCGCAGGGGGGGAGACCACTGATGTCATGCACTATTTCCACCCCTGTTACCACCCAAACTCTTCACACCACCAATCACAAGAGGACAATGAGTGGGGGGTTGTGGAAGGGACAAAAGGGAGCTGTCTGGGGGAGGGGGGGAGTTGTTGGAGAATCTTGAGACAGTGAGGACTTGGACTGTTGGAGAGTAACCGTATTCTCGCAGGGCCTTAAAGGAATGCTTAAGGCAGGAGCTTCTTGACAGAGATCGGACAGTGTACCTCTAGGACTGATTCTGTTACCACTCCATCGGGAGACACTCGCAGATTCTGGGGAATTGGTGAGCCTACATCGGTAGGGAGACTATACCCAGGGTCCCACCAAGCTGGTGGAGAGTTGGCCGGGCGGCTGGGATCAGCAAGATACACAGACCCACCATAAGGATCAGAAACCGTGGCCCACTTGGATTGTCAGCTGTGGATTTTATTACCAGGAGTTTGGGCCTGCTAGGACTCTGTGCTTGGAGGTAACCTGCTGGGGACTTTGTTGGGGAGTTTTTACTTGCACTGGTGATTTTCTGACACTTGATATATTTGGTGGGGGAACAAGTTTCTCCTTGGGGAGCACTGTTGTATTTTACTAAGTGTGTACACTTTGTTTAATAAAAGGGATTATTATTTCTTTCCTGTCTCCTTACCTGTGTGACCTGTGAACCTAGAGGACAGGGTATCTAGTGAGCTTTGGTTCTAACCCCGGTGTCCTCACAATATATATATTTTTTTTTTCTTCTCCTTTTTTTGTTGTTTATATGCATATATTCTTTTGTATTTTTATTGTGTCTGCAGACTCTGTTTTTATTCAGCTTTTGCAATATCATGCAAAATGCATGTGTTTGTCTTCATAATTATACATATTTACCTTTTACACTTTTGTCTTTGCATTACTATCTATATCTAGCGCCGGGGATTGTTGTTGTATACAAATAATCTTACTATATGCTACAATTTCATGAAAATAATAAATATTAAAAATAAAAATAAAGACAAAAAACAAAATGGAGAAAAAGTCCATAGCTGGATAATAATAAAGTTAAGAGGCAGTCCTATGCAATCAACTATCGTCTAAGTGGGAAGATTCCCTGATTCAGTAACATGCAATGGTGCAGACTCATAAGCAGGAGGGAGAAAATTAATAAGATGAAGTTCAATTGTAAATTGGTCTCTGATACTTGCGCTTGTGTCCCTTCAATAAATGGCAATGGTCAGCGGTGAAGCAAGAGAGAGAGAGACAGACTGCCTTCCGAGTGGTTGAAGGCAGCTGGTTCTATGTCCTGCTGATGCTGTTGTATATCAAACTGGCGTGAGTTCCAACCTAGAAAGCATGTGGCTAGATCCAGAAATGTTGTGATTGGCCGACGCATATCGTTACAGGGTAGTGACTTTCTCAAGGCTGATGCTGTTGTTGGGTGGTATCCTGGCCAATCTAAGTTGAAATTCAAAGCCATCTCCAAAGTACAAAGAAATTGGCGAGGTGGTGACATTTTTAAAATCATCAATAGAGATGAACTTAAGTGGATTTATGAACTCAGGACTGTTTTAGTATTCCTGTGTATGGAATAACTTCAATATTTTATTTGCTCAACACAGAGCCAGTCCAATACATAGAAAGTACCATACAACACATTGTATTTGAGCACTGAATTAATTTATTTATGGGAACTGGACTTTCCCTTATTCCAGCTGCTGAATCCTAGGGACACCTTAGTCCTATCCTATTCATTCTGCTGTGCGCATCTCAGTATTCTAAGTCAAGCAATGGGCAGCTGATCGGGGAGTGTACTGGCTGTACCACATTCCCTATTATCTTCAAGCAGCAGGCTTAATTGAACGAATGAATGGGCTCCCGAAGGACCAGATTAAGAAAAGAATGCCCATGCTTAATTTGAAGGGGTGGGATAAGGTCCTTCAGGATGCAGTGTGTCTGTTGAACGAAAGGTCAGTGGGAGAAGACATTTCAACCTTTGAAAGACTACTGACCCCTCCATATCCTAGGCCCCCCACACGCTGTAATCATACGTACAAATAAACATTTACACAAACATATGGGGAAGATATATCTCCAGCGGAATACAGGGATGAAGGAGTAGTTGCCTTGTTTTTTGCTACAGGTATATTACAAGTAAAGGACAGTGAGTTTCTGTATTTCATCCCCATGACAAAAATAAAGAAAACATGTGAATGGGAAGATAGAGCTACACAAGATGAGACAGGGGAATGGTGTTTTACTCTCACAGTTCATGCCCACCTCCAGTTAATAGAGGGAGAGTCCATAGATTCTATACTGGTTATGCCCAAAACCGTGCTTATCTCGTAAGAGATTGAATACTCAATACCTGGTGGGAAGGTTTGGGTGCTCCCTGCAGGACAGCAGACAGAAAAGTTGAAGGGAGAAATTGTGGCTCAAGGTTTAGGACAAATGTATTACATGTTACTGAAAGATGATACTGGTCCTGTCTATTTTCCTTTCCAAAGGTTGTACCCTCGAACCACATAATAGCAAGTGATTAGAAGAAGCCCTTGGCTACATCCCAGGATAATTTGTTTGCGTATTGGGATCTTGCTGGTAATGATGGGCATTTCCGCTAGAGTAGAAAAACTGGTGGCGAACTTGTGTGGGACAGAGGAAACATTAAATACTGTTGAGAATTGGGACTTGATGAATTTTCCCCCAAATTGTGTGACATAATGTTTTCATCCAAGGTGTTACCTGTGAAAAATCTGTGATGCTATACACCCATAAAAGTAAGGATGGATTGTGAGAGGCAAAACAAAATTGCAGCTGAACTCCATTTTATTATTCTTGTACTTTTATTGTGAGTATTATGAAATGCTATGTAACCAAGTAAAAGCCGGGATATGTCTATATACATATATCAGCTAGGCGTTGGTCCAGTGCTAACTGCGCATGTACTGAAAAGTCCCATGTAACTTCACTGCTTTGCGCCTGCGTAGAATAAGTGAAACTGTTCTTTACTCATAGCTGTACCAATATGAAGTTCTTAATTCTGTTTATACCTTATATGTTAGTAATATCCGGCACCCTTAGTTTCCTCTCTATAAAAACTAATTTTGCCTCGTCCTGGACCATCGGTAATCGTGCCAGTCATTTGTCTATCCAGCTCAAGAGAGATGAGAGTGGATAATTACTGATTAAAAATATTTCTGAGAGAACTATCAAAGCTAAATATGATTATTTTATTTTTTACTTGTTTGCAATAAAAGATTGATATTTGAACTTTGTGGTCACGACTTTTTAACTCCTTGCAACCTGAAAGAACCTGTCACCGCAAACAGATACCAACCAAACCATTTACCCAATTCAGACAAAATTATAGGTGAAATGGCTTTAACAAACAGGAACCCCATTGGGTTGTTCGGTGGCAATTGGACCACTACTCCTATTGCACCCTCTCTTAGGATGTCCCCGCCCACACACGGAACAGGCTTGCTTATAACTACAGGCTGTCACATTGACCTTCGTTATAGGCAAAACATCTGCCCCGAGAGGATGGCCATATCTATTTGGGTTTTGCCTTTGTCTCGTCACACCCACATCATGCACTCCTGTTCTAGGTTGCGTTACCTCAAGCCACATTTTCACATCCTTACATCCAAGATCCATAACAAGCAATGCCTCGTCATAACGCCTCCACATGTTACCTCCAGAGCGGGTGTACATCCCTTGAATCAAGTAAATGTATTTTATGACATTTATATGTTCTTCCAGCCTGCTCTCCAGATAACACGCAGCAAAACAAGGCTGCCCTCTAACCAATTTGAAAATGCGATAGGCTTCCTCACCTATACCAAAGCGTGACTTTGCTGCAGCCAAAGCGTCCTTTGCCTTATTTGTGATTGCAAACATATCCAGAAAATGACCGGTGCTGATCTGATCATGCATCTTACTTCCAATGTACCTGAGGACAGCTGTATTAGAACAGCGCACCACATAATCACGCGCTATCTGCTTAGGGAGCTTTCACTTGCATTCAGAGCACCGGGCGCCGACCACTTGTGACAATGATCCCTGAGCAGATGTGAATGGGGCTTCCGCATTAGAGGCGCTCCCGCTCCCTTATCTGGATGCCATATGCCTGGTCGAACCTGCAGAGGAGTAAACCAAAACAGCTCCCAGGACCAGGAGCAGCATTCCAAGAAACCACTGGCTGTGTTGAGGTACCCAATAACGGATTTGACCCAGCAACTGCTGTCAGAGCAGGTTGCTGAACACTAGTGGGTAAATTTAAAGCAACCGTGCTGGAAGTAATCCGAGGAGCTGCCAGAGTCTGCTCTGAAAGTCTGGTGTTCACTGGAGCCCCTAGTGGTGGGGACAGACTTGGCCGCAGACAAACAGAGGGTCGTGAGATGTGCACTGACTGGGGAGAACCCAGCGATAGTGTGTAGGAGCAAGCAGCAGAGTGAATCCAAGCAAGGGTCGAGGGCCGGCAGCAGACAGCGAAACCAGTAAACAAGCCGAGGTCAGAGGTCACAGGCAAAACAGCAGCGTAAGAGTCCAGGCAATAGATCAGGGTCAGAAGCACAGGTTCAGAGTCCAGGAACAAGCAAGGGTCATACACGGGTAATCAATCAGAGGTAGAAACACCAGCACAGGAACAAGGTAGCAGGCAGCAGAACTGGAAACAGGATGCTATAACCGGCAGTGAGGCTCAGTCCTCACTGCCTTAAATAGTACAGATGGCCAATCAGGACAGAGGACGATAGGGCTGACAATCAGCCTCAGGAGGCAGCTAATTAATTACTAGCTAGAACTAGCATAGGTAATAGCATAACCAGGAAGCATGTATAAAAAATATAAGTGAACCAGTTTAATTCATATGAGAGCTCCCCCTGGTGTTGGAGGATGTCCCTACACCCTCCAACATCTATGCCACAAGGATAAGAACAGAGCACAGAAACTAAAGCACATGTCCGGCTGCTAGTTCACGCCAGGATGCGGCGTACCGCCACAGCTTGTGACAGTAGCTGTTGAAGAAGGAGCACCTGTGGTTAATAACAGATTACTTTGACATGTAAGAACAGCAAAATAGTGTCCTTAAGCTGAGAGAGGGGGATAGCATGGAGGAAAAACCGAAAGGTTGGCTCAGAAATGAGTAAGGGAAGGGGGGGCACCCTGATTAAATGGAAACCATTCCGAACTAACACTCTGCCAGGGAAAAGAGGGCTGTGAGAACGACGGTGGTGTTAGATGCCTGACTAGTAGACAAATGTGGAATATGACGTGGAAGAGGGGCCTGTGACGTCACAGAGGGGGAAGAGCAAAAATCAGAATTTTTCTGAAGTGCAGGCCTGCTGAATTGCGCTAAGTAATGAATGGGGGGAATGGTGGTGGGAAGTATTTGTTCAGATGTGCTAGCAATCGTAGATGATGAAGATGTAGAGAAAAGGGGAAATATGAGTAACTGAAGGGGATGAGAAACCTATAAACTGCAAAGAGCAGGGGTGGGGGTTGAGCAAAAGTGAGGGCAGCGTAGTTAAAGAGACTTGCTCTAAGTGTGCTGAAACAGCAGCAGTAGTGAAAGGGGTCATATGTGGTGTGTTTAAATGAACAGCCCCTGTTTTGTGCGCAGCAGAAACAGGAAAATAAAACATATCATTTATATCCTGAGTGACTATATTAGGGCAGGGGCGGATCTAGAAAAATGCTGTACCCGGGGCGATTTGGGGGGCGATTTAGGCCCCGCCCCTTTCTAACATCTTAGGCTG
Organism: Mixophyes fleayi; assembly: GCF_038048845.1. Classification (NCBI taxonomy): domain Eukaryota; kingdom Metazoa; phylum Chordata; class Amphibia; order Anura; family Limnodynastidae; genus Mixophyes; species Mixophyes fleayi. Next base: position 285,501,867 of record NC_134403.1, read on the forward strand.
CCGACGGCTGCACACTATGTGCAGGTCCGTCCAGCCGTGACAGGCAGGGACAGTGTGCTGCCCGGCTGCTCTGATTGTGTTTTAAACACAGTCAGAGCAGCCGGGCAGCACACTGTCCCTGCCTGTCACGGCTGGACGGACCTGCATATACTGTGCAGCCGTCGGCAGCAAGTGTCTGCTAGGGGGGGCGATCGCCCCCCCCCCCCCCCCCCCCCTGGATCCGCAACTGTATTAGGGAAAGGGGTGGAACTTGAGCCAGGAACACCGACAACAATGTTGCAGGGCAAAATATGACTAGTCCCTGGGCCAGGTACTTGGGACATACTGTTTTGGTTTGATAAATTTACACACCCAACCGCACCAGGACTGGTGTGACAAACAGGAGGGGGTGCTTCACTTTTTGACCCCTCTCTTCATATCTGCCAGCCTCTGGGAGGGAGAGAAACCAAATTTAAATTTTCGTTGGTGTCAGTGGAGTCAGCTGCGAGCGCTCTGGGAGCGACCACAGCTGATTTGGATGCCACGGAGACCGGACTTGTCTGCGCATGTGCGACAGCCCATGTGCATGACGTTGCGACAGCCAGAGTGGAGGACCTTCCTTGCGGCGAGTCTTGTGCATGGATACGTTGCCCGGACATGGCACAGGGGCCCCGGGAAGCTTCTAATAAATGATGTGGGACACCCCGGGGAAAATTACTAGGGAAAGGGACAAAAAAATAAAAAAGAGGGTTGAAAAGAGAAACAAAGTAAAAAGGGGATAAAGGGTAAATAAATAAAGGATAAGGGAAAAATGAGAGGTAAAATAATAAAGAAAAAAGTACTAATGGAAATAGCAAAATTAAAAGTAAAGTACTAGCATAAATACAAAGCACAAAATAAAGCAGGAATAAAATTATGAGCAATGATAATGAGCAATTTCAATAAAGAATCACAGTGGTAAACACTATCCTATACTTACCAACCAGGTCAGTCACTGCTATACTTATCAGGAACTTTCCAGACAGTCAAGAGAAAGCTAACTATATAAACTGTCCATATAATTCTTACCTAGCTATAGCCCCTCCTTAATCCCTAACACTGATTGGCTGAGTCTCACCCAAACCTTCCCTGCTAAGTTAACTCTTGCTAAACTCAATATTTTTCTATGTTTAGACAACCTCAGCATTTATGCTACTTTGGGACAATTCCAGCCCTCTGTTATCCTATATGTGACAATGTGGTAGAATCCTATCTCTCCTGCACTTGCTTTGACAATTAACTGTATATGGCACATCTACCACATGGAATACATCACATGTATTCCTCGATACTTAGTAATTTCTTTCACTACAACCTTGCAGCTATGAATAGACCATTTTAGTGCGTCATCTGAAGTTTAAAAAAGTACATCAAAACTTTTTTTCAGGATAGGTATTTAAACTAGAGATGGTCACTGACCCCCGTGTTTTGGTTTTGGATTCGGTTTTGGATCTGGATTACCGTCGTGTTTTGGTTTTGGTTTTGGTTTTGCAAAACTGCCATTGCGTGTTTTGGTTTTGGTTTTGGTTTTGTTTGGTTTTGTTTTGCTATTTTTTTGGAAAATCCATGTTTTTGGGCCTAAATTAACCCAATTTAGTGCTCCAACTGTTTTAGAGACAAGTAATCTAATTGTTGAGGTAATAAATCATCCAAAAAAACAGTTTAATTCTTCGTTGGTAGGCCTATTCTACACACAAAACAGATTGTCTTCCTCTCCATCTATGCATATTGGCAATGCAGCCATCGTCTTTGAATGTATATTACACCCTACACTTATAGTTAAATATGTAAAGAAATGGAAAAAGCCAGTTTGGTTTCTGTCTCTCAAGGCCCCCCTCCACTTGTATAAAATACCAAAAAATTCAGCCATTATAGACTGTACAATATTAATTGACATGGAGAAAGACAGTTTGGTTTCTGTCTCTCTAGGCCCCCCTCCACTTGTATAAAATACTAAAAAATTCAGCCATTATAGACTGTACAATATTAATTGACATGGAGAAAGACAGTTTGGTTTCTGTCTCTCTAGGCCCCCCTCCACTTGTATAAAATACAAAAAAATCCAGCCGTTATAGACTGTACAATATTAATTGACATGGAGAAAGCCAGTTTGGTTTCTGTCTCTCTAGGCCCCCCTCCACTTGTATAAAATACTAATAAATTCAGCCGTTATATACTGTACAATATAAATTGAAATGGACAAAGGCAGTTTGGTATCTGTCTGCATCAGATCCTCTCTCCACTAGGAGTAAAATAGAAAACTATTCAGCCGTTATATAATCTAGAATATAAATAGAAATTGAGAAAGGCAATTTGGTATCTGTCTGCATCATAATCATCAACATCATCATTAGCGCCCTCGTCGCCTACACAAATCTCCCCCTCATCCTCTTCTAATTCCAAAGTGGCATCCTCAATTTGGGTATCACCGGCTACACTCGGGCTATTAAGGCACACATCAGCAGAATGCTCACGATTAGACATCCCACTGTTGGATGGACTCTCCACAGGGATTGTTGTCATTTGTGAATCAGAGCAAATATTCTCCTGTAATGCCTCACTGGTATCTTGCAGCTCAGCTTTGACGCGTAACAGTAGTTGTGCACCAATTGTAGCCTGGGTAACTTTTTGGGATCTGCCACTAATAGCCAAAGGTGAAGGCCTCATTCTCTCTTTGCCACTGCGTGTGTAGAATGGCATGCTTGCAATTTTTTTTTTATCGTCACTTAACTTTTGCTCAGTTACACTTCTTTTTCGCTTCAATACAGTAAATTTTTTTTTGGTTTTTGTTTTTTGCACTAATTTGAAAACACTCTGTTGTTTGACATCGCCTTGGCCAGATGACGTACTGGGAACACTAACATCAGGACTGGTGACAGAACCTGGTTGCTCATTTAGATCATATGTGGACTGCTTTGAATCCATTCTGAGCGCAAACCACTGGGGAGTGCTAAAAATTATTGAGTAGATACTGCTGACAGATATGACTTTTGACAGCCAGAAATATTAATGCACAATTAGGGAGGACACCCCAAAAACACTGAGGAGTGCTACAAATTATTGAGTAGATACTGCTGACAGATATGACTTTTGACAGCCAGAAATATTAATGCACAATTATGGGGGACACCCCAAAAACACTGAGGTGTGCTACAAATTATTGAGTAGATACTGCTGACAGATATGACTTTTGACAGCCAGAAATATTAATGCACAATTAGGGAGGACACCCCTAAAAACACTGAGGAGTGCTAAAAATTATTGAGTAGATACTGCTGACAGATATGACTTTTGAGTTTGACAGCCAGAAATATTAATGCACAATTATGGGGGACACCCCAAAAACACTGAGGTGTGCTACAAATTATTGAGTAGATACTGCTGACAGATATGACTTTTGACAGCCAGAAATATTAATGCACAATTAGGGAGGACACCCCTAAAAACACTGAGGAGTGCTAAAAATTATTGAGTAGATACTGCTGACAGATATGACTTTTGAGTTTGACAGCCAGAAATATTAATGCACAATTAGAGAGGACACCCCAAAAACACTGAGGAGTGCTTAAAATTATTGAGTAGATACTGCTGACAGATATGACTTTTGACAGCCAGAAATATTAATGCACAATTAGAGAGGACACCCCAAAAACACTGAGGAGTGCTAACATTTATTGAGTAGATACTGCTGACAGATATGACTTTTGACAGCCAGAAATATTAATGCACAATTAGGGAGGACACCCCAAAAACACTGAGGAGTGCTAAAATTTATTGAGTAGATACTGCTGACAGATATGACTTTTGACAGCCAGAAATATTAATGCACAATTAGAGAGGACACCCCAAAAACACTGAGGAGTGCTTAAAATTATTGAGTAGATACTGCTGACAGATATGACTTTTGACAGCCAGAAATATTAATGCACAATTAGAGAGGACACCCCAAAAACACTGAGGAGTGCTTAAAATTATTGAGTAGATACTGCTGACAGATATGACTTTTGACAGCCAGAAATATTAATGCACAATTAGAGAGGACACCCCAAAAACACTGAGGAGTGCTAACATTTATTGAGTAGATACTGCTGACAGATATGACTTTTGACAGCCAGAAATATTAATGCACAATTATGGGGGACAACCCAAAAGCGCTGGGGAGTGCCAAATATGAAGAAAAAATAATAAACCTCTATCCTCCTCTCTGCACTAGCGATTTTGGTTAGAGCAATTGCAAGAACAATATTGTATTCTTTCTCTGTCCCTGCTCTAATTAGCCTATGACTACACCCTGCTCTCTCCCTCTGTCAAATGGCGATGGATTGCTGTGGAGGCGTGTATTTATAAAGTTGAAGTATCGCGAGAACCGAGTCCCGAGATCCGACGACGTCACAATGACGTTCGGCCTCGATTTGGATTCGGAATTGGCGGGAGAGTACCGAGCTGCTCAGCTCGGTACTCGGATACCCAAAGTTCGGGTGGGTTCGGTTCTCGGAGAACCGGACCCGCCCATCTCTAATTTAAACTCGGCTGTGCTTCTCCTGGCATCTTTGGCCATAATTTTATCTTTCAATTGGATCTCGGATCAGGCAGGTCCCTCCTGGCTTTCCCTTCCTCCTTATACCATAACTTCCTCTTTCCCCTCTTCACCTTCCTACGTCCTGGAATTGGAAACCATTATGAATCTATGTTCCACCTTGTGATAGGCTCTCCCCCAATACTGTGTTTCACTGCTGATTTATGTACACCTTTGCTATAATTATATGGATGTGAATGCTTATACCTAACTCAATATATGTGTATTTTTAAAACACAAAAAGCAATTTGATATAAAATTGAGTGTTCTGCATACCATCCATCCACAGACTGGTTGGGTACATATTTCCAACAGAATAAATACTGACACTTACTGTATACTGCCGACATGAAAATGCAGATAAGGTATTTCAATTTGGCCGACACTGATAAAATACACATGTTGTGCTTGCTGACAATCAGAATGCCGACAGTCACAATGCCTACATGAAATCAGAAATGCCAGCAGGTCCGCCTGCAGTAAACAGTGTTAAAAATAAATAAATAATAAATTCATAAAGCGTGTTTCCCCCTCCCCAGTCATTTCAACCCTAGTGCTGCTAGCCTAGTGCTAGTCGGAGGAAAATTGGGAGGACAACCAGTGTCCCCTGATTCTCCTTCTACCAGCCCCAGACTTTGCCAGCCAGGGCTGGTGGCAATATAGCAGGGGAACCCGCAGTGTAGAGTCCCCCTTCCATAATGACACACATCCCCAGGTTCCAATGCTATAGTAGTTCCCCTGCTATAGTGTCACCAGCCCCGGCTGGCAAAGTCTAGAGCTGGTTGAAGGAAAATCTGGGGGGCCCCACACTATTTATCTCCCGATTTTCCTCCGACAGCACTAGGCTATCAGCATTAAGGTTATCATTAACCATTTATTACCCCACACCCACCACCCAGGAGTGTGGGAAGAGCCCTACTGCTGTCAGCACTGGGCTGGGTGCCCCCAATTTTCTTCTGACTAGCACTAAGGTTAATATGACTCGGGAGGGGGGAAAGGAGACTTTTAAAATTTATTTATGTATTTTAACACTGTTTACTACCAGTGGCTCTACAGCTGCTGGAACTGCAGGCATTGCTGATTTAATGTCTGCATTATGACTGTCGGCATTTTGACTGCTCTCAATCACAATGTCGGTATTTTATCAGTCGAAAATAGAAATACAGGCATTTACCCTGTCTGCATTTTTAGCAGCAGGATAAGTGTTGGTATTTCTTCTGTCAGAAATATGACTACCACTGCCATAGACAGCCAAAAAGGGACAATTATGTCTTTGGCCATAACCTAATTTATGTCTCTGCATTGGAAAACTAAAGCTCAGATCTGCAGGAAGATTGTCTTAGATTCCACACCTCAAGTGAGCCAACACTGACCAATATTCCACATTCTGTTCACATTATATGATGTAGTATGAATATGTGTAATTCACATTCAGCCATTAGCCATCTTTTGCTTTCTGTTGTGTGATTGACTGTTTCTGCATAAGGTGTTACCAACCTTTTCAATAGTCAATAATGTGCATCAATTTATTTTTGAGTGCAATATAATTTTTTTATACAATGTTTTTATTACTTTCAGATGAAAATGAAATAGATGAAACAAGACAAATGTATGGTGATCTAAACAACAATATTGAGGCAAGTGTCTGTTTAGTGAGTGTAGTCTGAATTTGCTTATTGGCATATGAGTGTCAAATATTAAGTAGATGAGCAAGAAATTGACTGAGGAAATATTTTCATAGTATTAACACCATACTTCCACGATAAAAAATACAATAATACTACAAAGTTAAGCTTATGGTCTTATTAATGTTGTCTTTGGTTTAGCGAATGATAATGGCTTTTGAAGAAGTTCGTCAAAAATCTGAGAATTCTAGGCACGAAATCTACATCCAAGGTATAAACATTTTTCTTTGTTGTTAATTGTTAATTTGTTTTGATTACTTTTTAAAATTGTTCTTGCTTCTTCCCTTATCAGTGACTCAAATTTTTCCCTTCTTAACTTCCAAACTGAGTAGTGAAATTGAATGGCTTAAAGCTGCATTTCCACCTAGTCTTAACTGTCACATGCTCCTTCCACTCACCAAAGCCAGGGGAATGCTGCATGTAGAAATAACAGAATGGATCCTAGTACTAATAGACACAGGACAGGACAGTGTCCTTTAGGATGAAGAAACTAAGCATTTTTATTAGTAGGAGATGGTCTACTGTATTGTAAGCAACAGATAGATCTAGAAGAAATAGACTTAGCAGCTAGGAGATCATTCAAAAGGTCAATATAATGCACATTATCCATATTAAAGGGTGTCAACCAGAGAGTTTGCAAAGAAACAGTGGAGTAGGTGGGTATAGACCACGCGTTTGAGGAGTTCATAAGTTAATTGAAGGTTGAGTAGCTTGAGGGAAATGATGAATAAAAAAAATGACTTTTTAAAGTTGGGAGGAATCAATGCAAGCTAAAAAGAAAATGGGAAAATTCCATAAGAGAGAGTAAATATAAATAAAAGAAAAAATAATGCCTCTGTTAGATGCGTAATTAGTTAATTAGTTTGTTATATGTCAGCATCAGTGTTAATTCCTGTTAATATAAACCAGTAGTAATGCCCAATAATATACTCAGAAGTAATAGCAATACCTATTAATATTAGAGATGCTCAGGCTCGGTTCCTCGGCAAGCGAACACACCCAAACTTAGGGGACCCAAGTACCGAGCAGAGGCGGCTTGATACTTTTGCGCTTTTTCGTATTCGAAAACGAGTCAAAACGTCATTGTGACGTCGTCGGATCTCACGAGTTTTGAAATCTATAAATACTGCCCGCCATTGCGATCTACCGCCATTTAAGAGAGGGACACAGAGGGGGTAGCGTAGAGTGTAGAGCAGTTGGGCAGGCAAAGTTAGAGAATAGAAAGAGGAGGGTGGTAGCATTATTAAACAAAGTAATCAGTGACATTCAGGAGAGCTCCATAGTTCCAGTGTTAAATCTCATTGCACAAAAATAAAAATGATAGTGCTGGCAGGGTTGGTGTATTTCTGCAGTCCAATTCTACTGTGTTATATAGGTAACACAAAAAGGAGAGCTCCATTGCTAATTGTCATTGCTGAAAGACAAATAGTAGTCCTTGCAGGCTTTTCTTCTGAATTTGCACCGAAAGTGTACAGTGTTATATACACCCAATGACAAGAGCTCCATTGCTCCATTGCTAATTGTCTTTGCTGAAATACAAATACTAGTCCTTGCAGGTTTTTCTTCTGAATTAGCAACAAAAAGTGTACAGTGTTATATACACCCAAAGACAAGAGTTCCATTGCTAATTATCATTGTTGAAATACAAATAGTAGTCCTTGCAGGCTTTTCTACTCAATTTGCACCAAAAAATGTACGGTGTTATCCATATGGATTCACAGCAGTACACAGAAGAGCAGGAACAGCAAGCAGCTGCTGCCACCAGTCCTGATGATAGTAAACCCTGTACGTCATCTGGTAAAGCCTATGTAAAAGTACATAGACATTATAAGTCAGGGAAAAAAACATCAAAAAAGACACCTTTTACCGTGGTCAAGAATAAAAGAGCTGTATTACAGGCAAAGTTATCTGCCGAAAAAAAATCACCAACATGCTATTTTACACACGCAGTGGCAAAGAAAGAATGAGGCCTTCGCCTTTCTCTATGAGTGCGAGATTTAAAACTGTTACTGAGGCATCTTCTTGTAAGGTCACTCGTGACCAAGCAAGACAAAGTAATTTGGACACGAAAAGTGGTGCCCAAATGCTTTTACGTGTAAAAGCCGAGCTGGAAGAAAACAGTAAGGCTTTAGAGGAAAATGTATGCTTCGATTCAGAAATTACACCAATCCCTGAGAATTTCACGAGTGCTATGTGTAATCGTGACCATTCTGATAGTGTACCCATAAAGAAGGCCCTTTTCAGCATTTCTGCTGATGTGTGCCTGAACAGCCGGTGATACACCAATTGAGGATGCCACTTTGGAATTGGAACAGGATGAGGGGGGATATTTGTGTAGCCGACGAGGGCGCTAATGAGGATGTTGATGAGGATGATGTTGTTTGTGTAAGTCCTGCACTAATGGAAGCAGTTCTGGCACATGTCATGCCTAGACATAAAAATATTTGCTTCTTATGTGTGGAATTATTTCTACCCAAATCCTGCCAACAGTTGTCTAGCTATTTGTAGTGTATGTAAAGCCACAGTCAGTTAACATCCATGTTATGCCATTTGACACGATTTCATGACAAGGTGTTGGGAAAATCAGAAAGTTATGCTAAAAAAAGCGATGCCTGCAATCTACACCCACAACACCGTCCTCATCAATATTCTCAGTAGCGATCGGAATTAGTCCTGCATCCAAGTTGCTAAGGCTAGATGACTCCTGCACTATAGATTCCTCTGAAGCGTTAGTCCCACTGCTGCTGCTGTTGCTGCTGCTGGGGGTGAATCTTCATCCCAGAAGCAGACCAAGAAGAAGACTACTAGTAGTTTACAACAATTGACTGTTAAATAATCCTTTGCAAGAGGAAGCAAGTATGAAAACTGTCACCCAGTCACAAAGCAGATCACAGACGCCATGGCGACTATGCTCGTATTAGATCTGCGTCCAATATCCACTATTAATGCAGCTGGTTTTAGACAGTTACTTGAGGTCTTGTGTCCCAGTTTCCAAATTCCATCACGACACCATTTCAGTAGAAAAGCTATTCCTCACCTCTACCAGAAGGTTCGTAGAAATGTTATTATTGGGCTGCAAAATGCCATTCTACCCACTGTACACTGGGTTGGTGATTCGCGAACAGCAGCAGCATGTACCCAAGTACGTCACAGGCTACTGTGTGTATCACCGGCTTCACTAAGATGCATACAGCTGACAATCTGTTACAAAAACTAAGGGATGTCATTGCAACATGACTTATCCCGCTTGGACTCTCCTAAGGATATGTCATTTCTAATAACGCCACAAATATTGTGAGAGCATTACAGCTGGGTTTATTCCATCACATTCCCTGTTTTGCTTACACAATAAACTTGGTGGTGCAGAGCTTTTTTAAAAATGACAGGGATGTGCAGGAGATTCCATCTGTGGCTCGCAAAATATCTGGACATTTCCGGCATTCGGCAACATCGTGTAGGAGATTGCAGCAGCTGCAAGAGTAATTTCATTTGTCCTGCCACCAACTGAAGAGGTGGTGACAAGGTGGAATTCCACCTGTATATGCTAATGCGGATGGAGGAACAGCGAAAAGCCTTCCACACTTACTCCACAAGCCATGACATTGGGAAAGGAGGGGGGATGTTTTTTAGCCAAGTGCATTGGAGAATACTTTCCGTGTTGTGCAAGGTGCTGAAACCATTTGAAGTAGTCACCTGTGAAGTGAGTTCAGACACTGCGAACTTAAGTCAAGTTATTCAATTAATTAGACTTTAGGAAAAGCAGCTTGAAAAACTGAAGGAGGAGATTAAGCAAAGCATTTCCGCTTAGTATATCGTACATGTAGATTAAGTACTTTATTGGCTTCGCCAGGATCCAAGAGTTATCAAAATCTTGAAATCGGATCACTACATTTTGACGACTATGCTTGATCCTCGGTTTAAGAGCTTTGTGTTCTCTTTATTTCCAACTGACCTAGATCTGAAGAGATGCAAGGAGCTCCTGGTATGCAAGATGACAGCTCAAGTGTTACGTGACAGGACGGCGTCTCCTTCTTCAGTTTCTCAATCGACTGCTGCCAGGAAAAAACTTAGCTTTCCCAAGAGACCCAGGGATGATGCAGATGACTCTGCACCAAATTTTGACATCTGGTCTGGTCTAAATTAATTGACCAAAAAACGTGAAACCTCTGCCGTAACTCCACCTGATCTTGCTATCAACATCCAAAGGATGGTGTAGGATTATTTTCACGACAGCATAGAAATAGACACATCAGACAGTCCTTACTGGGAGGAAAAAGAGGGATTTTGGAGACCCGTGTACCAACTCATTTTGAACTGCCTAAGATGCCTACCCTCCAGTGTGTACTCGGAAAGAGTTTTTAGCACAGCCGGGAACCTTGTCAGCAATCGGCGTAGGAGGCTACTTCTTCAAAATGTGGAAAAAGATGATGTTCATAAAAATAAACTTCAAGTTCCACGAGTAAGGCTTTTCCCGCCAATTACATCAAAATAATGAGACTTCTGTAACAGTGGATTTCAGCTGTGATGAATTAATATTGTGTGAGGATGATGTACACACTGATGAGGGTGAGGATGATGGCAACAACATCTTGCATCAGTAGAATTCATTAGCACCACTATTACCTTATTTGGCTTAAGGCCATTGCTACCTTGTTTTGTGGAGGCCCAAACAAACCAAACACTTCAGGGACAAGGAGTGGCACTTTTGTGGCTGAAGTGCTTGGTTTGTTAAAGCGTGCATGTCATTTTTAAGATCCAACATATCCAAGGACAATTCCATCTTGCACCATTTTTCCTTATAGCTACCACTGTTTGCCAATGTTACCTACATGTGCTATATATTGTTGTGTGCTTAGCAAAAATCTTAGACACCCATTGATGATGCAGATGACTCAGCACAAGATTTTGACATCTGGTCTTGTCTACTGTAAAAGTATTGACTAGAATTAGTGACTCCTCAGCTGTAACTCCACTGGACTTTGCAATTAGGCAATTCTTTTAATTCCCTAATTTTTGCTATTTGACTCATAAATCCCAATGCTTGCCAAAATATTTTTCTTTCTCTCTTTTCATGGCATTATCTTTAGGACTATATCATCCCTCACCCATCCTGCAACACACACCTCTGTTCACTTTGCCCCTTCATTACTTCACTCACCTCTAGTGAACACTCATGAACTCTTTTCCTACTTAAATTCAATAACTGTAACAGCCTCACCCTGCCGCCAGAAAATAAAAAGACACACATCTTACAATCATCTTTCCAACCTTTCTTCCTCCCTGCTTCTATTAGCTGGTGATATATTACCTAATCCAGGTCCCCCTCAATTCTCCCACACGCATATATCTGAACACTACAGAAATCCAGCAAACCTCAAAAGCATCACCTGTCTTCCCTCTCTTCCTAAGTCCTTTAAATGTGCCCTTTGGAATGCACTCTCTGTTTCTAACAAACTTACCTCCGTACATGATCTCTTCCTCTCAAACAACCTCAACCTTCTAGCAATAACAGAAACATGGCTCACGTAATCAGACACTGCCTCACCTGCAGCCCTTTCACATGGTGGTCTCCATTTCACCCACACCCCCAGACAAGGAGGGGTGGTTGGACTACTTCTGTCCTTACAGTGCACGTTTACAATTCTACCAAATGTCCCATCACTCACGTTCACATCTTTTGAAGTACATGATGTTAGGATTTTTAACTCGTTCTCTATGCGTGTTGCTGTCATCTATCGCCCCCCTGGTCCACACCAACAATTTCTTGAAAACTTCTCTGCGTGGCTCCCTCACTTCTTATCCTCTGACATCCCCACCATCATCATGGGTGATTTCAACATCCCTATTTCTAATCCACATTCCAATGCTGCTTCCAAACTACTCTCTCTAACCTCTACACTAGTGGATTGAATCCAATACTCCTCAGGATGGCCACTGTCTTGATCTTGTTTTCTCTAGACTATGCTCTGTTTCTCATTTCCTTAACACTCCTTTCCCCCTCTCAGATCATCACCTTATTAGCTACTCGCTTCCCCCCAGTTCTTTACTCTCCCTAGTGTCAAACTCTTCCAAGCCTCCTCACAACTGCAGGAATTTCAACTCTATTGATCTTCAACAGTTTTCCACCTCTCCCCAACACCTTCTCTCCCCAATTTCTACATTCTCCTCACCTGATCGGGCAGTACCCCATTTTCACCAAACCCTAGCAACTGCCCTGGATCAAGTGGCTTCAGCGACACTACATACTTCGCGTAGACTGCGTTTGCCAAACTTGGCACACTACAGTAGCACGAACTCTACAAAAACTTTCTCGTAAAGCAGAACGTCACTGGCCTAAATCTTGTACCTCTAATGATTTCATCACATATACTGATATCTACCACTCCTATAGAAATGCTCTGGACACTGCTAAACAAACCTACTTTCAATCTCTCATCTATGCTCAGGCTTCTAACCCCAAATGCCTCTTTAACACATTTAAATCTCTTCTGAATCCTCCTGCCCCAAACCCTCTGACTACCATCAGTGCCCAGGATCTTGCTTCCTATTTCAAGGACAAAATATATAAGATCAGACTTGAAATGGTATCATCTCCCTCGACAAGCAATCAGCTCAATTTCTTTGTAGTACCCTCTGACACTCTCTCATTTGATCCCACAAATGAAGATGAAGTTTCTACTCTCTTCTCTTCTTCCTACTCTACCTCCTGTCCTCTTGATCCCATTCACTCACAAATTGCTAGATCCCTTTCTCCTGTGCTTATTTCCCCTCTAACTAAAATCTGTAATCTCTCTCTTTCTATTGGTATTTTTCCATCACTATTCAAGCATGCAGTGATTACTCCCATTTTAAAAAAACAAAATTCTGACCCTAACTCTCTCGCAAATTTTCGCCCCATCTCTCAGCTCCCATGCCCCTTCAAGCTTCTCGAGAGAATTGCCTACACTCGCCTCACACACTTTCTTACAGCAAACAACCTATTGGATCCTCTTCAGTCAGGCTTTCGCTCTCAACACTCCACAGAGACTGCGCTTGTCAATGATTTGATCACAGCAAAAAGTAATAACCATTACACTCCTCTAATTCTCCTGAATATCTCTGCTGCATTTGACACTGTTGACCACTCTCTCCTTATACAAATGCTACAATCCCTAAGTCTTGAAGGCACTGTCCTATCCCGGTTCTCATCCTACCTATCTAATCGCTCTTTCAGTGTTAATTTCTCTGGATCCACCTCTGCTCCGCTTCCATTATCAGTTGGAGTACCACAAGGCTCAGTCCTAGGTCCTCTGCTATTCTCTATCTACACCACTTCTCTTGGAAAACTAATAAGCTCCTTTGGATTTCAGTATCATCTCTATGCGGATTATACACAAATCTATCTATCCTCTCCTGATCTTTTACCATCTGTGTTGTCTTGCGTTAATAACTGTCTTTTTGCCATTTCATCTTGGATGTCTTCTCGCCAACTCAAACTTAATCTTTCAAAAACTGAATTAGTAATATTCCCACCCAAAAACAGAACCTTCCTGCCTGACATTTCTGATATATTTCTGTAACATGACCATAAATCCCACCCCGCAAGCTCGTTGCCTAGGTGTAATCCTTGACTCACAACTGTTGTTTATTCCCCACATCAACTCTATATCTAAATCATGTTACATACACCTAAAGAACATTTGCAGAATACACACATCTCACACAAGACACAGCAAAAACATTAATTCATGCACTCATCATCTCCCGCATCAACTAATGCAATTCCCTCCTTACTGGTCTTCCCAACGTCATACTCAAACATCTACAATCTATTTTGCTCACAGCGGCTAGATTGATTTTCCTTGCAAACTGTTATTCCTCTGCTGAGCCACTCTGTCAGTCTCTACATTGGCTGCCTGTATTCCAACGAATCCAATATAAAATTCTTCTAACATACACGGCCGTCAACAAAATTGCACCGACATACATTTCCTCACTTGTCTCAAAATATCTCCCAACTCGACACCTCCGTTCTGCACAGGATCTACGTCTCTCTTCCACTCTCATCACATACTCCCATTCTCGGTTACAGGATTTTTTCCGGGCTGCACCTACTTTGTGGAATTCCCTCCCACGCACAGTAAGACTTTCCTCTAGTCTTCAAAGCTTCAAGCGTTCTCTGAAAACCCACCTCTTCAGACAAGTTTATGCTATTCCTCAACCACCATCTTAATCTCCCTAGATTACCCTATTACCACCCTCTACATAGCTAACGCAAGAAAACAACCCTCTGACCAACATTGTCACACACACAGCCCACTCAATACTTTTACCTTTGCATTCTAGCTGGTCCATTGTGCAATATGATGTAGCACATGCCCTTGTGTTTCAAACTCCCATTGTCCAATAGATTGTAAGCTTGCGAGCATTGTTCTCTTACCTCTCTGTCTATATGTACTACCCAGTATTGTGTTATTAATGTTTGCTCCCAATTGTAAAGCGCTACAGAATTTGCTGGAGCTATATAAATAAATGATGATGATGATGAACTCCACCTGATCCTACTATCAACTATCAACATCCAAAGAATAGTGGAGGATTATTTTAAATTTTTTTGAACGGAAGGGTATAATGACAACAGTTTTATTAACAAAAAACAATGTTGCTTGCAGAAGTAATGTAAGCATGGATGTCTAAATAAACGTGTATATGTATTACCTTCCACTTTGCTGCTGTTTCATCAAGTGTTTGTAATCTGCACTTTACATGAAAGGTACCTAACTAGATTATAATTCTTTTGAAATTGGGGCTGATTCGAAGCTCACTGATGAACTGGCTGGAAATTTCAATTGTTCTTTTAGTGCATTGTCTGGCACCCTAGATTGGTGTGTGTCTGATAAAAGCACACACCCCGAGGGGGCAGCGCTCGTTGCCATGTATTAGCTATAGAATTATCTCACTTATCCAAGAAACAGGTGGAGCGATCAAATGAACCATAACTGGTTTCATGATCCAAGGACAATTCCATCTTGCCCCACTTTTTTTTTCTGCCACTGCTGTGTGCCAATGTGTCCTAAATGTGGTCGGAACTGCCGTGTGTTTGAGTCATTGTCTGTCGCTTACCATCCAGCCAGGTCGTTGCAGTATTTGTGTATGAAAATAATATTGTGACCTGTGAGGTGGTCAAAATTAACTACAAATGACTTGAAATTAGTGTTATTGAGGTTAATTATAATGTAGGATCAAAAAAATAGGAAAATTATATAATTTTAGCATATTAGCAATTTTTCTAAAAAAATACAGATCCAAAACCAGAACACATGAGGGTGGTTTTGCCAAAACCAAAACACGAAGCTAATCCAGATCCAAAACCACTTCACGGCGGTCAGTAAGCATCTCTAATTAATATGCCTGCAGTACCTGTAATGGCCAATAATATTAGAATACTAGCTAATAATACAGTCCAGTGCTAGTAATAATACTCATTACAATTCTAGCATTCACAGTAATATGTGGTAATTGTCAACAATGGTAATAATATCTGGTAAATGATCCATCATTAGTTGTAATGCCTCACTTTACATTAATTCGAGCTTATACTCTTAGCTTGCTTATAATTGGTTACAAATCATGCCTTGTCTTGCTGGGTAAGAGCTCTCCCCCTCCTTGAAACTCATAATGTACTTGTTCTGACACCATGAACTCCATCATAAAGTAGGGTAGGATAGGGGTAGGATAATGGATATGAGAAAAAAAATAAAACAATAAATAAAAATAAAATCAATATTAAAAGACCCTAGTCCTGTGTCACTCCTGCCACATAGCATTATCAGATCAGATTTATGTAATATTCTGTAATTAAAGTAGCTAGCTAAACTAACTGTAACCAAACCAACTCGCTAATAATAAGACCTGTCCAAAAAAGCGTAGCAAGTTCCATAAGAGACCATTGTTAAATGAAATAAGTCAACTATGGCACCTCCACAGTGCCACTCCCCCCCCCCCCCCCCCAAAAAAAAAAAAAAAGTTTAGCAAGTGCTAGAGCACAGACTGACGACTATTGTATTGCCTGGCTAATTGCCAGGTTAATTGGTAAAAGTTAGTGAATAATTAATAATTGATTTGTTGAACTAAATGTTCCAGCAAGCTTTGGCACTTGTACAACTACAAGCATCAGCATGCAATGACAACCAGGGCCCGCTAGAAGATGTAGTATTACAAACCTATCTAGTAGACAAAAAAACAAACACTGACTATCAAAGCAGTTTAATTAAAGCAACATTTCCTAAAAGCTAGTTAACCATTTTATTAAACACTTAAACCAAAGGCAATATTATTCTTGAAGTAGTCCATGGGGAATCTTCACAATGTAATCCAAAGTAAGAAAATAAAGTAAAATAATAGAAACATAGGAGATGGACACCATTCTGTTAAACGTCATAGATATAAATGGACCTAGCTAAGTGTAGTGTTATGTTTTGCATGTAGTACAATTCTACAGTTTGTTTGTTTTTGTTCACCTGTGCGTGCTTTATGTTTTGCTTATAATGCTTTTGATGCATTTTGCATGTTTAGAGAAAAATAGGCTCGGTATATCCCACATTATATATGGTACCAGCTGCTTGGCAATAAGCCAGCGCTCGGTATATCCCATATTGTATGTGGTACCACCTGCATGGCAATATAAATGCACATATATGTATACAAAACAAAAAGACAGTTGTCAGCGCTTATCCTCTAAACTGAATATCTGTGTGTGTCTAGCAAAATGAAAACATGAGGTATTAGTTCATATTTTGATCAAAAGATTTAAACCTGCATCTCAACGTCAAGGGCACCTCATTATATGCAAGTCCTACACTGACCTATATGTTTTAAACACCATTAAAATGCAGTTAAAATCAGATGCACTCACCTCCCAGGTATAGGGGTTTACATCTAGCAAGGGCTGGCTTGTGAGCCACACCCAAATGTGCCTTAAATACATAACAGTTCTACTATCTTCTTATACTAAAATTAGTATCTGTAATGTATGCCACCAAAAATTTTCTAAACCTGTAGAACGGAATCTCCGGTCTTCACGTACTGTAGCTCCTATTTCTGAGCTAGATGCTTACCGGTACTCAGTTGCCCCTGGTCATAGTGCAGTTGTGAATTAGAGTAAATTTATATTTATAAATTGGTGCATAGTAAAAATATAGTGAAGACTAGTACCCTGAATCAACACAGAGCAAAAACCAGGTAACAAA
This sequence comes from Mixophyes fleayi, assembly GCF_038048845.1. NCBI lineage: Eukaryota > Metazoa > Chordata > Amphibia > Anura > Limnodynastidae > Mixophyes > Mixophyes fleayi. The sequence goes on from NC_134403.1 coordinate 285,519,374, forward strand.
TGGTAATTGAATACAAAAGGCAGAATAGTCAAGTACAATCCAAAATAGTAGCATGCTGCAAACAAAATAGTAGGACTCACAAACCATAGTCAGGGCAGACATTAGACAAGGATAATCAATAAACAGGTTAAGGTCAGTGGAGGCGGCAGTCAAGAATGGTCAATTAACAAGCAGGTTCAACAATCCGACAGACAACAAAATGATCACAGTGCCTAAACAAGTTAATGTTATAACAGGCAATGAAAGTATACTGCTGACAGTATACCAATTCCAATAAAACAGCCCAGTCCTCAAATTGATGATTGGTGATACTAACCACCTGAGTGTCAGGAAAGTGATGTTAAGGCAACTAGTGGAAATAGATTAAATGTCAGGAACTATTTTGAACTCAAGCATGATTAGACCCCAGCTGCTGTTAACCTCTACCTCTGGCACCAAGTAGCATAATGCCTAGAAGTTCATGCTGGTCAACATATAAGATCATGTTATTATGGAATGAAACAAAATGCACTCACAGACCCAGGATGGTATTTCCAATGCAATGCAATTCAGATAGAAATTGAAAGGCTGCATTAGAATATATTCATCACCCGAATAAGAGATCATTGGCCATGAAATGGACAAGCTGCAGTGAAACTCAGTGCCATTATTTGCAGGAAGATGTACTCACAATCAGATCAGTAATTGCAGGCAACAAAGTGGACAAGCTGGAAGAAGTTCAGCATTTACACCTGTAGTGAGCTGTACTCAAGGAACTGTAATCGCAAACACAAATGGTGAAGATGATGAGCTGTAATATAGTACATCGTTGACACTGTACTAAGAAGCACAGCCACAACCACAGAGTGCAGACAGGTCAGGAAGGCAAGTATATATAACCGGACACAGCAGATACAGGAATGAAGTACATTTAGTAGTACAGTACTAGATAGCAGCAAGTGGAACCAGACACAGCCAATGCAGGAACGGAGCACAGCAATAGTTCAGTGCCAGATAGCAGAGTTTGAGTCGGACACAGCCAATGCAGAAATGTAGCACAGAAATTGTTCAAGTATAGGCTTCAGAGGTAAAAAGCTGTCACAGTGGTGTCTGGTAGCAAGATGTTCAGTTGCACAAAGACAGGCAAATAAATAAATTGTGTTCAAATAATGTATGGTCAGAATGGCAGCCAGCTGGCCGTAGTCAGTACAGAGCAGGATCGGGATACATGATTGCTGAACACTGGTCTGAGAGACTTAATCATTAGGCAATGGATCTGTAGGGGTACCTAGGGTAGAAAATGTCCACACACTCCCTCTCCGATTCCCCAGGTGCTCACTTGATCTCGGGGGATGGCTATGATACAGCGTACCCAAGCTAAACCACTCCCAACTGCCTACCTTACGGCCTTTGAAAATAAAATTCAGGTTAGTGCTGTCCCAGCTGCCCACCAGGAGGGAGACATAGCAGTCAACTCCACAGGCAACAGCTGTGGTTGCTCTGGCCTCAAACCGGGAAATGCCAATCTCCGTACAGGAACACTTCTGACGTAGTTCGCTACTCATTTTGTGAGGGCCACAGGGAAATGTCCATGTACTCACCTCTCTGCGTGGACCGTCCAGTCTTCAGCATTCTCAGCGATACCTGTAGTTGATATCACAGAAGGCAGTTCCATTCCGCACAACTTCTCTCTAGCCCTCTACAGTAGGTTACCCAGACTATACAAGCTTTACCAGTACGCAAAAGACTTAACGAACAAACTGTTTTACACACGCAGACTCTCCTGTATACACATATAATGCACTACCCTAGCAAATTAACTAAATCAAAACAGAATTCTGCCTACTTGTGTACCACAACTCCAGGTACCTCACTATTTCAGTACCCGGTGACCTAAGTTACAAATCCCTGGGGTTACTGTGGAGACTAACCCTCCACCCACTCTGAGACATAAACCAGTACTGTGACCCAAATGCACTTCTGCTTGGCCAGTACCCGCTGGACCAGCACACTACAGAGTCTGGCGCCTCAAGCTAGAAACATCAGTGGCCACTGCCGGAACTCAGGCTGGGCACTCATGGTGCTCTGTAGAATACACTGCCTAAATTTTAACCGCCAGGAGAACCAGCCAGAACACAGAGCCATACACTCAGTTGGAACACGTAGCTGCACTACTGGAACACAAAGAGTGGTGGTGCTGCACTGCCAGTGGAGGACCTGTCCGCTAAACCTGAACCACTGTTTATGCCTCAGGGACCTAAAGGACAAGGGATTTGGGATCTTGGAAGCCTACCTTTAATGGGGGTATGACTTCTGTCTCTTCAAAAGAATTACTCAAGGGAAATACACACAATACTGTCTAGTACAATACCTTAAATGAACACCACACAAATGGCCCCTTTTGTACTATACAGGAGAACAGACCAGGCATGGTCTCACTATGAGGATGCCACCTAAAGGTTACAGGCCTTAAGCCTTTTCAAACTCGCAGGCCTAATGCATGATACTATTGAGATTAGTTCCTCTTTATAATAACGCAGGGCGGGTATTATCTGATTTCCCAGGCTACCCCTGTATGCTGCTTGCCCACAGGCTAATCCTAAATTGGCTGCCATTGGCCTAGGGTCGAACCTAGTGCTCCTCCCAAAAGATGGAGGCTATTGGCTACTAATCAGCCCTGACTGAGCCAGGGTCTTGTGCCCCTCTGTTGCCAATTGGGCATCATACCCAGCTGATCTAGGGCTTTGTGACCTTTGGCATAGTGCTACTGTTAATTATTCCTAATGGGTCTGGTGCCCTTTTAACAGTGACAGGGCCATGTGCCCTCCTACTGGCACCAGGTCCTTGTGCCCACAGATTTGAGAAAGAGGGAAGAGGGTGGCGCAATTGTGGACCCAGGGAAGGTGGTGTCCACAGGGGCCTTCACTGGCTCATCCTCAGCCATTTTCCTCTTCCCGCCACCGTCCTCACTGGGCTTCTGCGGCGGATCTTCTCTAGCTTATTCTTTGGGCTCCAGCTTCCTTTTGTCTTCTAAAGCAAGAGCGCTCTTAGCCCTGACAAGGGCTTCCTGCTTCTCCTTCTCTCTTCTGCCCCACAACGTCCTCATTGCTGCTACTCCGCTGACGAACTGCAAAATGGCACCTGATTGGTCATCAAGGAACCAGCAAATTGCTAGGGTTTCGCTGCCACTGAGGCCAATCCGTGTGCCAGTCCATAACGAGGGGCAGAAGTCACACCAGGGTTTTGAATTGCAGGTGCATGGAACAGCTGTTGTCACACTTTTATTGTCAGATTATTATAATTCCATCATGTTTGGTATTTAAATGTGCGGGAGATTATGACCGGTTTATTGATGGTGTAGTTATGTCTCTGGGATATATCAGAGAAAAGTTACAGGTAAAAATGTAGGAATAGTTTTGAACAAGCCTTAGGTGAAACCCTAAGGTCATTTCCACCCCCACAAACCTGTGTTGGGAAGGGACAAACGCTTTTGGGAATTCAATCATGATTAATAAACTGTCCATCTTTGAGCTAATTTCCCTTGGCACAGATTATACCAACTTGTCTGTAAGTTATACTGAATTTTACCTCTTTATTTTTACCTGTTTTGCAATTTTTTATTTGTATGTCAATTGTTTATTGTTTTTTTTATATAACCTGTAAGCATTGTACTTTTTAAATATTAAATCTAACATTTAATTAGTGATGTCCTTATTGCTCTAAACAAATTCACTGCCTGTCTAGAAGAGATAGATTGCTTGGACATGCTAAAGCTTTCATTGCTGAGGTGTGAATTGTGAATGCATTTGTATATAAAGCTGAGTGTGTGCCTGCATGTGTGTCATAGAGACATGAGGGGTTAAGTGATAACCCTTTTATTGCTAGTGTGTGCTTTGCTAACTGTGTTTAACAAGAAGTGCTCATTGTGTGCCAGTGGGAAGCAGTATATTGGGGTCCTATTGTCTTTATTCAATACGTGATAGAACCAAAATGGGTGTGGTTGTGTGAGCGCTGTAAGGGGCGATTCAGCAAGTCTGCAGCCTGTACAATAGGTGGGAGGAAGATTGAGTGCTGGAATCATGTGTAACCCTATACAGTAAACACTTTCATGTCACAATTGCGCAAAGTTATAGTTTGTGACTGGTAAAGACAGTTAGGAGACGTTTCCTGACAAAATAGAGGTGATTTGTTGTTTGACTGTATGAATATATGATAAGATATTAAATCAGGGAGTAGACAAAGGGGGCTATTCGTGACAATCACATTAACCCTTGCTGGGGTTTTTTAGGCCCAAACTAAATGCCAATCTGGAAAAAAGTCAGTGAATCACAATTACTAGCAAGTGTCTGGTATTGAACTTTCTTTGTAGCAAACTTTACTTTAGGACTCTGAGCTTGAGAAACTACTGAGGCTGAAACAGTTTGTGACACTGAGGTGCATTGGAATGCCTCATTCTGCCACTGTTTTTATCCTAACCTTTGTGTAATGAATCTCAGTGTGTTTTTCTGTAGCAGTTAAATCAAAATTAGATGAAATAATAGTAAAGTATATTATGATTAACCCACATGTACAGCGCTGCGGAATTAGTGGCGCTATATAAATAAATAGATGATGATGATGATGATCATGGCAGTATAGCAGAGCTCTTAGGCTTGAGAGAAGCAAAACATAGTGCACAGCAAAACAGTTTCGGATACAGAATAAAAATAATAAAAAGCCACAATAACATAAAAGCCAAAATCACTGATGTGCAGGTCAATTAAAATTGAAATTGTCACAATCTGCCCCTCTCTGCAGTACTTCTCCTCTTTGGATGCTGCTTTGTCTGCATCATATCGTGCCTAATAGGGGTTAAGTCCTCATCATTTGTTCTGGATTCTGTGTCTGACCTTCAAACACCTGCTTTTTCCAGCAGACTGTTACCAGTTCATCAATTGTTGCTGATCCTGTCTCACTCTTAGTAGTCCTGTGATTTGTTCCTATCTGTAGTTTCTGCTACCAGTTTTACCAAGTGCTCTGTTCCTGTCTGCAGTATCTCCTATCAGCATTACCAGGTGCTCTGTTCCTCACTGCTTTATCTCCTGTCAGCATTACCAGGTGCTGTTTCTGATTGCAGTATCTCCTACCAGTTATGAGACGCCGTCCCCGCATGCATGTTAGGTGCCAGGGACGGCTGCCTTTGTGTCTCCTCTGTCGTGTCCCGTTGCTAGTATCTAGGTCACACTAGTCTACAGCACCCTTCTATGTCTCCAAGCAATCTGTCTTACTCCTTGGATTCTGACCTGGTGTGTTAGACTCCGCGCCTCCTAGCTTAGCAGCGCCAATACCGGCAGGTAAGACCTTCAGAGCAAGTATATTCCTGACACCAGAATTACCAGATTTTCAAGTCTGCAGTGTCTCCTACCATCATTACCAAGTGCTCTCTTCCTGACTGTAGTGTATTCTACTAGTATTACCAGGTGCTCTGTTTCTGACTGCTGTAAGTCCTGTCAGTAGTACCAAGTGCCACTGGGCTGTTCACAACATCCTCCTCATGCGTTCATCTCACACACTTCACAGTAGGGTCAACCACCCTTTGGTTGCTTCACCGAGTGCCAGTTCTGAGTCTCCTGTGGTTCATTCCAACATTTAGCTATTACTGCAATTACTGCTGACAAAATATATGTAAGCCTACAACTCCTATCATAGACGGCACCTCTAAGCATTTACTATCTTCAGCATTTACTTTAGCTACCACTTGAGCAATATTCAGTTATTCTTACCTCCTAAGGATTTTCCAGCATTCAGTCATCACGTGTATTTACTCAGTTCCTGCTGTTTATCCAGCGCAGTAGCTGACTGCTATTTTTTCTCAATAGCTGTTGCCATTGTATTGTCAATTTTCATTAACTCTGCATGGGTTACCTGTTGTGCCTATGGACTATGTGCTTGTTGTATTTACCACTGCATACATCTAGGTATTACCTGTATGTTCCTAATTTTAAATATAGAACTCAACTCAACTTCAACTATTCTCCATGTTCTGATTTCTGGGAACTCTGACAGAAATTTTAATATGGAGTGGCAGGCTTACTGGGTGAAAAGCTGAAGGGTGCATTAGTGAAATAATCTTGTCAAATAGAAAGCAGCCAGGATCAGGAATGTGAAGAGATGCAGAAAAACAGGAACAAACTGGTGGAACACTGGAATAAAAGGCTGGATTAAGATGGAGATCAGAACAACAATTTGTACATAGGTTCAAAAAATGAACATCAAGGGGCATGAATTTAAAGCAGGGAGGTAAATGAGAGTAATCAGGTAGGGGGGAGGGAAATAACCCCTCGCAAATAAAAGGTCTAGTAAGTCCACAGGTGAGGTACACAAAGTCCAGAACAGCAGCCCCTCTAGTGGAACAAAGGAACTTCATACCACACATGTTCATGACATAGTCCTAACACTCTGTTCCTAATCCTGACAGTATCAGTAGAATTCTCTAAAGTCATTCATCATCAGCATCATCAACATTTATTTATATAATGCCAGTAAATTCCGTAGTGCTTTACAATTAATTATTAACAAACATTAATAAAACAATACTGGGCAAAACATACAGACAGAGAGGTAAGAGAACCCTGCTCGCAAGCTTACAATCTATGAGATTCTGTTATGATTGGTTAAGCTACTATCTCTAAAAGGTACACTTTATAAGCCTTTAACAATAATCTGTAAGGTTCATGCTTGTTTGTTAAATCTTCAAGTTTTCATTGTATCCAAACTCTTTATTCTTCAATTTAATAGACTATTTGTTCCCTTTATCTAATAATCCCAAACATACCCTGGATAACACACAAACGTATGACCCTTTTCTTACAAACCTGCTTAATTATTAAAAAGTAGTATTGAAATTAAAATGAAGTTTCATAAAACAAAATGGAAGTTCAGTTTTAACAATTAAATTCTCACACAGAAAGTACCACTTTTTGCATCAAATGGACACATTTGCTGTGCAATTAAGCACAACTTCATAAAGTAAGCCGTCCATTCATATTCTTGTATAATGTAATGCATGGAATACTTTGTTATTTAAGAAGTAACCATGGTGTGCAGAAAGCTTAGAAAATAAATTCTGCATATCCTTGTGAAGTATAGAGAGAAAAAGTAATTGAGCCTAAAAATGAATTCCCAGGTAAAAAATTTAAAAGAAAAATGTACATTCCCAATAATAAACATAAAAGATAAATGTAAGACAAATGTCCTTATTACTTAATTTTTTGCACAAAATTCAGGATAATACAATTCAAATACAGAATCAAAATGCTGTATATTATGTTACACAGAACAATTGGTAGTCCGGGCTGCCAAGCAGGAAGAGTGGCCCTGGAGCAAGAGGATGTGGATCAGGATCAGAAGAAGTGGCATATATTTTATATTACCTATAATAATATATTTATATTTCTTCTTGCAAGCTCTTCCTTTAGATTGCTGCCAAATGACAATAACGAATTCCAATTTGCTCTGCATATGATGAACAATACAGAATTAAGTGTAAAAATATGTTACAAATCAAAATATAGAGGAAAAAAAGATCTTATATTAAAGCATATATTCAATTTTTCAAATCTCAAATTCAGTCCTTTAGTGGATACTTATCTCAGTTCTTTTGATCAATGTTCTTTTTCATATGATCAATTTAATTCATCAGGCAACTTCCTATGGTACATACAGTGTAAGGGGATAGAAAGGAAAAATGGATAATATAGTATTAAACTAGTTTTCACTTCTATCAGTTCCAAATGATCCTTCTGTGAATTTGAATAGGTAGGGTTTCCTGATTTGTTTGTGCAATCACCAGCCCCCTTGCAAATGCACTTACTTGATGCAAACAGGCATGCTCACTTCAATATAACACAAATCACTTGGCTGTGAACACTTCTCTACTTTAGGTGGCTTTCCTTCCTGCAATCCTTTATTTTCTCACAGTTGATATGTGTAAAACAAAAGCAAAAGCCAGAATCTGGCATAATACCCTTAAAACTTTCTGTTTAATAAACAATCAAAAACAGCAGTATAAATTGAATGTGTTATGTCTAATGGCTACCGACATAAACTTTTAGAACAGATTGTAAGAGGTCTTCGCCTATAGAAGCCACATTTCCCGTGGAGCTTGTCGCGCTCGTAGGTACTCAGATGCCCCCAGGTCTTAACTCTAGCGTAGTAAAAGTTTATATCTTGCTTTTGTAACATAGAGGTAGGAGGCAAATAACCGTAACTTGACAGGCAGATATCAGGCCAAAGGTCATGGGTCAGTAGCGAGTAGGTTAGTCTAGAATAGGTCAAAAGGTCAGGTCAGTTATCAGGCAGGGAGAATCAAAGACAAAGTCAAAAGGTCAGGGGCAATCAGAGTTCAAGTAGGGTCCAGAAAGAAGCCAGTGGTCACAAAAGAAATCGATCAGAATTTGGGTAGAGTATCCATAGGAAACTGGAGCAGATAATTTATTGTGTGACACCAACACTATTACTAGAAAGGAGGCTAAGCTCTCCCGGCCTTAAATAGTACAAGTTGCCAATCCAAAAGCAGAGCTAGAGCCTGCAATAATCAGCCTCAGGAGGCTGTTCGTTAATTAACTTTGCTGCACTGCGCGTCCGGCTGTCACCTAGCTTGCCGGGAGCTTCGTCAGTGGAGAGAGCATCCCCATTGCTCTGGCAACAGCTAAGATGCTGAGGCCAGATGTGATGTCCCCGCTGCCAGGGCAAAAGCCAGGACACGGCAAGAAGAACAGATAGGTGAGCTAGCACGGTGGCTCTTGCCAGAATGCACATGCTGTATAACATAATAATGAATCCTTATAGGTTTCACTTGCAATCTTGCAGTAAAAAAAGATTGGCAAGAAGAAAGGTAACTTGTACCAGAATAAATAAATTGAATTTATAGAGGTTGAGTCAGATGCTCCCTATTCAAACTGATGTATTCGAAATAGCATTCATTGGGTATCTTTGGGAGGTGCTACCAACATACATAAATAAACATATGCAAAGAAAGAGAGAAAAGTATGTATGTAAAGGTGGTTCATATATCTGGAAGTAATATTGTTCAAAATATTGACACTTTGTGTACAACTTGCACAACCCAAAATTAATTAAAATAATTTCTTTATTGATAATTCAAAACATTAAAAATATGTCAGCAAAATAGTAGTTAAAAATGTCTGAATGTGAGTGTAGTGTCTTAAAAGAGCACATTAGGAACTATATTCAATCTTTGTATAATAATGATGCCCCTTATTGTTAATAATTTGAATTCATACTAGTTCATATAATTCTTATCTTGAAAGAGCATATTAGAAATAAAATATGAATATTATTATATGTATGCAATTGCAGAAGATTACATTGATCAATGCCAAAAATATAAGAATTGAATGAGTTACTGCTTCATAGCTACTCAAAGTGTTAAATAAGTTTGTAATCATAAAAGGTGAAAATAATGATCCCTCTAATATAATTTATAAGTTAGGGACTCAGGTGTCCATCATATTTAGATATTTTATTTAGTGTGTGGATTGTTCACACGCTATGAAACAGCATAAGAGATTGCCTCTAACATCGGGAATGTGTGCATGGTGATTGGTGTCTACGTACTAATCATTTGTGGACATGAGAAAATAGGAAAGTATTAATCAGAAATGTTAGTGGATTCTAAATAAATGTAGTAGCGAATTCTTATAGAGTGAGTATTGTAACAATATATGAAATGTCCACTCATTCCTAGTTCAGTATAAATGACAAACTCTGATATATGTGATTCTATGCCCGTATATCAGGCTTAAGTAAAACAAGATTGCAAGAGAATCACCTCTCCAGAGGAAAAGTATGTGTCAGCTGTTTAACCCGGGATTTATCATCATAACGCTGATATCCTCTGGAGACTGTGGTAGAAGTGGACTTGCTTATATCCTATATCATTATTATATTATTTATGCATTCTATTTATATTGTGAGTGTGGTTTTATGATTGCTTATCAAACAGAATGTTTGATAAAGAAAATGGAAAGTAGTGTTGTTCTTAGGATTTTTAGTGCATTTTTTCAATGCAACATGTTCAATTTGTGCCTTTATACTAACCATATTAATATGCAATGCTGAAAGACAGAACAACAGTGAATATGGTGCACAGAACAAAACAGTTTTGAGCAAATTACAGAGAATGCACATTTCAACCACAAGATACATGCTCTCAAAGGGGTATATTTACTAAACTGTGGGTTTGAAAAACTGAAGATGTTGGCTATAGCAGCCAATCAGATTCTAGCTGACATTTTGTAGAATGTACTAAATAAATGATAAGTAGACTCTGATTGTTTGCTATAGGTAACATCTGCACTTTTTCGAAACCGCAGTTTAGTAAATATACCCAAAAGACTCAGAACATGCCCTCAAAGATGAAGAGAACATGCTACATCTTGACTTCCCTTCTTTACTTTCACTTCTTTTTTTAAATTATTTTTGTTTGCCCTAGTTGTATTTTATATATGTAACAATATTGTTATTAATCAAAATGTGCCAAAAGTTCTCATTTTATTGAGTTCTCTTATATATATTACATTAATTAGTGTACATATATATATTATAGCTATAACAGAAAGTGTCTTCTATGGCAACATACAGTGCCAGCTACAGGCATTTAGTTACAAATGTGGCAACCTTTTTCTATTTCATTTAATTTGGATACTCAAAATCTAAATTTATTGAGTTATTGAATTAATTTATAAAACAATAGATAGCTAGGATATGGGGAAGGGTTCTAATAATGTGAGCAACAATATTTGACCTTTTAAGTGTACAGCACACTCTATACTTTTTTTCTAGTTACTTTTTCATATATGAAATAATGTAAACCATATATCCCTAATCTCATATTACATTGATAGTTTATAGTTTTTTGTGCATTACAACACAACATTTTATTCTGTCAGATCCAGTATGTAAAAACACATAATATAGCAGTATTTAAAAGATAAGATTATCCCCAAAGGATTGAAAATCCTTAGATCAATGTTCCTTCAAATTGATGGATTTACTAGGATGATCTGATATCCTTAGAGCATCAAATTAATCCATTAGATAAGGATATTGGTTCTATAAAGATTGACCCCACATATCAGGAATTATTTAATCTAATCAAAGGTAGATTAGAAAAGAAAGAACAGTCCATTATAGATAAGAAAGTATATGAGAGACAAATTTGGTTTCAAATATAATAAGAACAAGGGGTCCAAGTGGTCTAAACACCATAAGGGAAATCATTTGGTGAACAAATCAACCGAATAAAGGATCACATAAGCAAATCAGGAAATATATGCACTCTGTTTCACCATCAAAATTGCCATACAAAAAATGGGTATGACCTATCAGCAATATATGACATTCATACATCACAAACCAAATAAGTTTGTTGGACCTTATACAAAATCCACTAAGAGCAACACTGCCAGTTCAGAAACTGACACCTCTTCCTTTTCTATTTCTGTTTATCATGATCTTAGCTTCAACTATGCCAATTTGGCTATCCAATCATTTGAACAGGGCTGGCAGCACAATACTCTTAACAAGCTTCAATCATCAAATCAAGATATTCCTTTGACACAACTAGTCTCACCATTGGGACCAGACATTCCACTTATCACAAATAAAGAAAATAATTTATATTCTATACCTATAGTAGTTTTAGAATCACTAAACCCCTGCAAAACATCCGATTCCAAAAATGCAATTGGCACAGATCCTCTCTCCAAAATAGGTAATTTTTTGGGGTTAGGTCCAACATTCATGAATATACACCTAAGATCTATTCAGCCAATTTCTACAAAAAGAAAATTAGACACGTCAGACGAGAAAGGAGGCCAAAAAATCAAAACAATAATAAATAAATCATCTCCCTTGAAACCAATAAGGATTTTTAATCTAAGTAAACATACACTATCACAATCGCAAATTAGTGTGTTAAATAAAGGTCTTAAATATGCTCCCACAAAACCGATGAACAAATTTAACACCTTTTTAGATGTTCAATGGTTTGTCAGAAAACAAACTTTGAAGAAATATTTTGCCAGAACTACATTAGAGCATAGTGTTAAGACACATCAGGAACCATATAAACACACAAATTTAAAACCTGATTCCACCTTTTATCCACGACAGGTCAAAGGTAGTCTGATTGACAACTTTGAATCCATTATCGGCAACATTGGACAACACAAAAATACTGCCGTTGATCTAACTAGAGCAGAAATGGAAGCACTTAAAGGATTACAGAGCACTAAAGACATCATTATCAAGCCAGAAGACAAGAGTGGGGGTATAGTTATTTTGAATGCCAGTGATTACATCGAAGAATTATATAGACTATTATCTGATACATCTACATACCAATGTCTAAACACAAATCCAACTGTTGCTTATTCTGATAAATTGAAATCCATTCTCATTAAAGGTAGGGATCTTGATATTCTTACCAACAACAAATTCAACTATATACATAACCCCCACCCTATCATTCCGGTAATATACTTTTTACCCAAAATTCTCAAAAACAATACACATCCCCCAAGAAGACCAATCATTTCTGGGATTGGATCTTTTAATGCCAACCTCTCACATTATGTGGATACTTATCTACGGCCTTATGTGAAACAGCAAAAAACTTACTTGAAAGATACTACACATTTTCTGCAGATTTTGAAAGATATTACATGAAATACAAACTATTGGTTAGTCACTTTTGATTTGACTTCACTATACACCGTTATCAAACATGATTGGGCATCACAAGTACGCGTTATGTTTTAGAACAAGATCTGAGTATGACTAGTAGCCAAATAGAATTCATGCTTACAAATATAGAATTTATTTTGAAGCACAACTATTTTTTGTTTTTCGTTTTATCTACAGGTACAAGGTACTGCTATGGGCACTAGATTTGCCCCAGCTATGCAAATTTATACATGAGTTTTTGGGAGGATCAGAACATATGGTCCAATAATAGATGGGCGGCAAATCTAGTAAGGCACATTGATGAAATCTCAATTCCAAGATAAGAAATATGATCAAGATCTTATCGATAAAGCCTTTGACAAATTAAAACATACAGATCATATCCAATTATTGAAATATAAAACATCAGATGGATATAATACCCCTAATATATAACAATAGACAATAATCAGGTATATTTTGTATCCGATTACTCTAGCGGAGCTCAACAATTAAAACGTTTATTGAACAAGCGTTGGCATATTGTGTTAAAAGATGAGACTGTAGGTCCCTTACTTCCTAAACATCCAAAGGTCTTTAGAGAGGCCCCGGACCTAAAACAAGTTTTAGTTAAAAATCATATAAAAAAACAATACCACTAATAATGACTGGTTAAGTAGCACCAGCCAAACACCAGGTTTCTACTATTGTGGAAAATGCGTCAACTGCAAAACCCTGAAATGTAGGACCACCAATGCTATTTCTCATTTTCATTCTTCCTACAATAATAAAAGTTTTATCATTAAGGATTTTATAACTTGTAACACCAAAAATGTAATATACCTCCTACAGTGCCCATGTGGCAAGCAATACGTTGGTCGCACCGTAAGACCATTGAAAAACCGGATAGGGGTACATATTAGAAATATTAAAAATGGATTAGAGAAACACTTTATTAAGCCATTTCAAAATTAACTGTCACTCCACAGAACTTAGTTTTCTGGGCATTAAACATATACAAAATCATTGGAGAGATGGGAATACTATTAAGAACATTAACAAAGAGGAAGCTAGGATGATCTTTCTTTTAAATACCCTCACACCACGAGAACTGAATGTAGAATTTGACCTCTCTGTGTGATAGACGTACGATCGGTGGATTAGTCGATCGCAATAATGATGACATGTATATATATGTGTCATATATATGTATGTACGTACAGATATATATCAATCTGTGGGTTAATGTGTACACATATGTTAAGGTTGAATATGGGATGGTGATATCACTGGGTCCATTGTCTGCCTATCTCCTAAAGGTGGTATCTCCATGCCCACTGCGTTCATAACACCCTGGCAATGCCCAACTACTGCCGACCTTGGAAGCCAAGCAGAGTGGAGCTAGATTAGTACCAGAATGGATGACCACCTGGGAATATCTGGTACGGTAGTAAGCATGTAGTAGAATAATCCCCTTTATGTAGAGATGTGGTAGTAATGACACTGGTGATCCTTTTTACGCTACCCACATGGCCGTGTACAAGATCAATCACACTCGATATAGGTTAATATGGACAAGTCAATAGAATTTAATTTCCCCCCTATCATTATTATTTATTAACCCCTTTTCATCTAATCCCATATCTATAGAGATTTGCCCTGTAGAATTTAGAGTGATCTCTTTAATTAGGACTAGTCAATGTGCCATGCACATCTATTTGAAAACTTTTATCTAATGTGTTACTGATTCAGGAGTCAACAGCCATAGGATGTAATCTTATTTGTGCATATCCATACATTGATAGAATATTCATGTGCGCTCAACCTTTACCACTGTATAGAAAGTGTATTCAAAATGGTTCTCCAGACCATATACAACCAGACATATTTTCATATATGGAGTGTTAGTTTAGTTCAGTTCCTTCATGTCATGATAACAATCATCACATGTGGATATTTATTATCTGTGACACATATTTATAATCTGTGTGGATTTGACATTGGTCTGATTACCATATGGGTGTATTTTCTTTGCATTTATTTTTATTGTCGCTTTACACAGTATCGATATAAAACTGATATATAGATCATCATCATCATCACCATTTATTTATATAGCGCCACTGATTCCGCAGCGCTGTACATAGAACTCATTCACATCAGTCCCTGCCCCATTGGAGCTTACAGTCTAAATTCCCCAATATACACACACATACACACACAGACAGAGAGAGAGAGAGACTAGGGTCAATTTGATAGCAGCCAATTAACCTACTAGTATGTTTTAGGAGTGTGGGAGCAAACCGGAACTCCCGGAGGAAACCCACGCAAACACAGATAGGCCATGGTCGGGAATTGAACTTATAGTTACAGCGCTGTGAGGCAGAAGTGCTAACCACTTCGCCACCGTGCTGCCCGATCTCAGATTAGACAAAGTTGTTTTAAATTGGTTAGACATGTGGATTCAGAGTTAGGGTATTTGATTGTATTGTTACTTACTTATTTATTATTCTTTATTATTCGTATTTATCCAAATGCCATATTGCCTAGCATCACAGTGGTGAAATTATCTGAACAGCATGTTCAATTATTATCACAATGGAGTCTAACATTGATTGGCTGATGAGGATTATAAATACCCTCCATTCATGCTGACGAATACAACCCACTGAGGATGCGTTGGGATACGCCCATATAGTGACGTCACACAGGAAGTAGATACTTTGCGTTCCATTGTGGATCGTACGCCGCTTGCCGCTTGGTTCCATTTAGTTTCACTATCATCTCCCCGCCGTCGATGATCTCCTACTAATCCAGCATACCAGCATTTGGAAATATTCAACCACAGATGGTACACCTTGTCAGTCGCTTCACTCCAGACCAGGTTACAGAGGACAGTGAGTTTTAAGACTTTACCACAGTGGTGGCTCTCACCTTCCCCCTTTATTCTACATCTCTCTGGTACCAGAGGACTCATTCATTGTTATCAGAATTGTTGGATTCATATGGACTCTGTTTATTTGGACTTCATTTAGTCCGTTTCAAGTTGCTGTTTTATTAATCTAATCAATTTGTCTGTTTTGATTCATTATCAATCATCATATCAATCAGTTGTATTATTTGTTGATGGTCATTTTATCCTGTATTTTCTGTACTGCTTTGGATTGTTCATTTAATTCTATACACACATTGTGTGTTGTTTTAGATACAATTAATTACTATTAAATGTTTATTTTTAATCATTTTATTCATTGGTTATCCACCTTTTAATATTTCATTATATAACTTATGTCTCTATAGGCATACTTTATTTGACTTGTATGTATTAGAGGAAGGGATTCCTTATAGTGTAGCTGCTCTTGCCCATAAAGAGTTGAGCACAGCCCTATAAATACCTTTTTTATAGTGTAAAATTTTACTATATTTTATTATAGATGCTGGGGCATTGCTTTGTCAGGAGCAAAAACACATTGTACATGAAACATAACACTACATTTTACATCCATTTTGTACTATGTCATTAAGCGAAATTACTCCATAAGAAGCAGTTGCAGTTGTCTCTTTTTTTATTTTATATATATATATCTATATATATATATATATATATACATATATATATATATATATATATATATATATATATATATATATATATATATTAATTTGCATTACGTCTTCCCTCTGGATTTCTTCAGGAAGACGATTGCATTTTAATTTAGATGTTTAAGAAAATTGTTAAAAAAGGGGTGTTTTGTTTTAATTTAACTGCTTTGAAAGTCAGTGTGTGTAGTTTTAATTAATGGATGCAAGGGCTGGCCGGGAATTGTAGTGCCCACACTTAATAATTTTCTCATTTTTACCCATTACACTGGCAGCAAAACCAATGATTGCCAGGAAAAGCCCCAGTGGATGGTTTGTCTTAGCGGGCCTGATTTCCATCAGGATATCTGCCCTGTGAAGATCAGGCTGGAGCACTTTATGATAGGAGGAACCCATGCTGTGGTACTACCTCTTATAGTGTGACCAGTCCAACCTGACATAGTCTGGTGTTGCTTGCTTAATTTACAGGGAGCCTCACATTTTTTTAACCTTGCATTAGCAGTAACCAGCCAAGGCTATAACACTGGTGCTGGTTATTCATTTAGGCGGAACATGCTATCTGTTTTATTTTGTATGGGAAACTAGACTCTATGGTGCATATTCAATTGTCGGCGGAAACACTGATAACCTCGCACTCCGCGCACTATTACCGTAATAGCGGTAATAGTGCGCGGACAAACCGTTACTACGGTAGTTTTCTCGCTGGATTTTCTCAGGGAGCCGCCAGCTGAAATCCAGCCAGCTACTCCCATAATAACAGTAGTAGTTTTAACGCCGCAACAATTGAATATGCCCCTAAGAATGAATGTATTTAATGATGTGTGGTAAAACTCTCCCAAGTTGCCCCTACTACATGAAAAACAGTAAACCTAATTCAGACAGTTGTGTTATGGTATTGATTTGCGAGAGTGCTACTCACTGGCATGATACTTTAACGTTGTGTCCAGTCAATTTAATGCTTGCTACATTTTTATGATAAAGTATATAAAAGTCTTATACTGTATGTGTCACTTTTGCTGTTGTTGCCATCTAAAGTGTCAGTGTTGTGGTCAGTATTATTATATCTTATGTTCCCATTGTTTCCCTCCATCTGCATCATCAACATCAGGGTGTGCTAAGAGGCATAATTACTAGGCCACCCCGATAACACCAGGGTATTTTGGTTGGGACACTTATTATATTTTCCAGTCCTTAAATACACTAGGTATGCTGAGCATTATACTTGGAGGGTTGTATTTCCCACAGACATGAGGGTTAGGGATTACTATTGCCTGGCTCCAAAACCACTCCAGCTTAGTGAGGTTAGGATCTTCAGGATGAGGCTGGGCACTTTTTCTTTTAGCTTTTGTTATTTTCCTGTTCCCTACAGCACATGGCAGATGATTATAGATTATACTGTTTGCTCAGTAAAGATAAACAAACATCAACCAAAGCCTCCAATTTAACTTGAATTTTCATGGAAAATGTTGGAAGAATTTCCAGTCACAGTCTAACATTTATTTATTTATTCAATTGGAGAATATAAAAAATAGTTTAAATCTACGCTTAAAAATATCAAAGTTCCACTACACATAAAACAAATATTGTAAAAGATGGATAGAAAACAAGCTCTTTACAATGAAATAAAATATATAGATATATAAAACAAGTCTCCAGTGACTTTGTGTAGTAACAAATATATATAGAAATATATATCTTTGTCCAGATAATGCCCCTCAAAGTGAAAAATAATAATTAATGAATAGTTAAATCAAGTTTTTTTCACACTTTGTTATAATCCAGATTGAAAATGCACAAGAACATTTAGATATCCCATTCACAGCATCACTCTTCATTGTTAATACACTTAGAATTTGAAGATTAGTTCAAAGCATATATCAAATCTCCGAATAAATACAGGGTCTGCACGCTGAACGATCTATTGTCCTTGTTGCCTCCTAACGATGTTTTTTTAACAGATTCAAGAGACTTGCTTAGTGTATAATATTGGATCCAGATAATTGTAGCACCTGTTTGCAGTCCGATATTCCGTCTCAAAAACCTTGTATGAATCACCTTTAAAATATGACGTCCCCTCACATACAATAAAGAAAAAAATGGGAGGAATCTAGTGCATTACATTTTTTATATTTATCGATCCGACAATAGTTTCAATGTTTACTGAAGATTATCACATCACATAAGCACTATTTAAAAACAAAATGTATAATGTATGAAATGGCCCCCTACCATACACAAATGGAGCGATCACGCTTCAAACCATCATCATCATCAACAATTATTTATATGGCGCCAGCAAATTTTGTAGCGCTTTACAATTGGGGACAAACAGTAATAAACAATACTGTGAAAAACAGACAAAGGGGTAAGAGGGCCCTGCCCACAAGCTTACAATCTATAGGTAAATGGAAGTCAGGTACATAAGGTTAAATCTGCATACTGCATATTGGTCCAGCCAGATTGCAAAGAACAAAAAGTGATTTGTATGCTATTTGATCCAGTCACAAAGCAATTTTGGACTGTGGTCAGAGGGTTGTTGTCTTGTGTAAATTGTATAAAGGGTGGTAATAGAGTAGAGTATTGAGGTTAAGAGGGTGGTTGAGGAATATTATAAGC